>NW_024037062.1:2635543-3077074 GCF_015706575.1 Patiria miniata
GCCTGCCCGGGTTTGCGACAGAGTTTTCCTTCTCCTAGGCAAACTTCCGACCTAGGCTAACGAGCTCTACCAACCCGGATTGGTGATCGGAGTTGTCTTCCTGCCGACCATGCAAGCTAATGAGCTCCACCTGCCCGGAGTTGAGTGAGTACCAGAGATTACACACACGCACTCAATTTCAAATTTTAATAAACTGAGTTAAGACTGAAACATTATTTTTCTGCCAAGTTTGGTTTTCTAATGTGGAATTATTAAAAAAATAAGTTTTTTTTCATTGTTTTTAAAGGGTATTTATCAATATTTGCGGTGGGAAAGGTAAAACTTCCTTACTCGCAACTGAGAAGCTGAATTGCGAAGGACGAGGCTACAACGTGGCCGAGCCGAAGGCATGTAAAGGCTCCTTAGACTGCCTTTTTACGACCCATGTCTGACCACGGAGCAGTGGCACAGTAGAGAATCAACGAACAACTCTACTCATATATGGTCCGATCCGGGAATCAGACCCGGGCCACAGTGGTGAGAGGCGAGCACGAACGCACTATAGCCACCCATGCCACCCTACGGTAAAGGACCAGTGGACAGCTAAAGTTTGTGGCATATTTTGACCTAACTTATGAAAGAAGCGTGCAAATTACTCGAACTATTCACAGTATATAGTTAATAACGTCAGGTACTTTATTCCTATGCTATTTTTTTAATGGAGCGAGTCACATATTTAAAAAAAAAAAAAAAATGTCGACTCACGCCGTAAGCGAAGAAGAAATTAAGTTCCTTTGTTCAACGGCAAAGTAACGCAAAAATAATAATCTCTTTCCTTAATGAACTCACGGCCCGTGAAGGTAATCTAGATGGGCAACATCAGCTCCGTTTTCAGGGGTGTCCTGATGAAGAGAAAGAAGAAAACGAGTTGGCAATTTCCAAGCGAAGAATAATGTACAAACCCTGTGTAACTGTCTAACATGAACGTGGCAGAAACATAAAGAAAAGCTCAAGACTTTTTGACTTACAAAAAATATCAATCGATAAACAGTGTGCACATCAATGATTTACCAGCAGTGTCATTGACTTTAACATCTGTAATCAGTCTTTCCCAAATGACATCAGGCCGAAAAAGGCTCTGACTAATGTCTTATCATTTAGACTGAAGGACTAACCTCGTTATGGCTGTCGAGTTCGCAAACCGTGAAGCCAACAGGTTGAAGTTTCCCATTAGTTAGATGTTCGAGCTCCGGGACTTGCCAGTCGGGCTCCTTGCCTTCAGCATGGTACCACAGCCAGATTCTGTGATTGACTTCGCAGGACTGGTAGGTGGGGATCTTCACAAAGTCGGGTACTGTCGGGATTTGATAGCACTTTTACTGATGCGTCAGTGTTACATCGTGACTTTCGATGTGAAGAGTTTTTTTTTTCAAAAGACGATAAATGCCATTTTACCTTTTAGAAATCCACACCCTCTCATGGCTGTCCAAAGTCACTTTTGACAGCTTTTATGTAGTTTAACACAACTTGCTCAATTAATAAAGCGAAAGGTGAAGTTTAGAAACGGCTGTCATAATATATTATTTAAAAGTTTCATAATCGTTGAAATGTTTCTCTTTAAAAAAAAAATGGATATACAATGTTTTGAAAAAAATCAACATGTATTCTAACTATAGGATTATTTAACCCAACATTCAAAAGAACTCAACCCAACTCAACCAAACCAAACCAACTGGGCGGAATTAAATCCAACCCAATCAACACAGCCTATCCCAACCCAGCCCTACTCCAAACAGACCAAACCTAACAAACCGAACCAACCCAACTCAACCCTGCCCCGACCCAACACAGCCTATCCCAACCCTACCCAACTAAAGCACAACCCAACCAAACCAGACCTAACACATTGTAGCCCATCTCATCCAAACCTGTTTCATCCCAACCGGCCAACCCAACCAAACACAACCCAACCCGACCCAACCAAACCAAACCCAACCCGACCCAACCAAACACAACGTCATTTGAAAGGGACCTATTCCATTCACCGTCCTATACGTTCCGAACCACTCAACGCAGCCCGCAACCCGACCTGAGCTAACCAGCAACAAAGCTATGTCACATATAGTTCCAATCTATCTGTGGTCCAAAGTCGCTTTATGTAGCCAAATTCCCATATTTTCCCATTTGACCCGTTCTATGTATTAGATAAGTTTGATTATGTTCCGGCAATAAAAAATAAATAAACAAATCTCAGTGTGTTGGGTGATTACCCTTTAAATGAACCCCTAAGTTAAAAGAAAGTTGGCATTGGATACTTCGCACAATGTTTTCATTGATAAATGTCATGCTAAAAAGCGTTGTTAATATGCACCTTTTTCAGCGTATCCAATATGGACGCACTTGCCGTCTTCTCCCCGGTATCTCCAGCCATGGAAGGGACATTCGATACATTCACCGTGTACTGAGCCACCTATGGCCAGATTGGCGCCTAGATGAGCACAGTAGGCGTCAACGACGTAGGGCCGCCCACTTTCTCCTCGGAATACCACCAAGTTCTTACCTAGAAAATGAGAGGGAGCCGGTACTTAAATGGCCAATAATAATGAAAAGTGTATACCTTGCTTGACGTTGTGGAATCACTTAGTTTGCGTGGGGTGAGTCTCCATATAATTCATTTATTTCAACTTAGGTTAGTTTTTCAGTGGGCCTACCAGCAACGGCAACGAATTTGTGTTCCTTCTTCTTCAATTCAGACGACATCAGGATAGACATCCAGCCATTCGGGTAGACAGGGGGAACGTCTCCAACCTTCCGACATCTCTTCAAATCCCGCACTCGTTCCTCAGCCGATTTGCCGTCGGCTGGGCCGTCCACTAAATACGTATATTTGGTCTCGTCGCAGTAGAGTGCCAAGGGCTCAGTCACCGCCTTGTACAGCTGAACAGCCAAGTAAGTCAGCACGGCAGCAAGTCCGTAGACAAGAACAAACTTGAAGTCAGAACTGTGGGCGACTTGGTTGATTTTCTCAGACACAACCTCAACTGAAATGTTGGCATTCTGGACGTGATTAGCGAGCTGCTTCGCGTAATCTTCAAGAATCAGAGGACGGGTGACTAAACCTGCTAAGAAAACTGGCAGGATGAAGGACAAAACTCCAGCTTTTGAGACGGCCATATCTAGCTGAACCTACTATAAAACTCGGTAATGGTGTGCGCCTAAACTGATCGCTCAACGGCAGTGTAAAAGTTAAGGTCAGCGTTGTAATTAATGGCCACCTCAGTCATCTTTGATCGTAAATGGGACCAACGAACTGTAGGCCAAACAAAAAATGAATATTGTTTCTCATCTCGCCACACGTCAATTTTGATATTGTAATTGGTTACTTGCCAATGGCTTTCGTGCACAGCCGCAAAGATTTTTTTTTTCTGCTTGGAGTCGCTCAGACGACAATAAACTTATCAAAGCCCGAGAGCTTTTGACCAAAGTTCAGTCTATTTCTATTTCTATTTCGCCGCACTCTGAAAAGAGGTTATTTGATTGACCTGATGCTAAAATTGTATGTACTTCATATTATTTTTCTTCAATAACTGCTACCCCTTAGGCACGTAGGCTATTTGCTAAGCACATGCACTTATAAAAACCACAGATAAGGACATCAAAAGTCGTCTTCAATTTTCTAGTAGTATATTCCGCACTTTGTTTTTTTTTAAGTTTAAACCGCCTGATTCAACACTGATACCGGTATGGCATAGAAATGCCACAGAGAACGTGGAAGACAATTCTCCGAGCTATTTTGGAGTTTTATCGCAAAACATTCTTTTCAGTGAAAGTTTCATTCAAAAGTTATTCACTTTAGAAAGAGACATCGACCGACAATATCGGCACATGTTTATTTAGTGAATTACACTTACACGTATTACGTTCTTTCGTGGTAGACTGGTTCCCGCCCCACAATCAGTATCCATAAAAAAAAAGATTCGCCTACAATTTTGGTTCCTAACTTGCCAATTCCAGCCAAACATTACTTAATGTTTTCTTACAGGAATATCAGATCATATGATATATAAAGCAAATGGTGTGTTTGTTTTTAATTTGATCGGAAAATTAAAAGCTTTTAATGGTAAATCCAAAGTGGAAATGAAGCCGAGCTTGGAAAAAGGACCATCTTGATGATTTTCAGACGTCAGGACAAAATTGTCAGGTCAGGGAACGAGACTTTTTGGCATGTGGCAACGGAACCTTTGTCCCCACCAGGCTTCCATAAAATAAACCGTTAACAATGTGTGACGTCATCAGAGGCTTATTCTGTACCTTTACAGTTGATGCCTGAAACCAAAGGCTAAGCCCCCCCCCCCCCGAAAAAAAAACCCGCGGAAATGAAACACACATATATTTATAAAGATGTCCAATCAGCTTTGTTAAAGGGAAATACAACATTTGCAAACATCGAAAAATAAAACTACCAAGTTGTTACAAAATACCTTACTAGGATGTTGCCACGCATCGATTTCGATACTGTTGGTTTTAGTTGTACTGGCTTCTGTGAATATAGGCTTCACAGATATGTTTGCCGTACGTAGTCATTAAAAAGACCACTATAAAATTGTGAAAGCACGACAGCTTATGAACATCAGGCAGGCTTCTAGCGCACTTTGAAGACTACGTATTTCATCGACCTTAACCCTAAAAGGGCCAGAGGGCGGAATCCGCACACCACCTTTCAATATTTCCCGCGATACCTTTGCAAAAAAAGGCCCCGACCCTAGCTTTCCTGACTTTTAAGCCTCGAGTCTTGCGCATCTTTTGATACCAAAAACATAAATGCCGAGCATGGGTAAGCGCGTAGCGAAAATAATTTCGGCGCTATACGCGCCGCAAAAACTGAATTTCCCCATAATGTACACAAAGCAGAATTACCATTGGTGCATATGAATAATTAATTAGCCATAATTCCAAAACCCTCTCACCTATAGCCATGAAATTTCTTGGGTACGTTCATGTTAAGTTGTTCTATGCATTCACCGAGTTTCATAATTGTTCGGCACTCGATGGCCGAGATCTGAGGGGGTTGGTCACTTGCTAATGCATATTTATTTTACAGTTTTGGTGCCGAGTTGGGGGGTGCCGAGTTGGCAAGGTGCCGAAATGTTCGGTTACAGTACAGTGGAGCCCTACCTTGACATCATAAAAAGAAAATGGGCTTGTAGCAGATGTTCCCTGCAGCTTTGGTTGTGCTTATGGCTTTCAGCAGGGGGGGGGGGGGGGGGCGTTTTAACTTTTATTTTGTTAAGGCTGAAACCCCCTGTAGTTTAGTTCTCGATGTTGTAGATTGTTCTGAACTTCAAAATTAGTCAAAATTTACCAAAATAAGTGACCGATCTTTATGGCTGGAAACCAGCCATAGTCATGGCTGGAAACCATAGTCACGGTTTATCTGGGGATAGCAGTACTGAGATGGCGCCACGTTTGCGTGCGTATATTGGGGGCGTTCATAGAGACCAAATAGACGTACGCGTTAGGGATACGTAGGCCTATACGGTTTCGAAAAAGTGACCTTCGGAGTCAACATCTATTGAGATAATTTCATCGAGACTTACATAATACATTTTAATGTTTTGATTTGAGATGTACATTGCCGATGAAATAGCAACGCAAAATGGTGATTAGGCGACTTTTTTCCGAGCTGCATACATACGTCTCGCGTGGACGGACCATTTATAATGGTACCGATAAAT
The DNA here is from genome assembly GCF_015706575.1 of Patiria miniata. Taxonomy (NCBI): domain Eukaryota; kingdom Metazoa; phylum Echinodermata; class Asteroidea; order Valvatida; family Asterinidae; genus Patiria; species Patiria miniata. The sequence continues at coordinate 2,641,258 of NW_024037062.1, forward strand.
GAATAGTCTGAGTATCTTCTGTTGTTGAATGGAGCCCTCTCCGTAATCAACGTGTGATACATTTATCTGATCGAGCAAATGCTTATGCGACCCCAAGCGCCAGCCAATCGAAGTTGACTGTAAAGTTGTGACGTCATTTTGATTAGAAACGTGGATTAAGCTGTTGATTGGTTAATTTGACTGCTATGTTTTTGTAATACTACGACGGGTTACACCCGCTAAATGGTCAGAATCTTGAGTTTAAGACACAGTCTTGTTTTGCATAATTAATCGCCGGATCTGTTCGCATATCATAGACCCTTGCTGTAGATGTCGTCCAACGGGTTACCGAAGACTCGATATCATAGGCGCCCGCTGAATGGTCAAAATCTCGAGTTCAAGACACAGTCTAGTTGCATAACAAATCGCCGAATCTACTTGCATATCATAAACCCTTGCAAGGGAATATTCCACAGACTAATAATGAGGCGAGCTAGGCCGAAAACCCAATCTCACAACACGTGTCAGAGGCGTAGCCAGCGAGGGCTTCCTTTGGAAAGACTGCCTTTTACCATTCAAGTTCCCCCTTTTTCACCAGTGCCCCCCCAACAATATATCCAATGAGTGCCCTCCCCCCTCTTTTTTGTTTAGTTTAACAAGTGACCTTGTTTTGAGGGGTTATTTTAAGTGTCATTTGGGGGTTAAAAAAGTGCCTATTTTTTACCAGTGGTCGTTACGAGTGATGGTTTAATCCACGCTATAGCGTACAATATTACGTGGAAACTAATTTAATCATTATTTGTTTTTCCCTAAAACAAATCTCTACAACTAGCATTGTTCTAAATTATTTCTGGCGCAGTTCTATGGGGGGGGGGGCCTGGTCCAACAAATCTCCACTTTTTTGTTATATTTTTAACGAATGGGTGTTCTTCTAGCTTAGTGTTTCTCCCCCACTCCTCCAAATTATTAACACTATCGGCTAACCATTTTAATCACCTAAAAACTTTACTCTAGAAGCGCGTTTTCTGAAAGTTAAAAGTCTAGTCATCGCTCTAATATTTTTCTTATCGTAATTGCAGTTCTTAAATCTTAGTCTTAAAAGCATTATGACTTGTTTTTGAAGTTTATAGATGATCACAATTAAAGTTGTTCCTTTGAATGGAGAAATGAACATCTGTATTAAATGTTCGGCTTTAGTTGAGGCCACATGTATATGCGATAAATACAACGAGAAAATGCCAGCAATAATTTACCTTGAACTGTCAAAGTACTAATATATGTTGTTTTGCACACATAGTTTGACCTCGCAGTGAGGTTACCGTGATTGTTTGTATGGTTTTTGTGTGACTATACAAGTTATAGAGACACACAACTTGCTATATAAAATGAGGGCTATGAATGCCGCGCTGTGCTCGTTGGTGTTCAATGAACCTGAACTATAAGGGCCGACTTTTGCACTACCACGAATAGACAACATCTGACGACTGACACGATGGGTGATCACGCTGGCAACATTCACGCTGTATTTCCTCGTTCTTGGACCAATGTTCAATTTCAGCATATTGTATTTGAGTCTTCAGGGCGAATTCGAGTCCGCTGCGGCAATAACAGGTACAAATCCAATTTTGTTTTCTTTTAACATCCAAGCAGCAAAGCACACAAACTTTAAAACGGTCTCTGCAGAGACCGTTGTTAAATCACTCTCTCTCTTTAAGAGCGTTTTGTTCTGACGAAATGACCCATCAGGCTTGATGATAAAGTATTTAGGTTTGGTCTTAGTATTGAAAAAGGTGTCAAACAAATTTGATTTTGCGTCAGCCTCTGGAATCCTCTTAGACCCCCTTTACACAGGGTTGCGACTTTTGGGCCTCCCTTGTGCGACCATAAAACTAGCCAGGTTGCCGTTGGAGGCTCAAAGGAGGCGAATGGTTGCCTAGGTCGTTCAAAGGTGGTACACAGGATGTTCAGACATCGCCATGGTTGCCATGGTCGCCGTAAATGTTTGAAAATTTGGATGGATGCACAATGGTCGGCTAATGGTCGCCACGTAATAGATCCGTTCTTTTGCAAATTTCACCATCAATCTGGGCGATATGCTTCTGCCTCCCTTGTGCCTCCTTTGGCCGACCAATAGCGTGCATTGAACGATGACTGTGGTGGCCGATGTGCCTCCATTTCGGCGTTGGTTGCCGTAGGTTGCACAGGGTAAGCACAGGGGAGGCAGGCAAGTGGCTAAGTGGACGCACAGGTCGCTCGTAGCTCGACATGAAAATGCCCGAAAATTGCAGTTTTGGTGGTTCAACGGAGGCACAAAGATCGCTGAAGCAGTTACATAGAAACAGGATTTTGGGGGGGTTTATGCGACCATTGAGCGTCCTGGCCATTTTGGCCGTTCATAGCTGGTACAAAGGTCGCAGCCCTGTGTAAAAGGGTCTTACTTTAGAAACTGACATATAATTGATATGCGTTAATTTTCTTTGGAGCTGAATTGAAAAAGAAAAAAAGTCAAGGATTTTAGTGTCCAAAAGGGCATCTAATTTGGGACGACGATGTGTCTTGGAGTCGTATGTTCATGTATCTTCTTTAATTATGCAAATTCTTTGTATACATTTTGTGTGCAACAAAATTGCCATTGACAGGTTGGTTGGGGTCTTTATCGGCCGCCTTAGCCCGACTCTTCAGTCCCGTCACCGTTCTGCTCGAGCAGAGGCTAAGCAAGAGGGCAGTCACGCTGATTGGGCTCGTGTTGTACTGCACAGGACTGTTGACGACGTCATTCGTACCGGCCCTAGGCTACGCCTTCATAACGTACGGAGTCCTATCGGGTGTTGGCGCCAATCTCGCGCTTCATTCATCGCTTCAACTGTTGCTGGAATGGTTTGCGAAAGGCAACTTTGCCCGTGCGAGTGCAATCGCTTTGTTGGGATCCACGGGCGGTATGTGGATGGAATTGAACATTTTTTTATATTTTGACAAATCCGCTTGTGTACAATCAAATTTGACAAATGAAAAATGTCAATTTGAAAAATGACAAAATGAATTCTTTAGAGAAAACAACCAATGCAAACTTGTGACAAGTGCATTTGGATTTAACAATCTTCGCCCCTCCTGATGCAGGCCAGTTACATGGACGGCCTCAATCTCCATAGCAACCAGATCTCCTACGTCATTATGGGCTTCGCCGGTGGGGAAATTGGCGGGAAACTGCTCATTGCGTTGCTAGGAGGTCGTCTGCCGTTCAAGTATCTGTATGTCGTAGTCTCCTCGTGTCTTCTTGCAGCCGTTCCTCTGGGATTGATGACCATTGTCAAAACGTTCGCTGCAATAATGCCGATTGCAATAGGTGAGTGTTTTAAGTGTTCAATCTCCGTTTTATCTGAAATTTTTCTGTAAATACCTCACTTGAAGGAAAAGCATTGTGATAAGAGGTTTTTATGTATTCATTAAAAGGCTCAGGAATCCCTGACGTAATCGTTGCTGAAGGATTGAAAGTTAACAATCAAATAACATGACTTCCCAATCAAAATGTTCAAATCACTTGCGAGGACCTCTGTGTAATACTTTTCTTGTTGCTATATCTTCGAATATAATTTTTCCCAATTGCACTATGGAAATCACTACCGTGGACCATTTCTGACGAAATGTCTTACTGAGGACATCTGATTTATTGTTTATTGCTATCTAAGGTCCACGGTCTTCCTACAAACAAACACTGGTATAAAAAAACCGAAGGGTTTTATATTAAGACTAAAACACCACATCTGTTTCAGCATCTGGTATTCTGCGATCGGGAGCGTATGGAGTACTGTATGCCGCGGGCGCAGAATTGTTCTTGGAGAAGTATGGACCAAGTACCGTCATGGTTCTAACTTTGGTTCCACCGGGGTTCGGGATCCTAATCAGTGCTCCTTTATCAGGTACAGTACTGTAACATTGGGATTTTCGAAACCTCGTTCTCCTGTATGGCTTCGGCTCCATCTCAAGCTGCAGAAATATTCGAGCAAGCTACAATTTCTAAATCAAATGGGTACGAACTAAACTTAAGCAGTTTGACATAGGCTCAGGCTCGAGTTGCAAAATTGTAATAACAATGACAGTAAATTTTGGCACTTTTATTTCACTCTTTTAAGCCTTCCTTGTTTTAACTGAACCAGTTGTTTCTTAATCATAATTTGAACTTGGTCTCGAGTCTATATGCCTGAGTCCGAGACTGAATTTGAGCCCACGTGTTACGGAATCTGACGCAGATAAACATGGCTCGGTTTTTGACCGGTGTTTTTGACTCTGACTGAAGATCATGAGCTCGAGTTCAAGCCCGACATGAACCACTGATTGTTCTTCTCGATTTGTGTTAGTAACACGTCTATTCGTATTTTTGTTCTCTTGCTTTGTTGTCAGGTTCACTGTTTGATGTCACTGGGAGCTATTTCGCCAGTCTTCTCGTCATCGCCGCCATCTTTGTTTGCGCTTCGGCGGCATTTCTGTGCATTCCAGTGCGGAGAAAGATTCGGTCAGGTGGTTCATGTTGCTCATCGGCATCACGTGATCAGCAACATGAGTTACAATATCCTGAGGGTCAATGCAATCAGGTGACAATGTAAGCTGAACATTAGTGTGTCAGAAAACTAAATTCAAAGGCAAGGAAGCGAAGCCACTGCACAGGATTTGTTTTCCCAAAATATTTTATTCAATCTTTCACAATTATTAGTCGTCATATAAGTAGCTCTGCTTATTTAATTTCACGTTGAGATGGATATAAATAAAACCTGTTTGCATTCCATGTCAATTTCATGAACAGCGCCCCCTAGAATATCGTGATGCCTGCCCCCCCCCCCCTCCCATTTCCACGGCGGGCAATTTCATGATTTTGCGATCTGGTCATCCCCCATTTCCACTGCTCGTCGACACGGATTTACGCCACTGATTTTGGGCACACATCCATTATTTTAGTTTGTCTCGATCGTTTTATCGCCATGAATATTCGTGAATAGAATGGACGGTACAGTGCATCACCACGTGATGCACTCTCGTCTAATCAGGAGACAAAATTATGGGAGCGGGGATACATTTCATAATTTGGGGTAGGAAAAAAAGGAATAACAAAGATACCATGCCATCAATTCAAACTCTGGTCACTTTTTTTTCTGTGTTATGTTGGCCAAACCAGTCGAAGCAGTAACTTGAAGTACTTTACTTATATATATTATAAAATACCTCATTCAATGAATGAACATATATGTGCCGCCTTTAAAGCGCTGGTTGGCATGATAATTGTACATGTACATGTATCGGCTACACTAAAAGTCACGACAAAGCATATTCACTTTCTCTACTTATTGACAACACGAAAAATAAAACAGATGCATGTTCAGCTCAGAAAAAAGTCTTGATCGTTTCTCTGATCTGACGGCGGTGCTAATTACGCATATTATACTCAGACACGGAAACTTAAGTCTGGCCACTTGTTTTGGGCTTTATATTTATCAGATCCTTCTTCAAAATACAATAAGACGTGACCTGCCTATGCTGATTGATGTTGCGGGGAATCGAGCTATCCATCCATTTATAAGAATGTCAATCTGCTGTAATATTCCGAGAGTCACTCGTTCACCGCACACAATAGTTACGCCGCCATGTTTGTTTGCGTTATGCCTTGCTTTGATGTTCAAGATGGCGTACCCTTGATAAAGGTCTTTTGACTGATACATTTTGCTAATACAAACGGCTTCACGGGCGGATCTAGCATTCAGGGGGTGGGGGTGGGGTAGTGTTATGGGGGGGGGGGGTGTGAAGAGGTTGTGACTGCTGGGGGTCCTCCCCCGCCCCGAAAATTGTGAAATCTACGATGCTTTCCCCGCCATTCTATAACACTATTTGAGAATATAGGAACTTTAGAATTCATTTTTCTTTTCTTTGGGCCCCATTATACTGGTATCATAAATAAATCAGAAGCTCAGGGGCTGCATCCACCCCCAGATTTGGGCTTGATATGAAATAAATAGAGCGAGTGTTTCCCAAATGCTTTTTTTCCGAATTACAAAATTTCAGGATAATAATTTCTCCCACACTAATTCTCTGTAGACACAGTGACACATTAACTGCTGATACTGCTCTTCACTGGAACTTGAGTCTCGACATAGTGCATAAGAAACTGCATACACAACCAAAGTACAAATTTCTTGCGTCACGATTCCACTATTATTCCAACTGTTTTTCAACATTCCAGTCAAAACTACTTCTTTCTGGGGATGTAAACCCTAACCCAGTGCCAGTTACGCAGCACTATCCCCAGGAAAATCTTTAAGGTAGTCATTGCCCAGAAACTGCTAGCAATCGTTTGGTTTATGACAGATCCTTTCTTTTGCGAGTCCAGCAGGAAAATGTTTACTTACAGTCAGTTCAGAAGCTGCCTGATGTCATATGGACAAACATTAAATCCCTTGGATTGTCACGAAAACACAGGTCCCACAGAGGTAAGCGTGTTATCGGTCACAGAGTTAACCAACTGCGCGGTGTCAATCATGAAAACCTACGATACATCCCCGGCCAAAACAGGACCACAACACAAATGAACTCAATTCCAGAATTTGTGTTTGGAATGCCCACTCCTTCAGGAACAAGTCACTTTCCACATGTGACTACATTGTAGAACATGGCATAGACATCATTGCAATCACTGAGAGTTGGCTGTACGAAGATGATCCCGTTGTCATAGGTGAGTGCACTCATTCTCAAATTTGTATCCTTGTGGAGACATTTCTTTGTTCTCGTGTAGTAAAGTGTTCAATTTTGAAAGTGAAGTTTGAAAATGCTCTTATTTTAACCAGAATTAGTTTCCTTGGCTGAAATTTGGACTTGATATCCCTTTTCTAAAACTCTTCCATTTGCGACCGATCAACCCACCTTGGAAATTCCTAGTTTTTGAGTAAAACCCATATATCTATTTCGTGAAAACCTTGTGGAGCCCTATTCATCTATAGAAATTGCCCTGTGGAGACCCTACAATGTTTTATTCCCTATTGTGTGTGTGTCTCCACAAGGATACGAATTTGTAGTCACTCCTCCTGGATACACTTTCCTCAGTGCAGCGAAGGAGTGGAATAGTCTGCCCTTTTCCATTCAAAATGCCAAATCTCTCGAGCAATTCAAGAAGCTGATCAAAACAAATTTATTCCACCAATAATCAATTCCTTGTCTATGCTACTAGCCTTGGTCAATGCTCTCGTCGTTATTCGTCCCGTACGCGGTCAATCGTCGGCATATATCCTCACGCGCTGAGTGCACATGCATGTAAAAATACAGCGCGAACAGCGAACTCATGCGGCCACTATTTTTATGCAAATCAGTTGGAGACGATGTCGGCATCGATTTGTGTTAGTAACACGTCTATTCGTATTTTTGTTCTCTTGCTTTGTTGTCAGGTTCACTGTTTGATGTCACTGGGAGCTATTTCGCCAGTCTTCTCGTCATCGCCGCCATCTTTGTTTGCGCTTCGGCGGCATTTCTGTGCATTCCAGTGCGGAGAAAGATTCGGTCAGGTGGTTCATGTTGCTCATCGGCATCACGTGATCAGCAACATGAGTTACAATATCCTGAGGGTCAATGCAATCAGGTGACAATGTAAGCTGAACATTAGTGTGTCAGAAAACTAAATTCAAAGGCAAGGAAGCGAAGCCACTGCACAGGATTTGTTTTCCCAAAATATTTTATTCAATCTTTCACAATTATTAGTCGTCATATAAGTAGCTCTGCTTATTTAATTTCACGTTGAGATGGATATAAATAAAACCTGTTTGCATTCCATGTCAATTTCATGAACAGCGCCCCCTAGAATATCGTGATGCCTGCCCCCCCCCCCTCCCATTTCCACGGCGGGCAATTTCATGATTTTGCGATCTGGTCATCCCCCATTTCCACTGCTCGTCGACACGGATTTACGCCACTGATTTTGGGCACACATCCATTATTTTAGTTTGTCTCGATCGTTTTATCGCCATGAATATTCGTGAATAGAATGGACGGTACAGTGCATCACCACGTGATGCACTCTCGTCTAATCAGGAGACAAAATTATGGGAGCGGGGATACATTTCATAATTTGGGGTAGGAAAAAAAGGAATAACAAAGATACCATGCCATCAATTCAAACTCTGGTCACTTTTTTTTCTGTGTTATGTTGGCCAAACCAGTCGAAGCAGTAACTTGAAGTACTTTACTTATATATATTATAAAATACCTCATTCAATGAATGAACATATATGTGCCGCCTTTAAAGCGCTGGTTGGCATGATAATTGTACATGTACATGTATCGGCTACACTAAAAGTCACGACAAAGCATATTCACTTTCTCTACTTATTGACAACACGAAAAATAAAACAGATGCATGTTCAGCTCAGAAAAAAGTCTTGATCGTTTCTCTGATCTGACGGCGGTGCTAATTACGCATATTATACTCAGACACGGAAACTTAAGTCTGGCCACTTGTTTTGGGCTTTATATTTATCAGATCCTTCTTCAAAATACAATAAGACGTGACCTGCCTATGCTGATTGATGTTGCGGGGAATCGAGCTATCCATCCATTTATAAGAATGTCAATCTGCTGTAATATTCCGAGAGTCACTCGTTCACCGCACACAATAGTTACGCCGCCATGTTTGCTTGCGTTATGCCTTGCTTTGATGTTCAAGATGGCGTACCCTTGATAAAGGTCTTTTGACTGATACATTTACCAGAATTAGTTTCCTTGGCTGAAATTTGGACTTGATATCCCTTTTCTAAAACTCTTCCATTTGCGACCGATCAACCCACCTTGGAAATTCCTAGTTTTTGAGTAAAACCCATATATCTATTTCGTGAAAACCTTGTGGAGCCCTATTCATCTATAGAAATTGCCCTGTGGAGACCCTACAATGTTTTATTCCCTATTGTGTGTGTGTCTCCACAAGGATACGAATTTGTAGTCACTCCTCCTGGATACACTTTCCTCAGTGCAGCGAAGGAGTGGAATAGTCTGCCCTTTTCCATTCAAAATGCCAAATCTCTCGAGCAATTCAAGAAGCTGATCAAAACAAATTTATTCCACCAATAATCAATTCCTTGTCTATGCTACTAGCCTTGGTCAATGCTCTCGTCGTTATTCGTCCCGTACGCGGTCAATCGTCGGCATATATCCTCACGCGCTGAGTGCACATGCATGTAAAAATACAGCGCGAACAGCGAACTCATGCGGCCACTATTTTTATGCAAATCAGTTGGAGACGATGTCGGCATCGTCTCCAACTGATTTGCATAAAAATAGTGGCCGCGTGAGGTCGCTGTTCGCGCTGTATTTTTACATGCATAACGCATGTGCATAGCGCGTGAGGATATATGCCGACGATTGACCGCGTACGGGACGAATAACGACGAGAGCATTGACCAAGGCTACTATGCTACCTGTTTTTATTATTTAACCTAAATTATTTATTTACTTTAATTGTTCATTATTTGTAAGCGCTGTGATTTAGTTTACTAAAAAGAGCGTTCTTAAATGCCGATTATTATAGGTTGTCACGGCCAATTTCACCAAGTTTTCATTCAATTTACCGCCTTGCTCATTCGATTTAGATTGAAATTGAAAGATCACGCAGATCGGCATTCGACAATCAAAAAGAATCATTCTATTTCACTATCCGAGCATTCTATCGCCTTTTATCTTCACTCGTCTCTATTAAAGATGCATTCATATTAAAAGTATCGCGTTGTTCATTCAATTTCGTCATAACCAGCAGTAAGGGTTGATCGGGCATTCATGTTCATTAATGGGCACACATATTTCACATTTTGTCAAACATCTTTTAAGACTTCATACGTGTCCGTATTCCTTAGCGTAAATCATATTTGATGTCTTCAATCCGTAGATGCCTTTTTTCTTAATTAAAGGGTATGTGCAATGAATTGTTCTCAGGTATTCTTTTTGTGCAACTTTTATGTAAAAAAAATACACATTTGACAACATTTTTTCGTAAATCTTATTGCAAAAGTGGACTTCTTTAAACATTTCAAAGTTTCCATGCTTTTTCGGACTACCTATGAGCGCGCTGTCACTGTGATGTCATTTCAGGGAGACACTGTTCAGTTTAGGGGTTTTTCTTTCAAATTATTCATCCAAAACTTGCTAATTGAAAACATTCGTGTGAAAGCATGCATTAGCATAAAAATGGAGAGGGCAAAAAAACACCACCCTTCAAAATGGAAAATAAAACTTGCGATTAAGGTTCAATGTTCCACAAAGATGTATTTTCAAGGTTTGCGTTGAAAACTATTTTTGCATGGGCCCTTTGAATACGGTAAGTGTTCGGTCAGACATACGCAAGAAAACATAAATAACGCAAGAGAAGTGTTCCCGATGGTTGCCAAAACACGTGTACCGATGTCTTGCACGTCAAAAAAGTGCCAACGTAAAGATACCCCTTGATCAAACGTTTAAACAAGTAGACAAGATCAACAGTGAAAAATAAATTATCTTAGTCACTTTCAATTAATTATTTTGTTACATCTTGTTTCCCTCATATCAGTTAATTTAATTTGTAACATTGTAAATTTTACAGTCATCAAGATTTTTTTTGGGGGGGGGATTAACCTTGGAGGAAAATAAGAAAACATATCGATTAAAACATCTTAGTAATTTGAATGACCATACGATGAAAGCGATTGCCCATAAACGAATAAGAAACGAAAAGCACGGTTATACGTTATAAGCGCACAGATGTTCGCTTATTTGAATGTGTCAACCGTCAAAAGGTTGCAAAGACTTAATTTAAGACTGCTACAAATTAAGTGTTGAATGCACCAAAGCGAAATAGCATGCCAAAAAACGAACACGAACATTCAGAGCAAAATCTTGGCTGCCTAAAAATGAAATTGAATGAACCCAAAATGAAAAAGAAACCCCAATTTGACCATATGTGCAAAACTCACGTGAAATTGAATGGCTGATAATGAAACTGATTAGAAAAATTCGGAAATTCGCCGGGAAAACCTATATTATTATTATTATTAGACACACCGTATACCTTCTAGCAACTAACACATAATAATTCTTCATTTTTTATAACGAGCATATTTCTTTCTTAAATTCGTACATAAAATTTCTCTTATTCGTTGTCATATTCTAAATTTATTTTAAGTCCTTCAAGTACACAGGAAAAAGCAACCTTGCTGTACGACTGTCCAGATTTCCCTGGAGATTTGCCTTTCTTTTTTAAAGTGTACTCCAAGGGTTTGTTTTCACTCTATAAAAGTCTTACCAATCAGCTAATTATCTATACGTACACCTTGACTAACGATTTTACCAGTATGCATTTTAAGAGCATCAGAAATATAGATCACAAATTTTAAGAAAAAAAAGCTAATAATATTCATCAAATTTTATCCAAACTACCAAATAATTTTGAGTAGAGCCGGTATTTACAAGCATGAATATTTTCGTTTTGTTCTACGACAGAGCTACCTTTTGACGTTGAAATCTTGACTCACTCGTCGGCAATGTAATATGTCTGACTAATAGCAGCCAATCACTTCAAACCTCATGCTGCAATGGTGGTTCCATGCAGTGGGGTGAATGCGCAGGATTCTGGTGCGCAAGGCAAACGGTAGGTGAGTAGTTACCGGGGTGTTCCTGTCCTTGTTACCAGGGAACTGTTCAAAAAAGAAGAATGGTGTGTTCAGGTTGTTGACATTCGAATGGATTCATTATGTCCAGTGGCATATCCAGGGCAGGGGCACCGTGCCCCCCCCCCCCCAGGATTTTTGAAAAAAAAATTGCTCAGTAAGTATTTCCATAAATGTTTAGAGAGTTCTGACATCAACCCCAAAAAAGAAAACCAGCTTTAAAAAAAGGCATTACAAGGCGCTGTGAAAATCGGCACATCTTTTCCAGTATGCATAATAAAGGTTTTGAAGAGCGCCCTCATTTGGAAGATGGTCCTCCCCCACCACTTTTTGATTTTACGGAGGCCAAGTGTGGGAAGAAAAAAAACATGTCTATATTTCGCCGTGGATGTGCGGTTCCCCCCTCCCCCCACACACACCCACACCCACATCATGAGCTGGATACGCTACTGATTATGTCGTAACATAGTCAGCAAACGACTTTTGACATTTTGATACCTTTAAACATTTCTATTAGTCATAAAGCTTAGACCCAATTTTTGACAAGATCGTGAACGACTGGTTCAAACCACCAAATTTGGCAGATAGATTGTTATAGCCCTAGAGTAAATATTAAGAAGGGAAGGGTGCCTAATTTGCATAAATTGTTAATCCCTACAGTGTAATATATTTTTCCCACTTTTAATTTTTTGAAAAGTATTTTTTTTTTAATTTTTTGAAAAGTATATTTTGGGGATTTCACTTACACATCCTTACGTCAATAACATTTGCTAAAGCATTTAAGACTGACTGGATAATAATATGAGGACATTGTAACGATCCTAAATGGCTACTATAGGTTTTCCCGGCGAATTTCCGAATTTTTCCAATCAGTTTCATTATCAGCCATTCAATTTCACGTGAGTTTTGCACATGTGGTCAAATTGGGGTTTCTTTTTCGTTTTGGGTTCGTTCAATTTCATTTTTAGGCAGCCAAGATTTTGCTTTGAATGTTCGTTTTCATTTTCGGGCATCCTTTTTCGTTTTGGTGCATTCAAGACTTAACTTGTAGCAGTCTCAAATTAAGTCTTTGCAACCTTTTGACGATTGACGCATTCAAATTAGCGAACATCTGTGCGCTTGTAAAGTATAACCATGCTTTTCGTTTCTTATTCGTTTATGGGCAATCCTTTTCATCGTTTGGTCATTTAAGTTAGTAAAAAAAATTAATCGATACATTTTCTATTTTTCTCCGAGGTTCATTTCCCTCCAAAACTTGATAACTGTAAAACTTACAATGTTACAAATTAACTGATAGGCCCTATAAGGGAAACAATATGTTATTACGAATTAATTAACTGAAGGGACTAAGATAATTTGTTTTTGACTGTTTATCTTTTCTACTTGTTTAAACGTTGACAATTTCTTGACGTGCAAGACATCGGAACACCTAAGTTTGGCAATGGATGTACCATCGGGAACATTTCTCTTGAGTTATTTCTTAAATGATTTCTTGCGCATGTCTAATCGAACACTTACTGTATTCAAGGGCCCATGCAAAGTTAGTTTGCCATGCAAACCTTGAATATACATCTTTGTGTCAAATTCAACCATATTTGCAAGTTTCATTTTTTTATTTTTGAAGGATGTTTTTGGTGCCTTCATGGCAGTGAGCCAGTGAGCAACCCTTTCCCACAAATGTTTTCAATTAGCAAATTTAGGATAAATAATTTGAAAGAAAACCCCCAAAACTGAACAGTGTCTTCCTGAAATGACATGACAGTAACAGGGCGCTCATACGTAGTCCGGAAAAGCATGGACACTTTTAAATGTTCAACCTTAAAAGGGCCTGTTTATTTTGACCATTCCGCCCCGGTCCCTTAAGGGTAATTGAAGTGCACTTTTGCAATAAGATTAACTCAAAAATGTTGTCAAATGTGTAGTTTTCTTACATTTCACAGTAGTAAAGAGTTCCACAAAAAGAATTCCTGAGAAAAATTCATGATACCCTAAGGAATACGGACACGTATGAAGTCTTAAAAGATGGTTGACAAAATGTGAAATATGTTTGCCCATTAATGAAAACGAATGCCCGATCAACCCTTTACTGCTGGTTTAGACGAAATTGAATGAACAACGCGATACTTTTAATATGAATGCATCTTTGATAGGGACGAGTGAAGCTAAAAGGCGATAGATTGCTCGGATAGTGAAATTGAATGATTCTTTTTGATTGTCGAATGCCGATCTGCGTGTTCTTTCAATTTCAATCTAAATCGAATGAGCCAGGCGTTAAATTGAATGAAAACTTGGTGAAATTGGCCGGGAAAACCTATATTATAGTCTAAAGTTGCACTCATTAACGCTTTAATATGCACATTAGGCACTCTTCCCAAAAGAATTTCAGGTGGGCACCCCTTCTAAATATCTTCTTTAGCGCTATAATAATCTATCTGCCAAGTTTGGTGCTTTGCACCAGTCGGTCACGATTCCAACCGTATGCAACCTGACTATATACCTTTATTGGTGTGCCGTCTGCATCAGTCACGTTATTCCAGGACTGACCATCTTCGCTGTACGTCACTTGGTACTCCTCCACCCTTTGGCGGGGGCTATCTCCGCGCCCCTGGGTGATCAGGCCAGTGATGGTGACTATGCCATTGAAGTCAACCTGTATCCACGGACTGATGTCATCAGTAGTTTTATCATTACACCATGCTGCAGGGCGTCCTGTACAACAAAAAAAAACATTTCTTACTGCATCTAACGATTTAGCCATATTGCAGGAATCTGGCTCAAATTTGGACTTCGAGGTATGTTGAATAATCTTTGCCAATAATCTTTGTCTGACCCAACGCTAGACGACTAAGTTCACTAGCGTATCGTCCACGGGCGTCGCTAGACCATTTTGAAAAGGGGGGGGGGTGTCATCATGACGGACCGTCACACAAAATAATTGATAATTTCCGCCCCAAAAGATCCCTTAATTAAATCCATTTCTAATTCCCCACATCATGTATTATAATGGTTTATTATGTTGATTGCTCTGAATGGAATAAATTTTCAGTTATGTTAAAAGAGTTCCTCTGACATCAATCCCACTAAGGGCAAAAAAACAAGTCTCCGGTTTGTGGTATGCGCGCGCGTCGCCGTAGCCATGCGCGTCGGCAAAATGAAAACGTTTTTTTTCAATAAAGGATGATGTCTCAAAACCGCCAAACTCACTGGTTTGACAGGAATCCTGCTGCTGCACAATTTTAACGTGTTTTTAGATGGGGTTATGATCGAGAATAAACTTTATGTGGCCTCTCTGGTTTCCCATAAATATCGCCGCACCACTTTTTGGGCAAGTTCCATACCAGAAACCGGAGACTTTTTCTTGGCCCTTTCAACAACCATTAAAATGAGCCGTGAAAACCTTCATTTGATATGTAGTATGCATAATAATGGTCAGTTTTGAAGAGTGCCCCCATTTGGAAGATGGATACCAGACCCAACACCCCCCCCCCCTCCCCCCGCTTTTTGATTTTACGGAGGGCAAGTGTCCGAAAAAAACAACATGTCTACATTTCGGCGCTAATGTGCAGTTGCCCCCCCCCCCCGAAATCAAAAGCTGGATACGCTGCTGGCGTGTACACGCCCACGTAGGCATACCTTGTGCGGGCCCGTTCCCTGATCCCAGCGGGGGGGGGGGGGGTTCTTTAAAGCTTTAGTCCGTCATTTGCAGCTATCCAAAAAGTGACTGACCTAATTATTGTTGAAAAACATTCTTGGTTGAAAGATAGCAAGGGGACTAAACTCCCTGTGAAATTATTCTTTCTGGCAAGCTGTCATTTTGAAAAAATCAACGAAGGAATGGCTTTCCAACGGTGCGTTTTAAGAAGCACCGTTAGAAATTTCCGTAGTAGTTCGTTTTTATATTCAGCGAGGCGCGCGCAAGCGTTGACACGATGTACACGCACACGCCGTTGCTATAATTCGTCGGATCAGTGCGCGACTTCGCGTAGCTGCAATCGGCTCAGTGAAAACGTGTCTCGCCGGATGCTGAATTCAGGCCAATTCAAAACATGATTCAGCAACTTTTGATTTGAAATCGAGATCCTAGAATGCTGTTTTTCTCGAAATATACAGCTGAGCTGAAACTTCATCACCCTTCTTTAGATTTTGAGCACTTTTGTGGCTTCAAACAAACAAAATGCACAAATTACAAATGATGGAATATACCTTAAATCCTAAAGTGAATTTCTGTTATATGCGAGCGGAGAGCGCGAAGCCCTGAAGGCGTGGGGTCCGGGGCCCACCTGTACCTACAAGTTCTGGATTGGGTGCTCTGTGGTGCAATCTGAAGCATTTCCTAGCCACTTTCCCCTGACTTTTTTATGTGTGCGTGGGGTCCGGGGCCAGCCTAAAAGGTCTGGATTTTATGCTTTGTGGTGCAATCTGAAGCATTTCCTGGCCACTTTCCGCTGACTTTTTTAATGTACTGGCTCGTGTTTAGGGAGATGGGGGTGGGGGTCATCAAAGTTGATGTATTACATCACAAACATTTCATCAAACTGAAGCTCGACACTCTTTCGAGTTTTGCCTTCTTTAGCTTTAGCTTGATCCATGGTTTTGAGTCGTCACTTAGCCGTAGCTGTCAACCGCCATATATGAAGCGAGCTCGCGCGGCAACTCGTGCCGACATGACAGTCTTGACACAATGTACAATTTGTTTTTGCCAAGGAATTCAGAACCGGATGTTAGCTTCGCAGGGTTTTGAGCGACGGTGTCTATTATTTACACTCTCAATATTTTCTTCTTCTCTCTTTCTTTTACTTCTTTCTCTATTCTTCACTTTTTTTGCCGACAGCACTATGATTTCACCGACAAAAATGTCTAATGGGGGTTGTGAACCCCCCCCCCCCCCCCTGCAGCGACGCCCATGGTATCGTCGGCTCTTCAGGACCGCTTTGGTGGTTGGTCGCACTGCTGGTTACGCGTACGATAGCTGCACGCATCACAATGCGCAGCAGGGAGCCGTGACCCATATAGTTTCCTAATGACGTTTTGCCCATATCGTCCGACTATTGACGTCCGCACGTTATTTGTAGTGCACAGTCGTAATGGATTAGGTTGCTACGAATCAACCACAAATCGAGCAGTAAATTGTGCAACTGAAGGGACATTGCGAATGCGCCCAATTGGGCTACAAAACGCATTTTAATGAAATTATATTAAATGGAAAGAATATTTAATAGTAGGACATAAACGTCTACCCAACCATCATTTAAAACTGGTTGTTTTTGTGTGATTCTTGCGTGAACCATGCGACAACTAATTTTGGGTGTCAAAATAGTGAGTCTCAAAAATAGAGCTGTTGAGTGCTAGTTGTGAATCTGGCATGACACAGTGTATTGTATAATGCGGACGTGCGAGAAACAACATTTGTGTTGGTACTTTGTGTATTGTGACACACACGACGTGAACTGTACATTGAATGGAAACGGCGGGAAATACGTATTTGTATGCCACAAAAGTCCACCGCGTTCGATGTAAACAACTGTTCATCCGTCTTTTCTCAGGAACGGTAAGACATTGGGTTAGTTTCCTTTCAACCAGACATCTGAAATAGTAAAAAGAAACTACCCTTATCATAATAATTTCGTGAATTTCAGGCCGCATAATATCCCTTTAACCAAAAGGCCAGGTTATTTGGACCATCCCTCAGCCCCCTAAGATGTCGGCCATCGAGTGACGAAAAATTTTGAAACTCAGTACATGCACTTACCATGAACACACCCAAGAAATTTCATGACTATAAGTCAAATGATTTTGGAATTATGGCTAATTAATTATTCATATTCACGAATGCTCTGTGTACACTACGTTTATGGGGAAATTCAGTTTGCGTCGGAATTTTTTTCAAAATGTTTTTGGTATCAAAAGATGGGCAAGGCTCGTAGCTAAAAAGTCAGACGAACCGCTCGGGTCGCGACATTCTTTTTTCAAGGCTATCGCGGAAAAAGTTGAGGGGGGGGGGGATTTCGCCCGGCCCCTTTAGGGTTAAACAACTGTATTGTCTTTTAAATGGCTGTACGAAGTATAACGTGGTTAGTCTGAAATACAAATGCTTACGTTGAGTATTAAGCCTGGCCTTGGGTGGGGCATAATCAGCGTCGTTTTGCCAAAAAGACGAAGCTGTGATGCGTTCATCCTTGATGCGACCATCTTCCATCCCGAGAGGTTCCTCCACAGAGCAAGAAACGTCATCTGAGGAAAAATGTGCGATTGTTTCGAGAACAGGTTTTGTACCGATCCCATTTCAATAAAAAAGAAAAAGAAACTAGTAATGGGTCTTTTTCCGCAACCCAGAGTGCTTCCAATGTCAATTAAAATTATGAAAGGGAGCCCTCTATCTTGCCCGCCGTTACAGGGACGCATTTGAGTCCCCCCATTTGCATGTCGCTGCCGCGCTATTATCGATCGGTACTACTGATGGCGGGTGCATTCATGATCACAAAACAAGTTGAATGAAGTAGCACACGATTAACTTCAAAATTATGTATTTTAGTCTATACTATTTTCTTTAGTTTGATCTCTCATATAATTTTTGTGTTGTGATTGTTTTACTTCAAGAAGCTATGTCGATAAATAAAGAAAAACATCCCGGACATGTCAAAAATACTATTTTATGCACGAAATTTGGATAGTCAAGACAAAAGTCAGAGAAAACGGTAACGTCGGACCACACACTACAGCGATATCGACATCGTGCATGAGCTGCCACGCTGGTCATTAGTCTGCTTGCGCTAATTAAAAAGCGTTTACATGTTCCAGATACATGACCATCACTCTCTCAGTCTGGCTGCCAGACACACAATTACAAAATTACAACAACGTCTGCATATGGTGCCCGACTAAATTAAGTACAAAATGTAAGGGAGCCCAGAGAGGCCACACAAAGCTTATACTTGATTGTAACCTCATGCCTGCCTCGTCTCCTTCCTAAATGTCAATTCGTTTACATGAGTCGAGAAGACTTCTGTTCCATTAATCGCTATACGCTGTTCGGCCATCACAATAAACGATTAAAATATTGGCAATATGTCGTACTTGTAAATCACTAAAATATCCAAGTAAATCGCCCGGCAAAGTAGCCGATGCGGGCGATACGCTGGCACGGTACAAAACACAGAGAGGCGTGCGCACTGAGCCATGAATCCTAAAAGTACATCTCGCCCACCACATTCAGTTTGTGACAGCGCCCTTCTATTGTGTCGGCCATATTCTCAAATAGGCTAATGACGATGATGACGGCGGGCAGATTAACAGAAGATAGATCAGGCAAATATGGTTCATCAATCTTCTATAGTATATGTAAAGGTATTGACATTAAACAAAAATACAGTGGCATTACATTTCAGCCTTAACCAGGCCTTCTTCAGAGGTAAATGACAGAGGAACAAGAAATAAACATGTAGGGGACACACAAACATGCAGGGTTGGAAGGAGAATCACAAAGAGGGATTGGGGGCAGACCAACCCATATCTTGCTACCACCTCTCTAAATTTTGGGGCTACATGTATAAGTCTATATTCCATGACTGAAATTTTTAAAAAATATATCAATATTTTCTTGCTCCAATTGTTTTTGGAATCAGGTTTACAAGGAGGTCCAATGTTAAATTAAAGTTGCACTTTATATATCCGTTAGTAGTCATTGCTGAAACCAAGGGGTGGTTGTGGAGTTTAGGGTCCGAGTTCCTATAACAGATGAAACATCCACCTTTAACTTTTTACTTTTGTCAAGTTTCAACATTGCAAAAAACTAGTACAAATTATCGTACTCCTAAGTTAGAGTTTCTTCATCAGATTTACACTTTATAGTAGTTTAACAGTATTTTTAAAAAGATATTTAACCGTAAGCCGGCAAAGGGTAAATTTAAATTAT
Organism: Patiria miniata; assembly: GCF_015706575.1. Lineage (NCBI taxonomy): Eukaryota > Metazoa > Echinodermata > Asteroidea > Valvatida > Asterinidae > Patiria > Patiria miniata. The sequence goes on from NW_024037062.1 coordinate 2,660,806, forward strand.
GTTAACCATAATTTTGTTTTTAATCCAAATGTCGCAAGAGGGCCGGCACTGGCCCGATTCAGGCTTTGTATTGTGCTACCATTAAGGTTTGCCAGCACTGGACCAGCTCTGTGCCGTCAACACGGAACCGCATTGCCACAATCAAGCTACCAACGGCCCGTTTCTGGTTTTGGATCATTGAAACTGTACGGTACTGCCAGAACAAGCCCATAACAAGTCGGTACGTGCCCTGTACCGTCATGTTTGCCCGGTACTTGGCCTATGTGTTCTCGGGGAGGACTGCACCCAGTGCTTTCAAGGGCAAGGGAAAGGTGGCGCCACTGAAGAAGCTCCAGAAGAACACCAAGTTCAACAAGGCTGTCAAGCAAATCACATTTGCATATCAACAATTATATATAGTCACATGCAAGTTGTTTTTCAAATTCATTGTGCTTGATGTAGTGATCGTACATTATGAACTGTGTTACAGGCAGGTCGGCGTGACAGGGAGGGTGCCCCCAAAGAACCATATTTAGTTAGTTGACATTTTGTTTGCAATCGATTCACTCCTTCGATGAACGGGTACATAGACTGGTTCCCTGACTATACAATTGGTCTATAAAATGGCGTCTATAAATTGCTGTGTTTCATTTAAACAGGGGTCAGGGAGCCAGACTACAAGAAAATGATTGTTTCTTGGGGTTTCCAGCATCTATGAACACAAAACGTCATACAAGTCCGGGTAAGTTTGCTATAAAATACTTACCCCCAAATACAGCCTTTTCTGAAACTTACAGGAAAAGCTATGTTGTACATTCCCTTTATGAGCTTATGACATGCAGTGACATGTTGGCCACATTAGGCAGGTGGCCTCAATTCAGTGTTTAGCCAAAAACATGTGAAATAATTGTAATCTTTGAAAACATTTAATGTTGGGATGCCGTAGAGGACATCAAGCAAGTGTTTTATCGAGTAAAATAAAGTTTGTTGTTATTGTTTGATGTAAAAAGATCGGATATGAGCCTCCATCAGTGACGTCATAGACCATGCCCCAAATTCCACATTAAGCTACCACTTACAAAGGTCTATCATACTTTTCTGACATCTATACACATGTAGGGAAAAAAACAGTGGCGATTAGTCCCTTGAGATGGTACCAGTATGTGAAATTTCAGCCCCTGGCTCATGGACTAGGTATGTTGATTTTGATTTGTACATTGACGCTGTAGCTCAATCAGAGGAAGTGTTTCAAGTATTGTGATTATCATGTTTCACTCAAGCGCCCATGAATGAATGCAAATCTCCTGTGTGTAAAAGGGTTGATAATTTGCATACTACATTTCGCGACACTAAGGTCAGGTCATCCACACCAGATGCGAGATGGCAGATGGGGAACACCTTAGTAGCGCGACTTTCACTTTAATAGTGTGCCGGGCTCGTTTGAACGAGAGACAAATAAGTCATTCATAAGATAAATAAGTCGTTTAAAGGGAAAATACAACATTTGCAAACATCTAAAAATAAAACTACCAAATCATTTTGAAATACCTTGCTGGACTGTTAGTGAATGACAGTGTAAAGCATCCTGTAAAATCATGGCACCTGGTATATTGTCATTTTCAAGAAAAGTGGTATTTTTGTATCAATTTCCAACGCTGATCGGCCGATCAGCGTTGGAAACAACTGGCTTTTTTTCAAATACTGGCCCCAATTGACCATCGCACTTGTTTGCAATCGATTACAAACCTATGAACGGGTACGAGCCAGCTAGACTGGTTCCATGAACTTACAATTCCCCAATGTATGTAAACTGCTCTGTTTCTTCTTATATGGAGTCAGGGAACCAGACTACAGGAAAATGATTGTTTTTCTTGGTTTTTATAGCATTTTCGAACCCAAAACCTCAAAAAAGTCAGTGTAACTATATTTCCTATATATTTCCAACCCCCCAATTCCATCCATTTCTGAAAATTACAGCAAAAGCCAATGATGTATATTGATAATAAGTCGTTTAACCGAGATAATAAGCAGTTTAATTGAGACAATAAGTCGTTTAAACAAGATACTATGTCATTTTTGTTTGTTTGTTTGTTTGGCAGCAATACCGGTACGCTCTACAAAACGCAGAGCCAGGCCATGTTAATTGTTTTCTTTTTAATTTACACGCTATCGGTTTTGGCGCAAAAGTCGGCGGCGCAATGACATGAAACAATGCGCGTCAGTAGGCCTATCAGATTATTTTTTTCTGAGACCGGCATTTTTTAAAGGGATATTACGTTCTCGAATGCGCCAAGTTGGGCAACAAAATTGAAAAGAGCATTTAGAAAAAGGATATAGCCTAAATATGGACACCATAACCATCCTTTTGGTTTCAAAAATCGAGCTGTTGGGTGCATGTCTTGAATTCTGCCGCACTTGTCTTACCAGTGCATCGTATGTATTATGTGCTACACTCGCGCAACGAGTAACCGTACATTGAATGAACGCAGCTGAAATGTCCGCCGCGATGTGAACGACCTTCCCCCTTCTTTCTTTAGAACTGTAAGACATTAGAATAGTTTCCTTTTCAACCAGAAATAGGATAAGTATAAATCAATCCAAAACATGACATTTTCGGGAATTTTAGGCCGCAATTCCCATTGAAAACGTTAAAATCCGCGAATACACGAGAAAGTTGCATGCCTTATTTCAATAACTTTGACTCGCCAGGGGGACTATACTTTAATGGTTTTGATTGATTGGTTGATTGATTTGGTTGATTGCCATTTATATACTATGGAATACAATAGAAAGTGTCGTGGTTCTCGTGCTCAAAACATTAAAATACATTCAACTTTACTTTAAAACATTAAACTACCACATAATTTAAATTAATTCTCCCTTGAAATATCTCCCTAAAAAAGTAAAAGTCATAAACAAGACAAACGAATTATTACACTGTAACGTAACAAGTGCTTTGACTTGCCCGCCGCTGTATTTACTCGCATTTGGCTAGCGGGCTACCACTAAGCTCGAACCATTAATATGCCTACACGGCAATCTCCCCTCCCTCCCCCCTGGAGATTCGTCTGTCGACGGCGCTGTGCCCTCCGAATCCTGACTAGAAATCGCCGCCATTGGTGCGTTTCCGATGGGTTACCCCATTGTTTATGTCGGCTCTGCTTTTCAGTGAACTACACAATTGAAATGTCATGGATAATTTGACTTAATTTATTTATTTTTATCGATACCTAATTGACATTTTGGCAAGAAGACGAGACAGAAAGCTAGCAATTAATGGTTGTGCCTCTTTTGTGTATTCTCTCGGAGTAACTGCATCATAAATGAACGAGGCTTACTTTATGATCAAATTGATGAGAGGATAAAATATTACCAGAAAGGCCTTGGGAATGTTACGGTCTAAGAAACTATAGGTTTTCCCGGCTATTTAAAAACATTTTCATTCAATTTCATCAACTCTAACATTCAATTTCGTCGGAGAAAAATGTTTAAAGAAAACCACTTAATTAGTCATTTACCATTCAATTTCAAAGTTTGGTCACCCTCTTTAGTCACTGGGTCGAGAATATTCGATATTACAGGTCAAATTCATCTAAGCTGTTTCCGAATGGTAGCATTCAGAGATCGAATTTGTCTTATATAAATCAATTAGACGAATTTGATTCTGAATAACAAGCTAAGGTTTTGCGTAGACGAGACGAGATCGAATACTCCGGGACGAAAACGTGTAATCATTGTTTGAATTTGCTTGTATGAACTGAATTTGAAATTGTCTGACAAAAGACAAAATTAAACATTGGAGGTGCACTAAATGGATGTTGATGGACGAGTTTGAATATTAGAAACAGTCAGTGGCGTAGCCAGGAATTGTTCAGTGGGGGGGGGGGGGGGGGGTGGCCGCTGGGGGGCTAGAACATTTCATGGGGGGGGGGGGCGTCATGTAGGGGCGTCAATCGCTTCTCAAAAGTGGGGGGGGAGGAGACATTACTTGATCAGAACTGATGCGAGCGCGAAGCGTGAAGCCCTTACGGCGTGGGGTTCGGGGCCCGCTTATTAAGGGCCCCGAAAAAAATTGGATTCTCGATGCTCTGTGGTGTGATCTGAGGCAATTTCTTACCACTTTAACCAATAATTATCTTAGCACAAAAGATAATTATTTAAACATAATTTTCGATTTTTTCTCAGCTAAAGGCATAAGAAAATATTTTGAACATTGTTTTCGAGGTTGGAGTCATTGAATCAGCTACCAGAATTCTGAGCTTTAGGCGTGGGGTTCGGGGCCCGCTTAAGGGCCCCGAAAAAATTTGGATTCTAAATGCTCTGTGGTGCTATCTGAGGCAATTTCTGACCACTTTAACCAATATTTTCTAAGCAAAAGATACATTGTAGTACATAACCGGGCCCTGTAAATGAGACACGAGTTCAAAAATCTGTGGGGGGGGGGGGACATTTGATATTGTGTCCCTCACCCTTCAAAAAGTGGGATTGACGCCCATGGCGTCATGTAGATCAATGATAATTTTTTTAGAAACTCAAAATCTCAGTGAGGGGGGGGGGGCGACTGGGGGGGGGGGCTACGCCACTGGAAACAGTGAATTCGAATGAAAAACGTTTTGAAATAGCCGGGAAAGCCTGTAATAAAAATAGTGACAACCGTGGCCCTATTTTAAATTTGAATTTGAATCCACAGTGATATTTGTCTTATAATAGGTTTTCCCGGCCAATTTCACCAAGTTTTTATTCATTGTAACGCCTGGTTCTTTCGATTTAGATTGACATTGAAAGATCACGCAGATCGGCATTTCACAATCAAAAAGAATCATTCAATTTCACTATCATCCCTATCAAATATGCGTTCATATTAAAAGTATCAAGTTGTTCATTCAATATCGTCTAACCCAGCATTAAGGGGTTGATAAGGCATTCGTTTTCATAAATGGGCAAATATATTTCACATTTTGTCAAACATCTTTTAAGACTTCATACGTGTCCCTTTTCCTTAGCGTAACTCATGTTTAATGTCTTCATTCCGAAGAAGCCTTTCTTTCTTAATTAAAGGGTATGTGCAATGAATATTTCTCAGGAATTCTTTTCGGTTAACTCTTTGTGAAGTGTAAAAAAATACACATTGTCAACATTTGTTGGTTAATCTTATCGCAAAAGTGCACTTCTTTAAACATTAAAAGTTTCCATGCTTTTGCCGGACTACGTATGAGCGCACTGTTACTGTGATGTCATTCCAGGAAGCCTAACACACTGTTTAGTTTAGGGTTTTTTCTTTCAAATTATTCATCCAAAATCTGCTAATTGAAAACATTTGTGGTCGATGGCTTACTGCCAATTTGACCACATGTGCAAAAATCACGCAAAATTTAATGGCTGATTATGAAACTGATTAGAACAAATCGGAATTTCTCCGGGAAAACCTTTATTGAAAAGGAGGGCCTATTCTTGGCTGACTTCTTCATGCTTTAAAAGGCATTGATCCAATGATTGTCTTCATACTCATTAACAAACGACTGAATTACCCCCTCTATCAGTACCTCCCTGTCTCATATCGTTTGAATATTTTTTACTTCTTCCCAATATCATTGCTCCCTGTGACTTTCGGATCAGGAAGATGTACATGATTGTACACACTATGAGGTCTCAGTCAGTCTCTTGTAAGTCCGATGCTACTGGCCTTGCATTTAAGTGCACAATCATCATTAAAAATGCCACCGATTTAGAATCGTACGAGCTTTTCTTTCTTTTTCCCGGACCGTCATTCTCAGCGACTTTTCTTCAACCTGTTCTCAGCAGGAACTTGAGACGTGGAACGAAAATCAACCCTGATACAGAGGGCACGTCATTATGACGTCATCAGGAATCACATTACCAAATTATCATATTTAACAAAATAAACAATGAACAAAATACACAATCATATTAAAGGTTTTCCCGGCCAATTTCACCAAGGTTTCATTCAATTAAACTTCTGGCTCATTCGATTTAGATTGAAATTAAAAGATCACGCAGATTGGCATTCGACAATCAAAAAGAATCATTCAATTTCACTATCCGAGCATTCTATCGCCTTTTAGCTTCACTCGTCCCTGTCAAAGATGCATTCATATTAAAAGTATCGCGTTTTTCATTCAATTTCGTCTAAACCATTAGTAAGGGATCGATAGGGCATTCGTTTTCATTAATGGGCAAACATATGTTACATTTTGTCAAACATCTTTTAAGACGTCATACGTGTCCGTATGAAGTCTTAAAAGTCTAAATCATATTTGATGACTTCAAACCGTAGATTGACTTTCTTTCTTAATTAAAGGGTATGTGTAATGAATATTTCTCAGGAATTCTTTTACGCAACTCTGTGAAATGTAAGAAAACTACACATTTGGCAACACTTTTTGGGTTAATCTTATTTCAAATGTGCACTTCTTTAAGAATTTAAAAGTTTCCATGCTTTCCCGGCATAACGCTGTCACTACTGTGATGTCATTTCAGGAAGACACTGTTCAGTTTAGGTTTTTTTCTTTCAAATTATTCATCCCAAATTTGCTAATTGAAAACATTTGTGGGAAAGGGTTCGGTCATTGGCTTACTGCCATGTACTGACACATCATATAATCACCCAAAAAAAAGTTATGACAGTAAAATATCCAAAATTCTACCAACTTTGTTTTTGCTGAAATAACCGTGTCACATTAATCTTGCTTGGAATGCCATCACATGTTTTCTAATGAATATGAAACTTTGTATTAGCATAAAAACAAGAAGGGCACCAAAACACCCCTCAAAAAATATGATTAAGTGTGACGCAAAGATGTATTTTTAAGGTTTGCATTGAACACTTTGCATGGGCCCTGTGAATACAGTAAGTGTTCGGTCAGACATACGCAAGAAAACATTTAAGAAATAACGCAAGAGAAGTGTTCCCAACGGTACAACCATTGCCAAACATACGTGTCCCGATGTCTTGCACGTCAAGAAATCGTCAACGTAAAAAAGCCCCTTGATCAAACGTTAAAACAAGTATATAGAAAAGATCAACACTGAAAAAGAAATTATCTTAATCCCTTTCAATTTATTATAGGTTTTCCCGGCCAATTTCACCTAGTTTTCATTCAATTTAACGCCTGGCTCATTCGATTTAGATTGAAATTGAAAGATCATGCAGATCGGCACTCGACAATCAAAAAGAATCATTCAATTTCACTATCCGAGCATTTTATCGCCTTTTAGCTTCACTCGTCCCAATCAAAGATGCATTCATATTAAAAGTATCGAGTTGTTCATTCAATTTCGTCTAAACCATTAGTGAGGGGTTGATCGGGCATTCGTTTTCATAAATGGGCAAACATGTTTCACATTTTGTCAAACATCTTTTAAGACTCCATATCATGCGTGTCCGTATTCCTTAGCGTAAATCATATTTGATGACTTCAAACCGTACACTGACTTTCTTTCTTAAAGGGTATGTGCAATGAATTTTTCTCAGGAATTCTTTTTGCGCAACTCTGTGAAATGTAAGAAGACTACACATTTGACAACACTTTTTTGGATTTAATCTTATTGCAAATGTACACTTCTTTAAACATTTAAAAGTTTCCATGTTTTTCCGGACTAACGCTGTTACTGTGATGTCATTTGAGAAAGACACTGTTCAGTTTAGGGTTTTTTCTTTCAAATTATTCATCCAAAATTTGCTAATTAAAAACATTTGTGGGAAAGGGATGGTCATTGGCTTACTGCCATGTACTGACACATCATATAATCACCAAATAAAATAAATTTATGACGGCAAAATATCCAAAATTCTAGCAACTTTTTTTGCTGAAATAAGCCGTGTAACATTAATCATGCTCGGAATGCCATCACAGGTTTTCTAATGAATATGAAACTTTGCATTAGCATAAAAACGGAGAGGGCACCAAAAACACCCCTCAAAAAAGAAAATAAAACTTGCAAATAAGGTTAAATGTGACACAAAGATGTTTTGCATTTGCATGGGCCCTATGAATATGGTAAGTGTTCGGTCAGACATACGCAAGAAAACATTTAAGAAATAACGCAAGAGAAGTGTTCCCGACGGTACAACCATTTCCAAACATATTACGTGTCCCGATGTCTTGCACGTCAAGAAATCGTCAACGTAAGAAAGCCCCTTGATCAAACGTTCAAGTAGAAAAGATCAAATAAGAAATTATCTTAGTCCTTTGTTGTTTCCCTCACATCAGTTGATTTGTAACATTGTAAATTTTACAGTCATCAAGATTTTTTTTTGGGGGGGGGGGGAATAAACCTCGGAGCAAAATAGGAAAAAAATATCGATTAAAAAATCTTACGAATTTAAATGACCAAACGATGAAAGCGATTGCCCATAAACGAATAAGAAATGAAAAGCATGGTTATACGTTATAAGTACACATATGTTCACTAATTTGAATGCGTCAACCGTCAAAAGGTTGCAAAGACTTAATTTAAGACTGCTACAAGTTTATGTCTTGAATGCACCAAAAAGAAATAGGCTGCCCGAAAACGAAAACGAACATTCACAGTGAAATCTTGGCTGCCTAAAAATGAAATTGAATGAAACCCGAATGAAAAAGAAACCCTAATTGGACCACATGTGCAAAACTCACGCGAAATTGAATGGCTGATAATAAAACTGATTAGAAAAATTCGGAAATTCGCTGGGAAAACCTATATTTCGTTGCATCTTGTTTCCTTCATATTAGTTGATTTGTAACATTGTAAATTTTACAGTCGCCCAGATTTTGGGGGGGAAATGAACCTCGGAGAAAAATAGGAAAAAATATCGATTAAAAAATCTTACTAATTTAAATGACAAAACGATGAAAGTGATTGCCCATAAACGAATAAGAAACGAAAAGCATTATACGTTATAAGCGCACAGATGTTCGCTCATTTGAATGCGTCAACCGTCAAAAGGTTGCAAAGACTTAAATTTAGACTGCTACAAGTTAAGTCTTGAATGCACCAAAACGAAATGGGCCCGAAAACGAAAACGAACATTCACAGCAAAATCTTGGCTGCCTAAAAATGAAATTGAATGAACCCCAAGTGAAAAAGAAACCCCAATTGGACCACATGTGCCAAACTCACGCGAAACTGAATGGCTGATAATGAAACTGATTAGAAAAATTCGGGAAAACCTATAATATATGTTTCATTCAATTTAACACCTATGGTTAATTCATTTTAGATTAAAATGAAAAGATCACGCATAACGCCATTCGACCATCAAAAAGAATAATTTAATTTCATTATTCTAGCATTCTGAAAGTATCGTCTTGTTCTTTGAATTTCGTCTGAACCAACAGTAAGGGTTGATCGGACATTTATTTCATTAATGAGCAAACATAATATTTAACATTTTGTCAAGCATATCTTAACTTCCTGCATGTCTGTATTCCTATAAAATTCTTAGTTATCTCAGCGTAAATCATATTATAGTTTTTTTTGCTAAAATGATACTTTTTGAATCTGAGTGAAAGACATTATCAGTGCAAAGATATGCATCTTTCAGACATTTCATAAACTGATTATTTTAATATTTGGTCAAGTGCAACTTGGAATAAATTATTACGTTAGTACTAACGGGGGTGATAATTGGGATGAAAATCAAAATGTTGGAATACGATTGTGCCCACTTCAGAGGTGATGCATTGGGTCATTTGAGGGATATTTTGTATAATAGGAAGTGGGTATCTAGCATGAAAAAAAAACCACCCCATTCAAAAAACTAAATTTGCACTGCACGCACAGTGGACAGTGAGTATTATTGCGAAATGAATGCTTTTCCCCCCCATTTTAATAGCTTTGACATAGTTTATATTGAACACACCACTGAAGTCAGTAAGACTTTCATAGATGAGCACATAACTAACAAATTAATATAATTATTAAGAACATTATTAAACCACTAATATCACTAAATATCACAGACAGTCGGGGCATACATTTATATATACATGTAAATGATTGTATAAAACATAGGCCTGGGGGTCTTTCCACACAAACGGTAACTAAAGTGTGACATTTAGAGGGAACCATAGACAGATGTCGATACATGAAGTACTCTGTCATGCTTTTTCCTCTTTCTACATCCCGTGTCCTAGTAAGAACATTGTCCACCAACAAGTTTGATAAATTTCTCAGGATTCCAGAAATTACAAAGGACTATCTTCAAGATTTAACGTTCATAACATGGACAAACATTATATTTTTAAGTGTTGGGAAGCAGTAAATGAAATGCATGAATTATCCCAGATTTGTTCCTAAAGTAAAGCTATCCATTGAGGGATTGCCATTGGCCAATCTTACATTAAACCTCTAACGGTAGGTATTTTCAAACTACAGGGATGTACATCTTCAAGACTTTATAGATTTTTATAGCAGGAACAGAAATTCATCAAAAATGTGTGTCCTTGTTATGAACATGTATCAAGTCGCATCTCAATTTCATCAATAAAATAGGTTGCTTTAGTGTTGAATGATACCAATTCTACATTGAATAAGGGAACAAGAGATGGATTAATCATAACAAAGAAAGTACATGTAGTATGATTCAAGAATGTCCATCCATGTCCGTCTTTTCATCTTAAAGATGGCAAAGTAATTCCATACATATTAATTGAATCAGCTTACTTATTTATCAGTGCAATCACGAATAATACAGGAATGTTTATGAAAAAAAATTCATAAAAAAGCAAAAGACCTGCTTTGAAATCCACCTCCATAACATTCGGAGTCTTGTAAAGTCATTCACCTTATTACGCATGTGTATAACACACCAAGCAATGCTCCTGTTGCCTCTTTCAGGGGTTAAACTTTCAAGGCAGCACCTCAACCTAAGCATCTTTCTGAGTTCTTTCCATATGTTGCTGTGCCTGAATGTTTCCAATTTGAAATAATAAGTCTTTATTCATCGTTACTACAACATGACTAGTCAGGGTATGAACAGCAGAATACTCAAATAGCCAGAAAAAAAGGCCATTTTGGGGTTAATTTGGAATTTCAAGGGGTGGGGGTTATTTAAGAGATACAGCATTAGTTTTGGTGTCAACAGTCTTGTATTGATGGTGTTAACCATTTCCCAGATGGGCGTCTTCATATATTGACATTGGACTTTACCACCCCCCTCTATTAGTACTCGACCGCTATATTGCAACACTTTAATCATACATGTACAACACTAAAGATGAATTTAAAAAAAAAAGCAAAAAAAAATTGTAAATAGCCCTAATGGCGGATTGAGGCGGCAGTGTGCATTTCAGTGGTTATTTATCATCTAGAATTTTATTGGTTTTTTTCCTTTGTAAAAAACCCTAATGACGGATGGAGGTGGCAGTGCACATTTTGATGATTTTAGTTTGTTTTTGGTAAATAGCCCCAGTGGCGGATGGTGACAGTGTACATTTGAGTAATTATTTATTATCTAGAATATTATATTTGTTTCTACTGTAAATAGCTATAAAGGCGGATGGAGGTGGCAGTGCACATTTTGATGATTTTAGTGGTGTTTTTTTTTTTGTAAATAGCCCTAATGGCGGATAGTGGCAGTGTACACTACAGAGATTATTGATTATCATTTTAGCGATTATTTATCATCTAGAATTTTATATTTTTTCATTTGTAAATAGCCCTAATGCCGGATAGTGGCAGTGAACATTTTAGTGAACGCGCCGCCTCGCCTACGTACGTAGCTAGCCCTGCGCGACGTGAACTCGAACGGTCCATATTGTGTGATACGGATACTGTCTATGCTCGGTGTAAGCACGGACGTCCGCTGCGAGTGCCCGTTCAGTTTCTTGATGAAAGACTCCCAAAGGGCCCTGTCACACTTCTGCGTATCCTAATTCCTTATGAGCTGCGCATTGACATTTTTTTCATACGCAGTCGTACGCACAATACGCACCTCATATGCATCTCTATCGTTTTGTGTAAGTTGTATGTACGCAGGCATACGCATGGTACGGCCCAATACGCTGGATAGTTTTGGGCATGCACAAAACTACGCTGCGTACGCTGTTACGCAGGTCATAAGTTATAAATACGCACCACATCGGTCCCGCATCGGTCGAGCGCGGTACGATTACGCTATGTGTTCAAGGGGGATAAGCCGTTCATACGCGGTAATACGCTGACCTCCTATATTGGACGTATACATAGCGTACTTGCAGCGCAGATACAACGCACGCTGAACGAACTCATATCGAATACCGACGTATTGCACAAATTGGTACCGCTCGTCCTGCGAGTGGGCAGCGCATTGTACTTATTCGTAACTTATGAGAAACGCACAGATAGCGAACTTGCGCACTGCATACGCAACTCATACGCATCTCATACGCAGTGGATGCGCTGAATTCGTTACTTGTTTGCTAGATGTGCGTCGCACATAAGTCAAAGTAATCAAAAAATTTCGACGTTTTTGATCGTACGGCAGCGTATTGAACAATTTTGATAAGGAACTCATAAGGAATTGGGATACGCGAAAGTGTGACAGGGGCTTACACTTCTGCGTATCCTAATTCCTTATAAGTTGCGCATTGACTTTTTTTCATACGCAGTCGTACGCACAATACGCACCTAATATGCATCTCCATCGTTTTGTGTAAGTTTTATGTACGTAGGCATACGCATGGTACGGCCCAGTACGCTGGATAGTTTTGGGCATGCACAAAACTACGCTGCGTACGCTGTTACGCAGGTTATAAGTTATAAATACGCAGCGCATCGGTCCCGCATCGGTCGAGCGCAGTACGATTACGCTATGTGTTCAAGGGGGATAAGCCGTTCATACGCGGTAATACGCTGACCTCCTACATTTGACGTATACATAGCGTACTTGCAGCGCAGATACAACGCACGCTGAACGAACTCATAACGAATGCAAACGTATTGCACGAATTAGTACCGCTCGTCCTGCGAGTGGGCAGCGCATTGTACTTATTCGTAACTTATGAGAAACGCACAGATGGCGAACTTGCGCACTGCATACGCAACTCATACGCATCTCATACGCAGTGGATGCGCTGAATTCGTTACTTGTTTGCTAGATGTGCGTCGCACATGTCAAAGTAATCAAAAAATTTCGACGTTTTTGATCGTACGGCTGCGTATTGAAAAATTTTGATAAGGAACTCATAAGGAATTGGGATATGCAAAAGTGTGACAGGGGCTTAACGACGCCATAGAACCAGACTAATGAGACTGTGCCTAATAACTGGCACATTCACTGGCCTGGTGGCTTGCATGACATGATTAAATGTTAAATTTCTATATTGTACAGCACTTTTTTAATGTGTACACCCTGCGAACATTCTCATGCATTTATCTGCTAAAATTTAGCTAGAATTTAAATGAAAATCCTTTGCAAAACGATGTGTCAATTAGCAACAGTTCGAGGTTTGGGCGCACGCAGTGCCTACGCAGCACGCACGCGCACATACTGAGCAGTCTATCCGATCATCCTGCAGATCGTTGGCAACACGTGTTCAACTTCTTGTCGACTGCCGAGAAAGCTGACTTACCACTCCATACCACATAATATGTGGTATGATAATATGCGCCGACATGATCAAATCGGTGCTTTCCCGAGTGATCAAGTATGGATTTACCAATCACAAGAAGTATTCGGGCCACAAAACGGGCAAGAAGAGACATTCTGCAAACTGTAACTTTTGCAAAGCCACGATTTCTGAAATTAGTGTTCATGGAACTACCTCCAACTTCATCCGTCATCTCCAGCGGGTATAAGCCTGAGGAACTTCGTAAATGATGGGATAGATCCAGTTGCGGGGGGACCTTTTCTTTCCTCCCAAAATTTTGAACCATTGTGGTAGGCGTTACAATTCTGTGAAATATTTTACTTGTATACCCCATCAAGTGCACCAATGGAGCGCATTTTCAGTCATGGGGGTATAATAATGCGTCCCCATCGTGCCAGCTTATCTTCCCGCATGTTGGAAATGCTTATGTGTCGAAGATGTAATGAACATGTTTTAGTTTAAATCTTAATTAAGCCAGAACATTAAATTTTCATACTTGTGACCTTGCAAGGCATTCTGAGTACAAGCAGTGACAATTTTCCAGCAACATCTTTTTTAAAGAGGATCGGAATTTGGGATTTCAATATTTTAAGTTTTTTACACTTGAAAAGCCTTTTAAATTCTGAAGTTCACTTAAAAAATATTGAGGGCGAAATCATTTATGAATTTGGTTAAAATGTATACTACACATTACCTTTAACCTTTGCTTTGTATTAAAAGGGGTCAAACAATCAACTTTGTCCTATAGTTCTAATACACGATGATGTGTATTTGAGATTCACAAAAGGACTCGGACTCGGAGACAAGGAGTCGGACTCAGACTCGGACTAGGATACCAAGGACTCGGACTCGGATGGGGTGGACTCGACCATAGCACTGATTATTTATTACCTAGAATTGTTTTCTCTTTCAGTCGTACTTGGTCATCTGCAAAGAGTTGCTCATGTTCTGGCAACGGTTCCAGCCCTACTTGGCCTAGCTGCGCAACGTTGTAAAAAAATTAAACATCTTGGAGGAATATAGGCCTAATAGCTGCATATACGACGGATGTTTGCATATGATTTGTTCATTCGTGAAACAATCAATGAATCACCTCTACCCACCATTTGGAAATAATATTTGGTTTTAGCTGACTATCTATGTGCGGTAACTTCAGGGGCGGATCCAGGATCTTCCAAAGGGTGGAAGGGCGTGATTTTTTTTAAACCTGTAGGGGAAGTTTTGTCATGATACACCAACGTGCGAAGCCACGGCGTGGGTTTCGGGGCCGACTTATGGTCCCAAAATTGTGAACTTTAGAAGCTCTTTGGTGCATTTTAGAGCAAATCTTGGGATCTTTGAGGTAGATTTTTCCTCAAAATCCAGAGGAGATAGATAACATTTTTTTTTTAATAAAAATATAATAAACATTTCACAAACATAACAATTTTCTGAACTGGAAAAGTTCGGATGTAAAGTAAGTTTCCGATTAAAACAAATTAAGCAAAAAAAAAAAAAAAAATCTGCTTCCTATTACATGACCTTCCAAAAATTAGGGTCGTTAGGTCGGAATTTATTTTTATTTCGTCAAAAAAATATTTTGTGCTGATTGAAATAATGGAGCATACCAAGGAATCATGCATAATTTGTGCCTTAATAATGTTCATTCGCGCCACAAAAGTAATCGAGACTGTCCATCAAAAGTGATAAAAACTTGCCT
The DNA here is from genome assembly GCF_015706575.1 of Patiria miniata. Taxonomy (NCBI): domain Eukaryota; kingdom Metazoa; phylum Echinodermata; class Asteroidea; order Valvatida; family Asterinidae; genus Patiria; species Patiria miniata. The sequence goes on from NW_024037062.1 coordinate 2,676,055, forward strand.
CACCTAATATGAAAAACATATATTTAAGGTGGATGATTCTGAAAAATAATGGAGAATTGAAGTCCTCCACGCCACTATGCTCAACGTTAGTCACCGTCAGCCGCCAGCCAGCAGTGGCCGTATATCGCCTCGCGCACACGGCACACTATCAGTGTGCATACCTGCACTGTGTATTTGTAGCGGACTCGGCAACGAACCCACGTGCTGTGGCCGAACATTTTTTTCAGAAACACGCTAACGGTGTATCAAGTACGTATGAGCGGAACAATCTCCTTATAAATATATTTTAATGGAAAATACATACACAGAAAAGAGAGATCACGTTCTGGGAATTAATTGGAATAAATTCTCTTTCTCCATCGATGTTTATTAATTATTTGGTATTTTCTACGATCCAAATTCGTCCTGTCACGTTATGTAGGTCGTAGTCACTGGTTCCAGTCCTACCAGTGAATGGTGATGGCACTGCACTGCACTGCCATGCTATGCCGCAAGGAATATCGTATACGCGTACAGCGGCATGGCTTTGGTGCATTTTGATCACAAATGCGTCAATAGTTTAGGCTTTTTCGTCAAGATTTAGCATGTCAAGATGAACTAATTTTTTTTTACGATTATAGTGCCATATGTAATTCCAGCGTATCGGGCCGATACGCACGCATAACCCAATATGTGTCTATAAATGGCTTAAACTCAAACTCTAGTTTTCTTACACACGGAGTACCCCAAGGCTCAATTTTAGGACCTTTGCTTGTTATAATATATAGTAATGATTTTACAAAGTCTTCTAACTTGCTCTCTCTTATATTGTTTGCTGATGACTCTATTTTATTCTTTTCCCATGGCAACCTCAATTACCTCACTGACACTGTTAATTAACACCGAACTTATATCTGTTTCGAGTTGGTTCAGACTTAATAAATTATCCTTAAATATTTCCAAAACTAGCTTCATGTTGTTCAGTAACTCTGTCAGTGAACTACCCTGTAATATTATGATTGATGATTCTGTAATTATCAAAACTGATTGTTGTAAATGTTTGGGTTTGTTTATTGACTCAGGGCTAACATGGAAAAATCATGTTGATCATTTATGTAAAATCATTGCAAAAAACGTAGGTGTATTAACAAAATTAAGCATTTTTCTCCTGTAAATGTTTTGGAATCTCTTTATCCGGTTCGTTAGTGTGACGTCACCTCCAGCACTTTCTGCACGATTGGAACCGGAAGTTAACGCAGCTCGAGCGTTTGCAGCCAATGGGCGCTAGTAATCAGTGGTGTGCGCGCGTGTATGACGTTTTTACTAACGAACCGGATAACACCCTAATTGTCTCTCATCTTAACTATGGTTTACTTGCTTGGGGTAGTAGTTCTGCTACAAGACTACTTCTATAACAGAAAAGAGCCTTGCGTGTAATTAATTTTGCCGACTTCTATGAACACACATATCCCCTTTTTATAAAACATAAAACTTTAAAACGTAATGATATGTATAACGTTCAGCTTGGGTCTTTAATGAATCAATCTTCTCGCAATACTTTACCATCTTCCATCAATAGTATTTTTAGCCAGAAAAAGTGAAATTCATTCTCATTGGACTCGCCAAGCTTCTAATTTTTATATTCCATTTAGTCGTACCTCTCTTGCTCAAAATACTGTTAAATACAAGGGACCCAAGCTGTGGAATTCGTTCTCTACACAACTCCAAGCTTCTACCAATCTAATAATAATAATAATAACAATTTGGGAGGCTAATCATCCTTACTCGCAGCTGGGATGCTGAATTGCGAAGGACGTGGCTACAACGTGGTCGGGCCGCTGGCACGTAAAGGCGCCTCTGGCTGCCGGCCACATCGACCCATATAAGACCACGGAGCACAGCCTGAGATCGAAAGTGTTTGATTTTTCCGGAGGGAGGAAAACCGGAGGGCCCGGAGAAAAACCCTCGTGGCACAGGAGAGAACCAACGCACAACTCTACTCACATGCGATCCGCGGCCAGGATTCGAACCGTGGTCACCTTGGTGAGAGGCGAGCGCTTTACGCACAAGCCACCCGTGCCACCTTTTAAACGTCTTTCCACTTTTAAACGCCTATTAAAATCAGTCTTAATTCAAACTTGTTATTAATTCATGCCAGTAGATATATGTTGTTACATGTAGATTGTAGAATACCATTATTGTATTGCTCATTGCTGACCTGACTAGTTAAAATGATCTGTATTGTATTGTTTGTTTGTCCGTTGTTTACGTCTGAATGTGTATTGTGTGAAAAAGTGAAATTCATTCTCATTGGACTCGCCAAGCTTCTAATTTTTATATTCCATTTAGTCTTACCTCTCTTGCTCAAAATACTGTTAATTACAAGGGACCCAAGCTGTGGAATTCGTTCTCTACACAATTCCAAGCTTCTACCAATCTAATAATAATAATAATAATACTAATTTGGGAGGCTAATCATCCTTACTCGCAGCTGGGATGCTGAATTGCGAAGGACGCGGCTACAACGTGGTCGGGCCGCTGGCACGTAAAGGCGCCTCTGGCTGCCGGCCACATCGACCCATGTAAGACCACGGAGCACAGCCTGAGATCGAAAGTGTTTGATTTTTCCGGAGGGAGGAAAACCGGAGGGCCCGGAGAAAAACCCTCGTGGCACAGGAGAGAACCAACGCACAACTCTACTCACATGCGATCCGCGGCCAGGATTCGAACCGTGGTCACCTTGGTGAGAGGCGAGCGCTTTACGCACAAGCCACCCGTGCCACCTTTTAAACGTCTTTCCACTTTTAAACGCCTATTAAAATCAGTCTTAATTCAAACTTGTTATTAATTTATGCCAGTAGATATATGTTGTTACATGTAGATTGTAGAATATAATTGTATTGCTCATTGCTGACCTGACTAGTTAAAATGATCTGTATTGTATTGTTTGTTTGTCCGTTGTTTACGTCTGAATGTGTATTGTGTTTAGGTATGTTGCTTTTCTATGTAATTACTTTAAATACAGCATGCTCATTGAGCCCTACCTCGTTTGACTGACCATTTAATAGTGTTCATTGTAAGTTACTTCCTTTCCCTTGGTTTGGGCTCAATGAGCATGCCCGTCTGGGGCCCATGCTTAAAAGCTCTGCTTCTTAATGGGCCCCTCTGCAGTGTCTCTAAAATATCAGTTTTGTTGTATTATTTGTAATTCTTTTCTGCTATGCAATTATTTTATGTCATTTATAGATTTGATGCTGTGGAAATAAATAAACCTTGAACCTTGAACCACGTTTGTACGTGGGGAGAACATCTTGTTGTTTTATCTGAAGGAAAGGGGGCGTGCGCCCTCAACTCCCCCCCCCCCCTCCCCCGCTGGATCCGCCCCTGACCTTACAATTCTGTCACAGGTACAATGTAAAAGCCACCTCAAATAACTGGGTCATGCCATAATTTGTTGAGCAATCCACAGACTTACGCACTGAGAAACTTTCTTAAAATTGTCGTGACTGAAATGTTGCGCAACGTACACTATAAATAGTGGCCCGAGTGTTCTTTGTCATCGCATAAGGTTACATGAAATCGGCTGCAGGAATGAGATTGTCAAATAAAAAAGTCTGACAATTGAAAGGTGTGAAAGATGCGTATCTGTCTATGCATTTTCATGAAGGACCAAATATAACTGTGTGAACTTGAATTATACTGGGTTAGTCAAAAAAAAAGTGACCTGGATTAATGATTTTGTATCTTAAAACCTATCTAATTTGACACACTAATGAAGTACGTTTTAAAAGAGCATTTTTTTATATAAAAAAGACAAAGGCAAAAGTAATGCACCAGCCAAAATGACAAAACATAATGAAAAAATTGCTACACTGAAATTAAGTAAGATCGATTGATAAAATTGATAAAATTGACCTTAAAAGATGACACAGCCACCAGGAATAAGATATTGCACGAAGTACACAATAGACCCAGACATAGTATGATAGTGCATAAAGCACACTAGACCCAGACATATTATGAAGATCAAGAATTTAATAAGCATGGTCTTGTATACTCATCTGAAAAGGTGGGTATATTAAAATAGCTTTAAAAAAATAGCAATTGTGAAGTTACAGGCCCCGTACCACACTCATTACAATGTTAGTGACGTTTAAAATAATAATATGACATGTTTGCTTAAAAAAAACTGTCAGTGATAAAAATCACACAACGTAACGTGAAAAGATGGTTATCGGCGCAATGTACTGTGAAAAAGCAGAACCGCGTTCATGTCGCTACGCAATGCATTAGCTGAAAATGCGTAGAAAAATGTCTAGTGGATATTATGCCGGATCCGGTTTTCTTTAAGTAGGCCTATGGGTGCACTCCAGTAAATAGGCCAAATATCCGTCCGCCGAGCTCATGGATACAAGTTATACACTCAAATTCGTCTATATTAGAGAGTTCTGAGAGCCATGGGATGGGGAGATTGAAGAGATATGGCAATACACCTCTGGCCCGGACTTTTTTTAGCCATGTTGTGGAGGGATCCCTTTTCGAGATGGCTACTTTTTCACTTTGGGAAATATCACTAATTTTAGGGGTCGTCTTCTTTGGATGAGAATGTCTCGAAAAGTCATCGGTCAACCCAACAAAAATTAAAAATAAAATGAAATTTGACATGTTCATTATCATTTTTCTGTGCAGCGTGAAAACATGTGAGAGTTTTGAGTATTTTTAAAAGAATTTTGAAGTATGGGCATTTATACTGTTGTCTATTGGACATTTATTTGATTGGGTGCACCCCTATACGATGTTAAGCCGGGCGATCTTACAGCGCCCTCCTTGACGCATAATTATAGACGAAGACTTTTCTGCAACTATGGAAAAAAGCAAAAACCAAAAAAAGCCAAAAAAATGGGAAGAAAAACAATGGCTTTTCAGTTGACGGCGGGAAAGCCAATCTGCAAAGTTGGCGGAAAAGCCTGAATACGAAAAGTTATTGCATTTTAAGAAGTTCGAATCATGGGAAAAACTCCATTGCACGGTCCTTTAAATGTCTATTTGATAAGATGAAGCTCGACTTTAATTCTGATATAGAGACTAACACTATAGTTACGTGGCCTCCTAATTTGCATACGGATCGCAAAACGTCAGCAAACAGATCATTTTAGAAATCTGGTTTTGCAATGAAATGATTGCAATAAAAAAACTCAAGTTAGTAATTTGGCACAACCACCACATTTCTGAGATTTCCCTGTAAGTCATCATGCTATAGTTGCACTTTCAACAGATTAATTTTGGAGTAGAATTACTTACCTCGTTTACCACGGCACTGGGCTCTGAAAGACGCGAAAGCCTTGTTACGAAGTGCGGTCAGATCATCACCGGGTGCAGCCTGGACCATGGCACTACACGTGTTCCCTCGTACAGGTAGAATAAAGAAGGAACTAAAAAGCCCCAGAGTCCAACTGAAGACCCACATTTTACGCGGGTTTTTCATGACCAGCCAGCAGGTCTTCACTTTGATATCTGCGATCAAAACGGGCAGAGCACCACTCCCTGGCACGATGAGCCTAATGTTTGGGATATCGCTTGCTGTCGTCACATAGTTTCCAGGGTAACCGTAACAATGGATATTGTTTGGAGTTGGTTCATCGACGATCATGACAGAGCGAAACCCAATGTCATGTGACGCTCGTTTTTTTAATTTATTTATTGTTTTTCCCTGGAAGAAATATGTTATTCAACCTCAAAGCAACTTCTCAGCTACACAGAAACTACTTAAGAAACCAAAGCAATGCCGCAAAATATCTTGACCTATAATACATTTGGAATACAGAGTTAGTTTTGACACAGTACTTCAAAGGAGTCTCATTTTGTATGACATTTTGCAGTAGATCCATTTGTAATCGAGATGTACTTTTCCAAACTAAAATAACGTTTTAAATCAAGATTCAATAGTGCAAGGGATGATCTGCTATCGTTCATCTTCATCTTATAAATGTGAAAACGACACAAAATAAGGATCAGGTTGAGAGCAATCCACGATATTTTTTTAAACTTATGCCGAAAAGTATAGCCTCATCGTCTAAGTGTATGTTTAAATTAAGAGTCCTCTCAAACCAATCATTAACCTGGGTCCAAACACAGATGAAATCTCACACCTACAAAATAGATGAACAAGCGTTTCGCTCTCTAAGATATAGAATATCTATGTAACGAACCGGATAGGGCGCTCGCGCGCTATGCACGTCAAGTCACGTACAAACATGCGTACGAACATTTTTTTCTTGCGCGATGCCTGTACGATATGGATTACGGAAGCCTCGTTTTTCGCCCGGTTGTAAAGGGACGAAAGAGGTACGTGCATTTAATATAAATCCTTGCTAAATAACGCAACGTCGAAAAAATTGTGTTGGAAAGGATTGATTCTTCAAAAAAACAACTTTGAACATTTTAAACATGGCGTCGCGCGTTAGATACATCGACTGCAGTCCTAGTTTAAATGTGCCAATTTTTGACACATTTAAATGAGACAATTCCAGTGGTTAAGATCGCGCAAGGCATGATGGTAAACAACATGGCGCAGCAAGATCGTACCCATGGAAACGAGGTTGCCCAGCAGGCTTCACTTTGTAATTCTACACAGCCTATCATTGCACACCAGTAAATAGGCCAAATATCCGTCCACCGAGCTCACGAATAAAAGTTGTACCCTCAAAATATTCTATATTAGATCTAGAGAGATCTAGATCTAGATCTGAGAGTCATGGAATTGGGGAATTGAAGAGATATGGCAATGCACCTCTTGCCCGGACTTGGGGCTTCCAATTCTGAGACTTGTGGATGCAATTGGGCCCGAAAGTGGCGCTATTTAGCCATGTTGTAAAGGGATCGTTTTTCAAGCCGTACTAAAGCTGTACTACATTTCGAGTTTTCCATTTGTTTGTGCACAAACGTGGATCCGCCCAGCAGGCTTCACTTTGTACAGCGAGTTAGCACTGTAGTAATTCAATATAGCTCTATGTATTCTATTATATAGACTAATCCGGCAACAGCCATTTTCTCTGGTGGCACCAGGCTCGCGCGAGTCGCGTAAATGCGAGCTGCTTTCATTTATAATGCAGCAATTCCGAGGAAATGCACAAAAGGAGGCCCAACGATTAACCGCCCGCTCCCTGCCTTTTGTGGGCTCCAAAATGTCAACTGGAGCACCGATGACAAGAAATTAATGAACTTCCATCCACCATTACTATTGTATAGTTTCACTGATGCGTGAAGCCAGCAGACACAAGTCCAAAGCGGCTTATACTCCCTGTACTGTTTTTCAGCACAGAGTACGCGTAACCCTTGATGTAACCCGTCTGAAACGCACCCACAATGGCGATTTCTAGTCAAGATGAGGAGGGGACACCGGCGTCGCCAGGTTAATATAATGGGGGGGGGGGGGTTTAAGGCATCATAGATTGAACATTTCTGGGTCTTAAAAATCGTTTTGTCAAGAATAATATTAACAAACTTAACAAGCTTCAGTTCTTATGTTACCTTTCCCTTCCTAAATGTCGCTGCTTCCGTCAAGCAACTTTACCTTCGAAAATCAGAAAATAATGTTCATCAAGGTATGGTCTATAATATAACAGTACGAACATGATTGTTCATTTTGTTCATGAGTTATGAATTAATAAATCTTGTCATATTTAAACTAAACTCGCTTGTAATTTGATACCTATGACGTCATCATGACGTCACTTCTGTCTCAGGCCGGTTCATACTCAATGCGAATGCAAACGCAAATTGGTCATGGCAAACGTTCGCGCTGCGATTTCGCAAAAGGTGAGCCTATTTGAACTCCGGCAAATTTTGCCGCGAACGTTTCATGACTCCAATTTCGCATTTGCATTCGTGGTCGGTTCATACTTCATGCGATGCGAATTTGACGTCACGAAGCATTCGCTACGAAATTAGCCGGAGTTGAAATGTGCTTTTAAATTGCCCTGACGTCACAAATTCGCTATCGCGTTCGCTTTTCCTGCCGAGTATGAACCGGCCTTAAACCGACCTCAACATCACATGGGTTATTTTATCCCGACTGACCTTTGATCTAGACTACTTCATCGAAATACCAAAGTGCTTTACTGAGGTTATTCGAAATACTTTTTTTAGCAATATTTTCCACCATCATGTATTATTTTATAATGATTGTGTACCTGAATGCAAACTTCAAGACCGGTAGAATCGGGTTAACAAGAGAGTAACTGAGACTTTGTGTGTAAAATTAACTAATTGAACGTAAAGACAAGGCTTTCGTGCCCAGATATTAAAGCTAGACTCGAAAGTCACAGGAAGCAGTAATATTTGAAAGAAGTAGCAATATTCAATCGGCATGAGACAGTGAAGTACTGAAAAGGGGGTAAGACAATCGTTTCTTAATGAATATGAAGACAAACATTTGCTAAATGCCTTTTGGTGTATGAAGCATCCTAGAAAGGCATCCCTTTTCGAAAATAAGACAAACATCTTACATACAAATCGAAAAAGTGGGCCTTGATCACAACAATTTGTTATTAGTATCATTGAACGGTTCGTTGTCATTACCTTTCTGGTAATTTTTCTGTCGTAAATTGAATCATAAAATGAGCTTTGTTCATTTATAATTCAGTAACTCCGGAAAAATACAACAAAGAAGCACAACCATTAATTGCTAGCTTTCTGCCTCGTCTTTCACCCAACATATGGTCAATTAGGCATAATAAATTAGACTTAAATTATTAAGTTCAGTTATTTATTGTATTTCAGTTATAATAGTTCGCTGAAGCGCAAAGCACAGAGTACGCATAACCCTCGGTGTAATCCGTCTGTGATACGCACCAATGGCGGCGATTTCAAGTCAGGATTTGGAGAGAAATTGGTGTCAACAGATGCATCTCCAAGGGGAAAGCGAGGGGGCGGGGGTTGGGGGGGTGATTGCCATGTAGGCACATAAACTAACATTCAAGTCCTGGGAGTTTTTAGACTTTATTGTTTAAAAGTGCACCAAACGCGTCAAGTAATGGTTGGCACAAAGTGCCTCGTTTTTTGTCCCCTATTTTTACTTGTTACATGATTTCCCCTCTGGAAAAAGGTAAGGGGTCTGGATGACGGGGATAGACGAAGTTTACCCAAGTAGTGTCGAGCCCCATCACCACGCGTTTCTTGGGATTGCTTCAAGACATTTCATGCGAAGTAGCAACATGGAAGAGGCGCCGTCATGAGCGCCCTCATTTGGATGGGAACCACCTTGATGAGGGCACAGTGCGATGGTACAACACGATACAAGTCGCGAGGGACGACGTGATGCAACGCGTTGTGTACTCACGTCGCGTGTATGTTGAAGAGGCGACGCGGTGTGTCGTCAATAATTCCCCTTTCGTTGCCCGTTGCAGCGCACCGTCGTGCTTCGCGCCGTGCGTCGCCTCGTGCGTCGGATGGAGACGTCGCTGATTTAAGCAAGTTTTTCCCCTGGGGTTAAACCCACCTCGCTGGCTGTTGACGACTATAGCCGCGGCTTGAAGAAAGGCTATGTGAAGGGGGAGGGCTATAGCCGCATTCCCGCACGTACACATTTCATTCATCATGCACATGTGGTTGCTACAAGATTGAATTTTATAGAAACAGAAAGCTCGGTGAACACTTATTAGTCATGAAAAGCGAAATTATTCAGCAAAACCACTTATTAATCTTAGTTGAATAGTTGGGGTTTTTTTCGAGCACGGCACACGGGCTCACCAGGGCGGATCCCCTCTCCTCCTCCCCCCCCCCCCCCCAAACGAACCCATTTATTTTTTAAGTGACTTCGCAATAAAGGCAGGCACTGCGTACACAACCATTAGCGTGTTAAAGTGGTCAGAAATATCCTCAGATCGCACCACAGAGCATCTGGATTCCCCCCAAAATTAGGGGCCCTTTATACGCTTTGTTGTTTGGGTTCCCCCCCCCCCCATTGTGTTCTGGATCCGCCCTTGCAGTGTACGTGCTCGTTGTTCATGGACACGCTCGGTTGATCACACTGGGCTTTCCGTATACATTATTGTGCACAGCGTATTACACGCACGAGTCCTCAGTGAAAACCGGCGGACAGGTGTCACGGTCTCACTTCTCCAGCGTGCTAGCTTCTCCGAGAGGGAAATTTCGCTTCAACACGCATACGCAAAATTGCGCAGTAGTGTACATTTTCGCCAATTTTATTGTGCGCAGTAGTGTACATTTTCGCCAACTTTTTTGGTGTGCTGAGTCTGGTGTTGTACTGGTGCACGTAAGATCTTGGGATATTTGTATGTATACGTTATTCACAGGGAACCAGTCGAATCCAGAATTTTCGTGGCGTGCGCAATAACCAAAAAGACCACGATTGAGCAAGGAGTTCGTTCTTAGTATTTATTCCCTCATGAAAACACACACATGACACTGGGAACACAAATCAGAATGCTTGCAAGACCATGGAATGACTTGACCCACAGGAAGTGTTACATAACTCATTCTTGGGTGTCCATCACTGTGTTATTAATGGACTTGGTAGACTTCACAACACAGCCCGAGGAAAAGTAAGCACAGTGGACTCATGAGCATGTATCGTGCTCATGTAACGTGCACTGTAACGTGCTCAATTATCCGCCGAATCCAACAGGGCTGGGAAGCTAGCACGACGGAGAAGTGAGACCGTGACACCGGTAAGGTATCGAAAAACTATACCATCCAGGAGGAGTTTTAAGCACGCTTTCTTACTGCTAAAGCCCGCCGCACACGCGTACGATAGCTACCCTACGCGCTGAGCTACGGGCTGAGCTAAAAGATTAAGTGACCAATGAAAGCACAATATTCTTGTCTGTCGGTCGCGTGATTTAAAAATGGGGACAAACGCCAACAGGCTTTCAATTTGCTAGACATTTATTCAACGTTGTTCATTAATACACAAAATTAATGTTATAATTCCATTATTATAACTGGATATAAATTGGATTCAAACCAACATTTATCATAAATCAACAACATACATACTGGAACAACGTTAGGTATAGGGTGAAGCATAGCTTTTGTACCCCAACCTTTGGACAAATACCTACTATTACCATACAAGTTACGAATAGGGACAAAAACGCAGGGACAAAACAGGAACATAACAAAACAAACAGGAGTAAAAATAATTATTCATCAGACATTATAAGAGTTAAGCAATTGAGTTTTCATTTTTTTGGTGAATGTAGATAAAGTTAACGATGATTTAACTGAATCACTCAGCCTGTTCCAAAGGTCAATGCCCCGGTGGACAAGGCCGTTTTTCAACATTCTACTGGAATAAACGTAAAGGTTTTGCTTTGAAACGCTTCTAGTATTATATGAATGAATATTCGAGGTGAAAGTAAAGAAATTGTTGAAACAATATGGGAGTAAATTATTTGAATATTTATACATGAATTTACCTAAATTTAGGTAATAAAGGTCATTAAATCGTAAAATCTTAAGGGCAGCAAATAAGGGAGTAGTGTGTTCACGATAACTGACATTACATATAATACGAATCGCTCTTTTTTGTAAAATTAGTAGTTTTTCACATTGGGAAGAACAACCACCCCACGTGAGAATCGAGTAAATAAGATAAGGGAGAATCAGAGAATTATAGAGAATGATAAGGATATTTTCCGGAACAAAAAACTTTAGGCGATTCATAATCCCTACAGTTCTGGATATTTTGCCAGATATGGTATTAATGTGAAATTTCCAATTTAAGTTTTCATCAATATGTATACCTAAAAATTTGGTTGTTTTGACTTGTTTCATGATAGTACCATTGAAATTTAAAGGAATGGTTTGTGCGTATTTCTTTTGTTTAGGACAGAAAATGATATAATTTGATTTAAGTAGATTAATACAAAGTTTATTTGCTACCAACCAAGTGCTTATTTTGAGAAATTCATGATTAAGATTACTTACAGCAGCATCTACATTACTATGACTATACACCAAACTTGTATCGTCAGCAAATAAAGTAAATTCAATTACATCTGATGTACTGCAAATATCATTTATAAACAGAATGAATAGAAGTGGTCCTAAAACAGAACCTTGCGGCACTCCACAGGTAATAGTCTTGCATGTAGACTTTGCAGAATTGAATGATACAAACTGTTTTCTTTTTGACAAATAACTCTTGAACCAGTCTAAAACTATTCCTCGAATTCCGTAGTGCTCTAATTTAGAAATCAAGATATCATGATTAATTGTATCAAAGGCCTTAGACAAGTCTAAAAATACACCGATAGCGATCTTTTTGTCGTCTATGGCCTCAAGAAGTCTATTTACCACATAAGAAGTTGCCATCTCGGTGGAGCGGTTTGACCTAAATCCAAATTGAGATTCTGATAAAATATTGTGTTTATCTATAAAACATATAAGTCTTTTGTAAATTAACTTTTCGAAAACCTTAGAAAATGTAGATAAAACTGAAATAGGTCTATAATTACTAACTTCATGTTCATCTCCCCCTTTATACACTGGAATAACTTTACCTGTTTTTAGCCCTTCAGGAAAAACTCCCATAGCCATGGACTTATTAAAGATTTTAGCCAGTGGTTTTGAAAGACTACTCCTTGCTTGTTTCATAACAAAAGGGCTTAAGTCATCAAAGCCAGGTGCCTTACTACCTGGAATTTGGTTGAGGGTATCCTCAATCTCTTCTTCTGTTATTGGTGTTAAAAAGAGAGAATGTGAACATCTGTCTTTAAGAAAAGACTGACAATCGGTATTACATAATGGTAGCTTGTCTGAAGTTGAGTTCCAATATTTACAAAATACTCATTAAATGTGTCGGCAATTTCTTCATTACCATTTAGTCTTCATTACCATTTAGTTTTAGCTTTAGAAGATTTGCACAAAAATATCTGAAAATAACGTGTACAGAGTACGTGATTTCATTGGCTATAATCTTTTTAGCTCAGAAGGTACCTCAGGTAAACCGCATACGGTGAGTTGTTCACCTCGCGCGGTAAAAGAATTCAAAAAGGATAGATATTTCCCTCACGGCCTCGCGAGCAAACAAATCACCGAACACGGGGATATTTTGTGAACTTAGGGCTGAGCAAACGGCCTCGAATGACTTTTTGCTCAGCACGTAGCTCTCGTGTGCGGCGGGCTTTACGGCCTCTATGCCATAAACGGAGGCTGGGTAAAGCACAAAATCGGCTGTTAAGCAGCGGATTGCTCATGGGCGGAAAGTACTTTTTGAGCCGTGGCATGAATGGGAGCAATAACAAATGCCACGTGATGTGAGTTCCACCAATCAAATGACAAGGATCTGTATGTCGGTTATATAAAAAACAAATAATGAATGTTTCGCATTCGTGCAATGGTGATAATCGTTGAAAGATGGAATGTTCCATTCAACTCGGCTTCGCCTCGTTGAATGGAAAATTCAATCTTTCAACTCATGAAAATATTCTCACCATTGCACTCATAAACATTATTTGTATACTATTCAATGAAAAGCACTTCACCTTGTCGCTCTGATTAATGGCTCTGGTATATTGCGTAAGTAAAAAGTTCGAGCGTGGCCTGATATTCACTCCGTTAATCTCAGCCGGGGGGCGGCCCCCGTAAGATCTCGGCCATTGAGTGACGAACAATTTTGAAACTCGGTACATGCATAGAACAACTCTTCATGAACATACCCAAGAAATTTCATGACTATAGGTCAAAGGGTTTTTGGAATTATGGCTATGTAATTATTCATATGTACGAATGGTAATTCTGGTCCGTGTACACGACGTATATGGGAAAATTCAGTTTTCACGGCGCGTAGCGCAGGAAAAATTTTCGCTGCGCGACAACCCCTTGTCCGATTTTTATATTTTTGGTGTCAAAAGATGCGCAAGGCTCGAGGCTAAAAAGTCATAACAGCCTGGGTCGCGAAAAAAAATTTGTTAAAGGCTATCGCGGAAAAAGTCGAGGGGGGGGGGAGTTTCCGCCCCGGCCCTTTAAGGGTTAACAACTGACGCGTGCGCGTTGTGGCATGTGGCTAACTTTGACAGCAGAAAAAAGTTATTGTCTCCAAAACGGATTCATGCAATTCGTGGGTGTAGAGTAGGGTCTACTTCTTTTCTCTTCACTGGCATGTAAATATGGGTCTCAGGCTATATTATGGGCAATGTCTTCCGAGGTTGAGGCCTTGACCAAAACTGAAAGGACAGTCCTCGATTTGATATTCAGTTGTGTTTGACCATGCAATCAGCTCTCACCTTTTTGGGGTGATTTATGTGCGACTTCACGACTTATGGAGACCAACACGTTGCTGTATAACATGAGGACCAATTTTTGCAGTGCTCATTAAACACTGTTCATCTCTTTCATAACCTGAACGAAACCTTAGCCCCTTTTTTGACAAGATCAATAGCTACTTCTCCTGCACGCCATATTATAGCGTGTAATCAGCGAAAACAATATAAGCGCCGTTACTTAATATAGTTCACGTCTTTAATAAAGAAATAAAGCAAATCAAACAAGACGTACACTATCTAAATACGATTTATTCGAATGAATTTTCATTTCATGTAGATTAAGGATATGCAATAGGTTGGGCAAGGTGTATCTTCACAATAACTTGCTCGTCGAGGAATATCACACTGTAGCGATTTAAGCATCGTAAAATTATTAAGCATCGTAAAATTATTTAAAACGTTCAAGCGGTTGCAAAAGGTCTATTTGAAAGATGTTAAAATTATGACAAAATTTGTAGCAGGAAATGAAGTTGTTTTATTAAAAAAAACGCTTGTAACGAATGCTTAGTTGTAACGCAAACAACATCATAGACACGACCTAAACTGCAACATGTCATCTGTTAAGGATTTCCGCTAAGTTGATTTACTATAACGGCTAATGATACCTTTACATGAGGAGTTATTTTGTTGTGATCTAATTCATCCCTCTTTTGTCAGTTTTATTCGCAGCATGCCTTGTACAAAACACAACTACTTATAATTATGATCTGGCAGAGATTGGCGAAAATCTGTCGAAATATTTTAAGTGTAAACTCAAAACCAGCGGCGTAGCCAGGGTAATTCTCACACGGGGGAGTGGGGGTAGGGGGCTGGATGTTACTGTGGGGGCACCCACTTTCTGTTAAACCATTAACCATGGTGATACACATTTCCGGATTGTTTAGAGGGAGCGTGCCCCCATGCCACGCACCCGTCGATGCCGCTACTCACAACGTTGTACTAAATTACCGATAAAAACCTGTTTACAGTACAAATAGAAGTATAGGCTACTAAAAGCAAACTTTATACAAAGCAAGCAGATGATGAAAATATTAACACGTTTTTGTTAATTAAAAAGCGTGCTGTTGATACTCATTATTTGTTTCTCTGTACACACGATTTTACTTATGATTTGGAGGGATCAAATAGGCTACAATGCTCAAAACAATTGTGCAAGTTTCAAGCTACATTAAACGATCTTTAGTAGGATCCCTTGTCTTTGGGACCATCGAACTGCAGCAATTGAGTAAATGATATCATAAGTCGTCCTATAATTCATGGTCGTCGTAGTGTTTTGTGCTTGTGCATGCCCACCTCATCCCCCTGAAGGTACAAGAACATTATTTCCTATATGATGCCTCACACGAAGAGCTGGATCGAGGTCGTAACTACTGCACTCTATCGGCGATTCCCAGAAACGTCGACGAAGTTAAGTAATATTCGAAAATTGTAACCTTCAGTTGTCACATCAGAGTGCATCTTAACTTAAATTTCAACAGGTGGATTATTTATTCATGTCACACAACGTGTTTATCAGAAAACAAAGTAAGTTATCAAAAAAGTTTTCAATGAATTAGCCCTCGGGCGAAACTGGGAATTTTTCTACGATTACAGGAAATTTCGGGAGTACGTTCAAACAAATTATTTTCTTCAAATCAATTCTGTCATACTTGTGGGTAGGGTTCATAAAAATACAGCTATGAAATCGTTTCAAAACGTTTCAAAATGGTATTCAGGTAAACATTCCCCTAAATATTTGTTTTAGACATTCCCGGACCCTTCCCGTTAAAATTGAGTCAAACGTGTTTAATATTTATCTACGCTCACCTAGACCAATTCGTTTTGATCTCCGAGCGAAAAAGTAATTACATTCTAAAAAAGATATATCTAATTTAACTCAACGCCTCGTCATCCTTGTTTGTAAAACATAAATTATGTGGTTGCTTTCTAAAGCGTAGCACATTAAAATGAAACAATTATACGTTAACGTAACCAATCTTATGACAATTACAACACTTAAATAATTCCTTTTATTGCAGCAATTACATGAATGTTCTTTGCATATGAATTAAAAAAAGAAAGCGCAAAAAGAGTTAATTCTAGTCTTAAGCCTTTACTCGTAGATCGCGAGGCCAAAATATTAAAAGTGACAGCTTTGAGATACACATGTACTCTCTTTTTAACCTTAGACGGTAATTTTACCAATCCATAGATTCCTCTTTCGGGTCGTACTTGGGGCTGTTCTCAGAGTAGAACTGGGCGAAGAATCGGCGATGTTTCGCTATCAGATGATCCTCCTTCACAAACGGGGGGTTACGAACGTACTTCTTGTTGGCCCACACCGGAAGGTCACCCCAAATCTAGCAGAGGAAATCATATTACTATTAATTTCGAGGCAGGCAGTATATATGATGGGGAAGGCATCCCGACTGGCGAACATGTAGTGGGGATGGTGAAGCAAGGCTTGTTTGGGTAGATTAACAGGCAGCAGGATGAAGCAGGCCGGTGTCGAGGTAGGTAGGGTAGCCCGTTCGCTATGAGGTCCGGACTGGACCATGTTTAATTAGTCTTAATAATGCATGTACATGTATCTGATTCAATTCATGCTGGGAACTTGTTTCTTAGATATTTTGGAGTACAGGGTGAGTCAAAAAACCGAAACCCAAATGTCGGGACAATTGTTTTACTGAAGTTCTGCATGGAGTACTTTCAAAATCAAGGATATGAAAGCCCAATTCATAAGCTTTCTTTTAGTACAAGAATCATTCAAATCACATGTACTTTTCAGGTTACGGTGTTTTAAACGCAACCACCGTTTTAAAGTTCTGGCCACGGATCACACAAAAGGTGTGAGTTTTTTCAGCAAAACGCCAATTCACACACATCCTTTATTGTTTTCGTGTTGCTGATGAGAAAACACTGAACTTGTTTGTGATCCGTGGACAGAACCTTAAAACGGCGATTGTGTTTAAAACGCCGTAATTTAAAAAGTACATAAGTGATTTGATTGATTCTTGTACTAAACGTAAGCTTATTAATTTGGCTTCCATACCCTAGAGTTTGAAAGTGCTACATGCAGAACTTCACTACAAAAATGGTCCCAACATTTAGGTTTCTATTTTTTTAATCACCCTGTATATCCTAGGTTGATTTCATCATTTGTTTTTTACTCTGCGGCTCTTCATTCAATTGACTTGTACAACACGAAGCAAGAGTGGATCAATGTGGCTCCACAATGCTGGTCCTAAAGGAACACATACCAATGGGCCGATGATCTTCTCGCCAAAATGAGACGCAGTGATGACCTGCGTGTGAACTATGGTGATCAAGTGGAAGGGTAGACACGACAGCAGGCCTACGGGAAGTGAATGACAGTACGGGCGGACATGTCTGAGGAGGAGGAGTGGCCATAGGCGCGGTTAATTGGGAGGGGGAGGCGGAATTCTAACCTGGTAGTACTGTTCATACAAGGCCTTCTTGCCAATGTAGAATGAGATGGGTCCTCTCCGGGTATACCCAGTGGTCACAATCCTCTGTCGCATGGGTCCAGCAGGCGTGACGGTTAAGACCAATTGTAGCTCACCCAGCAAGGGACTGTCCATGTGGAAATGGGCGAAGCAGGGTCCTATCTGTCATGATCAATCAATATGCGAAACAGCATTTTATGCCTGTTTCCGATTAATTACCCTGTATAATAATTACACGGTTCGCTCCGCAAGCTTCAATATAAATATTAATATGTACACCAACGGATAACGTTTTGGGTTCCGTTTAATTCACGAATATGGCATATTTTATTCGTCCTTGTTTCTATCGATTCATCTTACGTGGATGTCGACATTTGGCTTATATTATACAGCAGCTTACAGGTCCTAGTATCCCCCTTTTTATACTTTTTTTCATAAATTTATATTCCCGACATCAGGACTGGTTTTACATTGAGCCTGAAGTGGGAAAGTTCTTTACTCATACCTGCTCGATATGGAAGGTGTTTGCCGGCATGTTGAACAGATTATAAAAATACGGGGGTTTGGTGGACATACGAAGTACAGCCACAAGCTTGTCGGTAGGGTGTGGCTCCCAGCTGACGTCGGTAAAGTGGGCCTGACCAACGAAAGCCCTCCTGTCAGGGAAAGGGAAACAAGAAATTTAGTTTACGAAAATCTAAATGGAAATTAAGTTTTAAGTTTTGGAAGTTTTGTCACAGGAGCGAGGCCTCTCGACTTCGCTTGCTCCATCCGCCTCTATCCAAAGACATGGTAACCAGTTTCCTTGTGCTATCGTTGGATAGTCCAACCGCTGCCGTTAGGCTCCTCTTTAACAACTGGTGCCTAGACTACAATCAGACGGCGATATTGTCTTGGAACACTAAAGTTAGCAAATTTGCTAACATGGAAAATGTCTGATATCAGTGAGAAAACCCTGTCTTCCTTTCAGGACGGATGATATAGCGAGTGCCCTTTTAACATCCAACCCCCAATCAAAATGACCTTGCTATATACGCCCTTGAACATTCAGTGTTTTGTGAACTATATTAAACTGCGTTTCGTGAACAAGTTTTCGTGAAAGGGATTAGCGGTCACAAGCGCCTTTGGATAAGGCGGTACATGGTAGGGGCCATGCCAGCGAATAGAAGAATTCCGGGGTGACTCAATAAGAAATAAACCTTGACTAATGGTTTTTTTACACAAGCAATCAAGGTTGATATACCGATGAGATTATGTATTAAAAGAACATAAGAACTCATGTGAAAAAAAATCACTGAAATTAAACCATGCTCCCAATGGTTATGCATGTATTACTAAAGCCATGTTTACAGAATGCCATTTTGAAGCTCTGCGCAGTTCGGTGTCAGTACCAGAGATTTACACACATGCATTCAATTTCAAATGAGATTTTAAGAAACTAACTGAGTTAAGATTAAAATATTATTTTTACTGCCAGATTTGGTTTTGTAATATGAAATTAATCAAGTAGCTTTTTTTCTGCAATGAGAATGATGCTTTTTTTCACTGTTTTCCTTTGGAACTTTTCGTTCATATTTTTTAAAGGGTATTCATCAATGTTTTGGGTGGGGTAAGGGCTAAGCGTCCTTACTCGCAGCTGAGAAGCTGCCGTGCGAAGGACGAGGCTACAACGTGACCGAGCCGAAGGAATGTAAAGCAGCAACGAAGCTACGGGGGGCCGTTGGCGGGGGGGGGGGGGCTCACTCCCCCCATAAAAAGTTGACGCCCCAGGTGCCCCCCCCCACTGGAAATTGACATCCCGAGAAAAGCACAGCCGTATGAGTTACCATGATTAGCTGGAAGAAAATGAGTCCCCTTTTCCGCGATTTTTTCCGTTTTATGTAGCCAAATTCCCATATTTTCCCATTTGACCCGTTCTATGTATTAGATAAGTTTGATTATGTTCCGGCAATAAAAAAAAATAAACAAATCTCAGTGTGTTGGGTGATTACCCTTTAAGTGAACCCCTAAGTTAAAAGAAAGTTGGCATTGGATACTTCGCACAATGTTTGTGTGGGGAGGTCCAACGTAACCAAATTTAGAGATTGTCAATTTCATGATTTTCCATGTATTGTAACCTTTTTGATCCTTGCCCGTTATTCCTGTTTACAAAAATGTACACATTGTACTCACTTTTATTACTGTACTGCCGTCTCTGCTGGAGTTAATCAAACCAATTACTGGAGGTCATGCGGCCATGCACAACAAACGAACTTAAGATGGTCTCAAATTTGTACATGTAGTTCGTGTTGGTATTAAATTTCAAGTAGGACGTGTCAACTAAGGTTTTCTATTATTGAAATTACTCATTGTTTTTCTAATTTTGCTGTGCTACATTCTGATTGTCGCAGACCCAAGCCCAGCTTACTTGCTTGAACTGTTTGATAAACATGTACTGTATGTTCTATTTTATACCCCTCTGGACCACGCGGGCTGCACGGCAGTGCCTGCCCAATTTTCACAGGTAACGGCTTCCAAATTTTTGTTGTGATTTACATTGCTTTATTTCACCACTTAATGAAATAGTTGTAAATGCTTACTTCCCTTATTTTATCCGCTTATGATTATAGACTAGTTTAATGGTAGAAAGGAACAGATCAAGAGTTTTCAAAAGTGATATTTGTGGGCTGATTTAGACGGTACTATGGCGAAGTACGCACTGATTAGTATGGCCCACGTTTTGTTTCGATAAAATCCATACGTGTAGCATGGTCACGTGCAGTTAGCGTGCACGAGTGAAGGATAAATTGCGGAGTGAAGACGGTTCTATAATATCGTAATGACAGTTGCAAGTTCAAATGGAAATGGATTATTGTTAATGAGGGTTGTCAACTTAGTTTTCTTTTTGTCAAACTAGGATGTCTCTGTAGGTCATGGGATGTATTGTGCATTTAGGGACATATTTGAGTGCATGTGATGTATGTTAGTGTGTGTGTAAATTTTGGTCAGCCACCGGCCGGGGTTGGCCTGGATATGTGTATTTCTTCCTTGATGCCCAATATAGACACTGTGCCTACAGCAATACATTTGTAGGTTGAATTTTAGTTTGTACTGGATCATGTTTATTTAGTTTATCTTCGGAAATCTTGTCAGCATTATGTCTCCTTTTAAATTACATGTACATGTATTATGGAACTATATGGTTGTATTATGGAACTAATGAGTGCCTGCCCAATTTTCACAGGCCGGGTCTTGGACCCCAGACAAATAAAACATCGGAAGCACAGCATGGTGTGGACATTAACTGATTACACCGACTCTCCGACCCCCCGAACCTGCGTGCCCTCTTCTCGTCAACCCCCTGGAGTACACATCGCCCCTCCCCCATGTATCCAACCCACCACTTCAAGGACCCCGACGGCCACCGACCCTCCCCCACAAGCGTAGTCGGCAGGATTGGAGATGAATGAAGATCAAAGGGAGTAACCTTCGTAGTAAAAGTTTTGACATGTAAATTGGTGCTTAAACAAACAAATTAGCCGATTACTGTTGCCCTAGATCAAGTGTTACATTGAAAAAAAAAAAAGGGGCATTTGTGAAAAGTTTTTGGCTTCTCCTGTTTGTAAGATCACAAAAGTTTGTTGACCTTTTCAATTGCTGATTATTGTTTTTGCCGTGTTGTGCTTTACAGGAGGAGATCTGCTTTGTAATTTTTGATTCGAGAAACCTCTGTCTGGTCAAAGTTTGGAGACCTGACAACTACCATAATTGTTCACGTTGCTACATGTTTTTATCATTCCCTTGTGTTAGAAATACAATTGTTCATATACCTGTAGGTGGTATAACACATATTGCATTTTTGTATCGAAGAAAGTGAAGTGCCGGTATTTGCAGATGCGTACTTAAATAATTGTCGGCAGGTGTTTCCAGTTTTACCTACACAGAAAGAGTGTTTATCTACTAACTGTAGAAGGTGGAATTGAGTAATTGTTGGAAATAAATAAATAAAATATAGTTAAGTAAGAAACAACAACAGGGCGTTTAAATAGTAGAAAAGTATTATTCGTTTTATTTGTGGGTAGACACTATAAGCAGTAGGTCCGCCCTCTGAGTAAATAATAAGACAGAAGTTGTTTTCCTTTCAATTTAGTATTTGCTGTTAAGTGTTCAAGAAGGATTGTTGTGTGCACGGTTATATCGCAAGTTTGGTTTGTGTGTGCACTCCTATAACATTGTGGTGTACTGTAAGTCCATGCTTGGAGGGTATTAGCTAGTTTGTGCTATTGTAGCAAAAGTATATGTAATTGTTAAAATCTGCACTTCAGTTAATTAAGGCTATTAGAGTTATTCAAGTCATTTTATGACCTAACTTTAAATTACTCTTATCAGTTTGTTTCATGCAATTGAGATTTGCGTTAACATGGCCAAGTACGTAAAGGTTTCCTCAAACGGACTTGTCCGTAAATTTCCCCTGGCAGAAGAAAATGGCCCCCTTGCCCTTAGTGCATTACAGGCCCAGTTCCCAGCAGCTCAGGGGTTGCTGTACGAAGATGAAGCTGACCAGGTAGTTGTCCCACCCCACAAGAACACGGTTGGCCCACCCCTAGACGGTTGGGGAGAAAGGGTTTTCACTGTGCTGATCCCCGAGGGAGCCCCTTCGAAGAGTGAGAAGGTGGGTGCCCCCAGCCCGGTGGGGTCAACTCGAGCACAGCTTGTCATGGCACCAGAAAGAAAGATTGTAACATTCGACGGAAAACCAGGAGAAATAGAAGACTTCATCATCTCCATCGAAGGTGCATTTCAGCGCTATGCCATACCTACCAGCCAAAAGAGGGCATTCCTCCTTGACTACCTGAAGGGGATTCCGAAGTTGGAAGTGAAGGCTCTCATAGCCGAAGCCAAGACCATTGACGAAATTATCTCCTTCCTTAAGCAGTCCTACGGAGACAAGATTTCGACTGGAGAGTTGCAGCGACTGTTTCTAGAACGCAAGCAGCAGCAAGGAGAGAGTGTGAGGGATTTTGCCGTTGACCTGGAGAAACGGTTTCTGCGGCTAACCAGACGAGATGCGAAGCTCTTCTCAAGCCCAAATTCAGCGCTAGTGGAGCAATTCGTTGAGGGATTAAATGAGACCATAATGCGGAACACTTGCCGTGACCTCTACGAACGAGGGGCAGTGACGTCATTCCGGGAGTTGCGGGAATATGTCATCAAACGTGAAGGTCAAGAAGAGGCGCGAAGCAAAGCTGTGGGAACAAACGCTGCTTACCAGGCAACTGTTCGTCTTGACCAAAGGCCTACCCACGATGGAGAGATCCTGGGAGCCATCAAAAGTATGACCGATGGCGTCCTTAAGGCGATAGAGGGTATTGTGCGACCGTGGGGGCATCCCGTGTACCCTCCTGATGCACAACCTTTTTACCAGAGGTCAGGGCCACCACAGCCATTCTTTGGACCACCAGGGAACAACATGCAGCGAAGCGCTCGCCGACAGGACACAAGTTGGTCAGATCGGCGCGGCTTGTGTTATGCATGTGGCCTCCCTGGACACTTTGCGAGGGACTGCCCTTCAAGAAGGGGGGCACCAACTGCGCCTGTTCCCACCAATCACATGACAGCTCCTGAGAGCCAGCGGCCGCCGATGTTCAATTCCACACGACACCAACATCAGCAGGAAGGGTTAAACGAGCGGCCTCTGCAGTAGTGGGCCATACTGCAGAGGTTGGCCTGAATGGCTCAAGTGTTAAGATAAATAGTGACTTTCTCTCGCGAGCAGTGGGTGAATGTTTCTCGACTACAGTACTATTCTCGGGGACCCCAGTCTCTAGTCTACTTGATCCTGGATCACAGGTCACCACAGTGGGGGAAGGTTACTTTGTAAGAGAGTTGCTTCCGAAGGGATTTCGGTTACAACCACTTCCGGGACCTTTCTCCATAGTCTCAGCTAATGGAGTCGAGATGCCATACATCGGGTTCTTTGAAACTGACGTTCATGCCGTAGGCCAAATTATGGAGGCACGAGTCGTCCTTGTCCTTCGGGAAGACTGCAAGACACAGCAGGCTTGGAAAAAGGAGGGTGTGCAGTGTATTCTTGGGATGAATGTCCTCCAACAGTGCTGGGAGAAGCTGATGAATGAGAGTTCTGCACCACACCTAGAAAAGATTCCTTGGCCTTCACCAGACACAATTTGGCATAAGACCCTACAGGTTGTTGGGCAGACAATGAGATTCGGAGAGGGTGATGGCAGAGTTGGTAAGGCATTTACGACTGGGCCACCCATCGCAGTTTCGGCCCGACAGGGAGTTGTTATTCGTGGACGGGGGTGTACTGGTCCGGAGGGCAGAAGCTATGAGGCAATGCTGGAGCCCAGCGGGATCGGGTCTCCTTCAAAACTGACAGTTCCTCCCAGTTTGGTGAAGGTAGAGAGCGGGCAGTTTGACATTGTGTTGTTCAACGAGACAGATGTGGACATTGTAATACCTGCATCTGCAGAATTGGGAACACTGTACTTGGGTTCGGTCGTTTGTGATGACAGCGGCAATTCTGGTGGCGTAAGCGTTGCAGTGTCCAACATGACTGTAGATGACCACGGGTCTTCCATACTATCTCAGGTAGATGTTGGTGACCACTTGAGTACCGATGAGTTGAAGAAGGTCGAGTCTCTCCTCGAAAGACACAAAGGGTCATTTTCCCAGAGTGAGCGTGATTTGGGTTATACGGACACAGTGGTACACCAAATAGACACAGGCAGTGCCCACCCCATACGACAGCGTCATAGGCCTCTCCCGCCAACTCAATACAAGGCAGTGCGTGACCACATTCACGGTCTACTAGAGGAGGGTATTGTTAGGGAGAGCTCAAGTCCGTGGGCGTCACCGGTTGTGGTTGTCCACAAAAAGGACGGCAACATTCGCCTTTGCGTGGATTACAGGCGCCTAAACCAGCTGACTCAACGGGACTCGTTCCCGCTTCCAAGGATAGAAGAGTCCTTACAGGCACTGGGAGGTTCGAGTTTTTTCAGTGTCTTAGACCTTACCAGCGGATATTATCAGGTAGCAATGCACCCCGATGATGTAGAGAAGACGGCGTTTGCAGTGCCCTTTGGGTTATTTGAGTACACCCGCCTACCATTTGGTCTGTCGAATGCACCTGCGACCTTCCAACGCCTCATGCAACGGTGCCTGGGGGAGCAGTTTTTCGACTACGTTTTGCTATACCTGGATGACATTATAGTATTTTCTCCTGATCTTGACACACACCTTACCCACCTTGACGAAGTCTTCCAGAAGCTGAAGGAGCACGGCCTAAAACTGAAGCCGTCAAAGTGCCATCTGCTACAGTCTGAAGTTCAGTACCTTGGCCACAGGGTCTCTAGTGCTGGAGTAGCAGTAGACCCCGAAAAGGTGCGAGTCGTTCAGCAGTGGCCTGAGCCAAAGTCTGTGAGGGGGATACGGTCGTTCCTGGGATTCACTGGGTTTTTCAGACGGTTCATCAAGGGCTACGCTACTGTTGCTGCTCCCCTCTTCCGTTACCTACAGGGTGGTAAGACCCGGAAGGGTAGAGCAGCAGGTTCAAATCAGAGCGTGACATTGGATGATGAAGCTAGGTCTGCTGTCAGGTCGCTCATACAGTGTCTTACAACAGCACCCATTTTGTCCTACGCAGACTTTTCCAAGCCATTTGAGGTACAGACTGATGCTTGCTCAACAGGTCTCGGAGCAATACTGTCACAGCAGGGTGTCGATGGTAAACAGCATGTTATTGCATATGCCTCACGGGCACTTCGGCCAGCTGAACGTAGTGGTCGGTATAGTGCGTTTAAATTGGAGCTACTCGCCATAAAGTGGGCGGTAACAGAAGTCTTCAAGGACTATCTCCTCGGCACTAGATGCATGATCTTGACGGACCATCATCCTCTACTCTTTATCCAGAAGGCAAACTTGGGATGCACGGAGATGCGCTGGGTGCAACAGCTGAGTTCATACGACTACGAGCTCCAATACAGGCCGGGCCGTAACAACCAAGCCCCAGATGCCTTGTCCCGTCGGGCGACCACCGAAGACCAAGATGGTGAGAGCATGGATGTGCTGCCTGCTCCGTGTACTGTAAGCTCATCAACCATTGCAGCGAGTATCGATGTCCACTCTCCAGGCACTGAGTTTCCATTGGTGGTGTCTCACTGTATCAGAGCATTCCAGGAGGGAGGGACCCGGTGTTTCCCTGGTTTTTCAGAGAAAGAACTGGCAACACTCCAAACTGAGGATCCAGTGCTTGGAAAGGTTGTTGACTTTGTGAAGAAGGGGATGAAGCCCGATCGGTCCGAGCGGGAAGTACTAGAACGTAAAGTTACTGCACATCTTCGTGACTGGAAGAGGTACTCCATCCTTGATGGTCTCCTCTACCGCCAAGTCGTCTCCCCTGGTGACCATCAGATCCATCAACAGCTCATGGTACCAGAGAAGCTGTGGGACCAAGTTCTAAGCATGTTCCATGATGACGGAGGACATTTTGGTCCCAAGCGTACGTTCCGTTTGGTGTGGAACCGGTACTACTGGCACAACATGGAGGCCTACATAAAGGAATGGTGTGCAAAATGTAAGCGCTGCAGTATAAGCAAACCACCGGTCCGTCAGACAAAACCCCAGTTCTCTCAACTGAGTGCTACTGCACCTATGGAGACTTTGGCGATGGACTTTACAGTGCTAGAGCCATCTCATGATGGATATGAGAACCTCCTGATTGTAACTGATATCTTCACGAAGTATGCCTGGGCGGTCCCCACCAAGAACCAGCGAGCTATCACAGTGGCCAAAGCATTGGTTAAGCATGTTTTCCTGCCCTATGGATGTCCTCTCCGTCTTCATTCGGATTGTGGGAGAAATTTTGAATCTGAAGTCATCAGGGAATTGTGTACGATGTACGGCATCCAGAAAAGCAGAACCACACCGTACCACCCAGCCGGGAACGGCCAATGCGAAAGGTTCAATCGCACCCTCCATGGAATGCTGGCATCCCTCCCAGAGTATAAGAAGCAGCGGTGGTCAGAGTACCTACCGACCCTTGTGTATACCTACAACAACACCGAACATTCTACGACTGGGGTAGACCCTTTCTTTCTGATGTTTGGTCGGAACGGCCGTTTTCCCCAAAGTATACACTTAGGCGGGGAAGCCCCTCGGAGGAAGTCGCACGATCTCCCAACATACATGCGGAGACATCAGAAGGCCTTGCGGGTTGCCCGCGGAGTGGCGATGGAAAACACTAAGCGTGCTGCTACGGCTCGGCAAGCTCTACGTGCCCGCCACTCTTTTGAAAGACCGATGGGTGTTGGACAGTACGTCCTTGTTCGGAGGCAGGATCATCGGGGACGGAAGAAAATCCAGGACCACTGGGAGGCAGAGCCTTATCTCATTATCAAGCGGCCTTACCCAGATCAGCCAGTGTATGTTATCCGCAACTCAGTAGGACATGAGAAGGTTGTCCACCGGATCCATCTTAAGCATTGCCCTTGGCTCCCAGAAAATCAGAACCAGTCAAGTTCGTCCCAAGGGTCCTCGTCTGAAGAAGGTGATTCAACCCCAAGAGGGTACTCACTTCGGGAACCAGGTTTGGCAGGCGAACTCAACGCTCAGACAGATGGGGCACAACAGAGCATGCCACCTCCAACCACTTCATCGGCGAGTAGTGAAGCAACGACAGATGTCCAAGAAGCCGATATGGAAGACGATCCAAAGACGGGATCCAGGTACCCTGTCCGTACATCACGAGGCAGACCACCAAGCCGGTTTACCTCAACTTAACTGTCTACATCCCATTCAGTTAACGTTTTCGTCCTCCTTGGACAAAATAACCTAGACTCCTAGGCATGTAGACCTCAGCATGCATGCCGCAATTTTGCGAAGTTACTGTTAGATGTTGTGCAAAAGTTGAAGCTTTAGAGTTCTTAACCGTTTAACTGTTGTTAGCTGATATGTAAACGTTGTAGTTTTAGACAAGTTTCAACTGTTTTGGAACAAAAATGTGCTTTTGATGTTTAAGGTCCGGTCCTCGGCCAAGACTTAATCTCTTTATTCTGGTCTCCCTCCAGTCATCGGGGACGATGACTCCAAGGCGGGGAAGTGTTGTGGGGAGGTCCAACGTAACCAAATTTAGAGATTGTCAATTTCATGATTTTCCATGTATTGTAACCTTTTTGATCCTTGCCCGTTATTCCTGTTTACAAAAATGTACACATTGTACTCACTTTTATTACTGCACTGCCGTCTCTGCTGGAGTTAATCAAACCAATTACTGGAGGTCATGCGGCCATGCACAACAAACGAACTTAAGATGGTCTCAAATTTGTACATGTAGTTCGTGTTGGTATTAAATTTCAAGTAGGACGTGTCAACTAAGGTTTTCTATTATTGAAATTACTCATTGTTTTTCTAATTTTGCTGTGCTACATTCTGATTGTCGCAGACCCAAGCCCAGCTTACTTGCTTGAACTGTTTGATAAACATGTACTGTATGTTCTATTTTATACCCCTCTGGACCACGCGGGCTGCACGGCAGTGCCTGCCCAATTTTCACAGGTAACGGCTTCCAAATTTTTGTTGTGATTTACATTGCTTTATTTCACCACTTAATGAAATAGTTGTAAATGCTTACTTCCCTTATTTTATCCGCTTATGATTATAGACTAGTTTAATGGTAGAAAGGAACAGATCAAGAGTTTTCAAAAGTGATATTTGTGGGCTGATTTAGACGGTACTATGGCGAAGTACGCACTGATTAGTATGGCCCACGTTTTGTTTCGATAAAATCCATACGTGTAGCAT
This sequence comes from Patiria miniata, assembly GCF_015706575.1. Lineage (NCBI taxonomy): Eukaryota > Metazoa > Echinodermata > Asteroidea > Valvatida > Asterinidae > Patiria > Patiria miniata. The sequence goes on from NW_024037062.1 coordinate 2,704,571, forward strand.
GGTCACGTGCAGTTAGCGTGCACGAGTGAAGGATAAATTGCGGAGTGAAGACGGTTCTATAATATCGTAATGACAGTTGCAAGTTCAAATGGAAATGGATTATTGTTAATGAGGGTTGTCAACTTAGTTTTCTTTTTGTCAAACTAGGATGTCTCTGTAGGTCATGGGATGTATTGTGCATTTAGGGACATATTTGAGTGCATGTGATGTATGTTAGTGTGTGTGTAAATTTTGGTCAGCCACCGGCCGGGGTTGGCCTGGATATGTGTATTTCTTCCTTGATGCCCAATATAGACACTGTGCCTACAGCAATACATTTGTAGGTTGAATTTTAGTTTGTACTGGATCATGTTTATTTAGTTTATCTTCGGAAATCTTGTCAGCATTATGTCTCCTTTTAAATTACATGTACATGTATTATGGAACTATATGGTTGTATTATGGAACTAATGAGTGCCTGCCCAATTTTCACAGGCCGGGTCTTGGACCCCAGACAAATAAAACATCGGAAGCACAGCATGGTGTGGACATTAACTGATTACACCGACTCTCCGACCCCCCGAACCTGCGTGCCCTCTTCTCGTCAACCCCCTGGAGTACACATCGCCCCTCCCCCATGTATCCAACCCACCACTTCAAGGACCCCGACGGCCACCGACCCTCCCCCACATTTGCATTGGTAAATTTCATGCTAAAAAGCTTTGTTAATATACACCTTTTTTCCGCGTATCCAATATGGGAACGTCTCCGACCTTCCGACATCTCTTCAAATCCCTCACTCGTTTCTCAGCCGATTTGCCGTCGGCTGGGCCGTCCACTAAATACGTATATTTGGTCTCATCGCAGTAGAGTGCCAAGGGCTCAGTCACCGCCTTGTACAGCTGAACAGCCAAGTAAGTCAGCACGGCAGCAAGTCCGTAGACAAGAAGAAACTTGAAGCCAGAACTGTGGACGACTTGGTTGATTTTCTCAGAAACAACCTCAGCTGAAATGTTGGCATTCTGCACGTGATTAGCGAGCTGCTTAGCTGAATCTTCAATGATCGAAGGACGGGTGACGAAACCTGCCAGGAAGACCGGCAGGATGAAGGATAAAACTCCAGCTTTTGAGACGGCCATATCTAACTGAACCTAGAGGTATCAAACATGGTATGGGTATACGGCAGTGTCTGATTTAAGGTGAGCGTTATAATGAGTGGCCACCTCAGTTATCTTTGATCGTTAATGGGACCAACAAACTTTAGGCCAGACAAAAATTGACTATTGTTTCTCATCTTGCCACGCATCGATTTCGATACTTTAGGTTTTAGTTGTACTGGCTTCTGTGAATATAGGCTTCACAGATATGTTTGCCGTACGGAGTCATTAAAAAGACCACTATAAAATTGTGAAAGCACGACAGCTTATGAACATCAGGCAGGCTTCTAGCGCACTTTGAAGAGTACGTATTTCATCGACCTTAACCCTAAAAGGGCCAGAGGGCGGAATCCGCACCCCCACCCCGTTCAATTTTTCCCGCGATACCTTTGCAAAAAAATGCCCCAACCCAAGCTTTCCTGACTTTTAAGCCTCGAGTCTTGAGCATCTTTTGATACCAAAAACATAAATTCCGAGCATGGGTAAGCGCGTAGCGAAAATAATTACGGGCGCTATACGCGCCGCAAAAACTGAATCTCCCCATAATGTACACAAGCAGAATTACCATTGGTGCATATGAATAATTAATTAGCCATAATTCCAAAACCCTTTAACCTGTAGTCATGAAATTTCTTGGGTATGTTCATGTTAAGTTGTTCTATGCATTCACCGAGTTTCATAATTGTTCGTCACTCGATGGCCGAGATCTGAGGGGGTTAGGGGGTTGGTCAATTACTACCCTCTACGCACGTAGGTCACTTGCTAATGCATATTTATTTAACAGTTTTGGTACCGAGTTGGTGGGTGCCGAGTGGACAAGGTGCCGAAATGACCGGTTACAGTACAGTGGAGCCCTACCTTGACATTATTTTAAAAATATGGGCTTGTAAGCAGATGTTCCCTGCGGCTTTGGTTGTGCTTATGGCTTTCAGCAGGGGGGGGGGGAGTGTTTTAACTTTTATTTTGTTCGGAGTCAACATTTATTGAGATAATTTCATCGAGACTTACATAATACATTTTAATGTTTTGATTTGAGATGTACATTGCCGATGAAATAGCAACGCAAAATGGTGATTAGGCGACTTTTTTCCGAGCTGCATACATACGTCTCGCGTGGACGGACCATTTATAATGGTACCGATAAATGAATAGTCTGAGTATCTTCCGTTTTTCAATGGAGCCCTCTCCGTAATCAACGTGTGATACATTTATGTGATCAAGCAAATGCTTAAGCGTAAAGCTGTAAAGTTGTGACGTCATTTCGATTAGAAACGTGGATTAAGCTGTTGATTGGTTAATTTGACTGCTATGTTTTTGTAATACTACAGCGGGTTATACCCGCTAAATGGTCAGAATCTTGAGGCCAAGACGCAGTCTTGTTTTGCATAATTAATCGCCGAATCTGCTCGCATATCATAGACCCTTGCTGTGCAAGGGGGTATCCCATAGACTAGTAACTGGGGTGCTAGAACTCCTTTGATTAGGTGTCGTCCAACGGGTCACAGAAGACTCGATATCATAGGCGCCCGCTGAATGGTCAGAATCTCGAGTTCAAGACACAGTCAAGTTACATAAATCGCCGAATCTGCTTGCATATCATAGACCCTTGCAAGGGAATATTCCACAGACTAATAATGAGGCGAGCTAGGCCTTTTTTTTATCCAATGAGTGCCCTCCCCCTCTTTTTTGTTTAACAAGTGACCTTGTTTTGAGGGGTTATTTTAAATGTCATTTGGGGGTTAAAAAAGTGCCCTTTTTTGTACCAGTGGCCGTTACGAGTGACGGTTTAATCCACGCTATAGCGTGCAAATTTACGTGGAAACTAATTTAATCATTATTTGTTTTCCCAAAAACAAATCTCTACAACTAGCATTGTTCTAAACTATTTCCAGCGCAGTTCTATGGGGGGCCTAGTCCAACAAATCTCCACTTTTTTGTTGTTATATTTTTAACGAATGGGTGTTCTTCTAGCTTAGTGTTTCTCCCCCACTCCTCCCTTTATTCTCTCACTGCCCCAAATTATTAACACTATCGGCTAACCTGTTTAATCACCTAAAAACTTTACTCTAGAGGCGCGTTTTCTGAAAGTTAAAAGTCTAGTCATCGCTCTAATATTTTTCTTATCATAATAACAGTTCTTAAATCTTACAGTCTTAAAAGCATTAAGACTTGTTTTTGAAGTTTATAGATGATCACAATTAAAGTTGTTCCTTTGAATGGAGAAATAAACATTTGCATTAAGTGTTCGGCTTTAGTTGAGGCCACATGTACTGTATATGCGATAAATACAACGAGAAAATGCCAGCAATAATTTACCTTGAACTGTCAAAGTACTAATATATGTTGTTTTGCACACAAAGTTTGACCTCGCAGTGAGGTTACCGTGATTGTTGGTATCGGGGTTTTTTTTGTGCGACTATACAAATTACAGAAACAAACAACTTGCTGTATAAAAAGAGGACCATGAATGCCGCTGTGCTGTTTGGTGTTCAATGAGACAGCTATGAGGGCCGACTTTTGTACTACATGTACCACGAAGAGACAACATCTGACGACTGACGCGAAATCAGCAATGGCCATCCCACAAACTTGTCTCCGACGGTGGCATTGGGTGATCACGCTGGCAACATTCACGCTGTATTTCCTCGTTCTTGGACCGATGTTCAATTTCAGCATATTGTATTTAAGTCTTCAGGGCGAATTCAAGTCCGCTGCGGCAATAACAGGTACAAATCCAATTTTGTTTTCTTTTAACATCCAAGCAGCAAGGCACACAAACTTTAAATCCCTCTCTCTCTTTAATAGCGTTTTGTTCGGACGAAATGACCCATCAGGCTTGATGATAAAGTATTTTGGTTCGGTCTTAGTATTGAAAAAGGTGTCAAACAAATTTGATTTTGTGTTAGCCTCTGGAATTCTCTTAGACCCCCTTTACACAGGGTTCAGACATCGCCATGGTTGCCATGGTCGCCGTAAATGTTTGAAAATTTGGATGGATGCACAATGGTCGGCCAATGGTCGCCACGTAATAGATCCGTTCTGTTGCAGACTTTACCGTCAATCTGGGCGATATGCTTCTGCCTCCCTTGTGCCTCCTTTGGCCGACCAATAGCGTGCATTGAACGATGACTGTGGTGGCCGATGTGCCTCCATTTCGGCGTTGGTTGCCGTAGGTTGCACAGGGGAAGCACAGGGGAGGCAGGCAAGTGGCTAATAAGTGGACGCACAAGTCGCTCGTAGCTCGACATGAAAATGCCCGAAAATTGCAGTTTTGGTGGTTCAATGGAGGCAAAAAGATCGCTGGAGCAGTTACATAGAAACAGGATTTTGTGGGTTTAGGCGACCATTGAGCGTCTTGACCATTTTGGTCGTTCATAGCTGGTACAAAGGTCGCAGCCCTGTGTAAAGGGGTCCTTATACTGACATATAATTGATATATGCGTAAATTTTCCATGGAGCTGAATTGAAGAAGAAAAATGTCAAGTATTTTAGTGACCAAAATGGCATCTAATTTGAGACAACGATGTTTCTTGGAGTCGTATGATAATGTATGTTCTTTAATTATGCAAATTCTTTGTATACATTTTGTGTGCAACATAATTGCCATTGACAGGTTGGTTGGGGTCTTTATCGGCCGCCTTAGCCCGACTCTTCAGTCCCGTCACCGTTCTGCTCGAGCAGAGGCTAAGCAAGAGGGCAGTCACGCTGATTGGGCTCGTGTTGTACTGCACAGGACTGTTGACGACGTCATTCGTACCGGCCCTAGGCTACGCCTTCATAACGTACGGAGTCCTATCGGGTGTTGGCGCCAATCTCACGCTTCATTCATCGCTTCAACTGTTGCTGGAATGGTTTGCGAAAGGCAACTTCGCCCGTGCGAGTGCAATCGCTTTGTTGGGATCCACGGGCGGTATGTGGATGGAATTGAACATTTTTTATATATATTTTGACAAATCCGCTTGTGTACAATCAAATTTGACTTTAGTATTCGATTTAAATATCCACTGATTATAAAAAAAAAAAAAAAAATGAAGAAGAAGATGCCACTGTTTTTTTTTTGGGGGGGGGGGACATTATCAAATAAAACCGGGTATGGATTTTCAAATATTACAAATCATTGGGAGAAGGTACATCTTTTTTTAAGAGTGAATTTTATTTGGTTTCTTCCAACGTGCAGGTTTGCTCGCCTTCAGCCCATTACTGACAGTACTTATAACTAACTATGGGTGGCGCAATGCACTGAGAGTTCTCAGCGGAGGGATATTCGTGGTGGGCATCGCCGACGGATTGCTTCTGACCGATCCCCCGACTACAGAGGACATCTTCCCGCGGCAAAATAGATCCGAGGACACGGAACAGAATGAACACGATATGCAAAACGTACGGAAACGGGAACGGGCCGACGAGAGTTGTGAACAGGAGAACGAGGGAAAGGAAAGGACTGAGCTGCTAGATGACGCCATCGTGTCAAGCCACGAGGGTTCAAATACCAAGCCCGATTGGTGTGAAGTGTGGAGAATGATGCAAAGTCTGGAGTTATGGTTGTGGTCTGTTGCCAATTTCCTCACGTTCTTGGGATGGACATTTTTCGACATCAATTTTGTAAGTAGCATATTTACAGCCATTTAAAAAAATCTTTGTGCATCCTCAACTGAAGAAATCACACGGGATTGTTCCATTTTCCACCAAAATTGTGCAATAACTTTCCGTGGTACTTATTTACTGTTTACTAAAGTGCGCATGACAAAATGAATTCTTTAGAGAAAACAACATATGCAAACTTGTGACAAATGCATTTGGATTTAACAATCTTCGCCCCTCCTGATGCAGGCCAGTTACATGGACGGCCTAAATCTCCATAGCAACCAGATCTCCTACGTCATTATGGGCTTCGCCGGTGGGGAAATTGGCGGGAAATTGCTCATTGCGTTGCTAGGAGGTCGTCTGCCGTTCAAGTATCTGTATGTCGTAGTATCCTCGTGTCTTCTTGCAGCCGTTCCTCTGGGATTGATGACCATTGTCAAAACGTTCGCTGCAATAATGCCGATTGCAGTAGGTGAGTGTTTTAAGTGTTCAATCTCCGTTTTACCTTATTTTTTTCTGTAAATACCTGGCTTGAAGGAAAAGCATTGTGATAAGAGCTTTATATGTATTCATTAAAAGGCTCAGGAATCCCTGACGTAATCGTTGCTGAAGGATTGAAAGTTAAGAATCAAATAACATGACTTCCCAATCAAAATGGCAAAATCACTTGCGAGGACCTCTGTGTAATACTTTTCTTGTTGCTATATCTTCGGATATAATTTTTTCCCAATTGCACTATGGAAATCACTACCGTGGACCATTTCTGACAACATTTCTTACCGAAGACATCTGATTTATTCTTATTGCTCTCTAAGGTCCACGGTCTTCCTACACCCAAACACTGGTATAAAAAAACGAAGGGTTTTATTTAAAGACTAAAACACAACATCTGTTTCAGCATCTGGTTTTCTGCGATCGGGAGCGTATGGAGTACTGTATGCCGCGGGCGCAGAATTGTTCTTGGAGAAGTATGGACCCAGTACCGTCATGGTTCTAACTTTGGTCCCACCGGGGTTCGGGATCCTAGTCAGTGCTCCTTTATCAGGTACAGTACTGTAACATTGGGATTTTCGAAACCTCGTTCTCCTGTATGGCTTCGGCTCCATCTCAAGCTGCAGAATTATTCGAGCAAGCTACAATTTCTAAATCAAATGGGCACGAACTAAACTTAGGCAGTTTGACAAGACCAGGCTCAGGCTCGAGTCGCAAAATTGTAATAACAATAACAGTAATTTTTGGCACTTTTATTTCACTCTTTTAAGCCTTCCTTGTTTTAACTGAACCAGTTGTTTCTTAATCATAATTTGAACTTGGTCTCGAGTCCATATGCCTGAGTCCGAGATTGAATTTGAGCCCACGTGTTACGGAATCTGACGCAGATAAACAGGGCTCGGTTTTTGACCGGTGTTTTTGACTCTGACTGAAGATCATGAGCTCGAGTTCAAGCCCGACATGAACCACTGATGTTCTTCTCGATTTGTGTTAGTAACACGTCTATTCGTATTTTTGTTCTCTTGCTTTGTTGTCAGGTTCACTGTTTGATGTCACTGGGAGCTATTTCGCCAGTCTTCTCGTCATCGCCGCCATCTTTGTTTGCGCTTCGGCGGCATTTCTGTTCATTCCAGTGCGGAGAAAGATTCGGTCAGGTGGTTCATGTTACTCATCCGCATCACGTGATCAGCAACATGAGTTACAATATCCTGAGGGTCAATGCAATCAGGTGACAATGTAAGCTGAACATTAGTGTGTCAGAAAACTAAATTCAAAGGCAAGGAAGCGAAGCCACTGCACAGGATTTGTTTTCCCAAAATATTGTATTCAATCTTTCACAATTATTAGTCGTCATATAAGTAGCTCTGCTTATTTAATTTCACGTTGAGATGGATATAAATAAAACCTGTTTGCATTCCATGTCAATTTCATGAACAGCGCCCCCTAGAATATCGTGATGCCTGCCCCCCCCCCCCTCCCATTTCCACGGCGGGCAATTTCATGATTTTGCGGTCTGGTCATCCCCCATTTCCACCGCTCGTCGACACGGATTTACGCCACTGATTTTGGGCACACATCCATTATTTTAGTTTGTCTCGATCGTTTTATCGCCATGAATATTCGTGAATAGAATGGACGGTACAGTGCATCACCACGTGATGCACTCTCGTCTAATCAGGAGACAAAATTATGGGAGCGGGGATACATTTCATAATTTGGGGTAGGAAAAAAAGGAATTACAAAGATACCATGCCATCAATTCAAACTCTGGTCACTTTTTTTTTCTGTGTTATGTTGGCCAAAAAAGTCGAAGCAGTAACTTGAAGTACTTTACTTATATATATTATAAAATACCTCATTCAATGAATGAACATATATGTGCCACCTTTAAAGCGCTGGTTGGCATAATTGTACAGGCGCATGTATCGGCTACATTAAAAGTCACGACAAAGCATATTCACTTTCTCTACTTATTGACAACACGAACAACAAAACAGATGCATGTTCAGCTCAGAAAAAAGTCTTGATCGTTTTTCTGATCTGACGGCGGTGCTAATTACGCATATTATACTCAGACACGGAAACTTAAGTCTGGCCACTTGTTTTGGGCTTTATATTTATCAGATCCTTCTTCAAAATACAATAAGACGTGACCTGCCTATGCTGATTGATGTTGCGGGGAATCGAGCTATCCATCCATTTATAAGAATGTCAATCTGCTGTAATATTGAAAGAGTCACTCGTTCACCGCACACAATAGTTAGGCCGCCATGTACGTTTGTTTGCGTTATTCCACGCTTTGATGTTCAAGATGGCGTACCCTTGATAAAGGTCTTTTGACTTATACATTTGCTAATACAAACAGCTTCACGGGCGGATCCAGCATTCAGGAAACATGGGGGTAATGTTAAGGGGGTGTGTGAGGAGGTTGTGACTGCTGGGGATACGGGGCATACCCCCCCCCCCCCTCCGCCCTAAAAATTGTGAAATCTACGATGCTTTCCCCGCCATTCTATAAAACTATTTGAGAATATAGGAACTTTAGAATTCCTTTTCTTTTCTTTGGGCCCCATTATACTGGTATCATAAATAAATCAGAAGCTCAGGGGCTGCATCCACCCCCAGATTTGGGCTTGATATGAAATAAATAGAGCGAGTGTTTCTCAAATGCTTTTTTCCGAATTACAAAATTTCAGGATAATAATTTCTCCCATACTAATTCTCTGTAGACACAGTGACACATTAACTGCTGATACTGCTCTTCACTGGAACTTGAGTCTCGACATAGTGCACAAGAAACTGCATACACAACCAAAGTACAAATTTCTTGGGTCACGATTCCACTATTATTCCAACTGTTTTTCAACATTCCAGTCAAAACTACTTCTTTCTTGGGATGTAAACCCTAACCCAGGGCCAGTTACGCATGACTATCCCCAAGAAAATCTGGAAGGTAGTCATTGCTCAGAAACTGCTAGCAATCGTTTGGTTTATGACAGATCCTTTCTTTTGCGAGTCCAGCAGGAGAATGTTTACTTACAGTCAGCTCAGAAGCTGCCTGATGTCATATGGACAAACATTAAATCCCTTGGATTGTCACGAAAACACAGGTCCCACAGAGGTAAGCGTGCTGGGAAAAGGAAGCAACGCCAAATTCAGGTTGTGTCATCTTGCCGTGTTATTGGTCACAGAGCCAACCAACTGCGCGGCGTCAATCATGAAAACCTACGATACATCCCAAAACAGGACCACAACACAAATGAACTCAATTCCAGAATTTGTGTTTGGAATGCCCACTCCCTCAGGAACTAGTCACTTTCCACATGTGACTACATTGTAGAACATGACATAGACATCATTGCAATCACTGAGAGTTGGCTGTACGAAGATGATCCCGTTGTCATTGGTGAGTGCACTCCTCCTGGATACACTTTCCTCAGTGCAGCGAAGGAGTGGAATAGTCTGCCCTTTTCCATTCAAAATGCCAAATCTCTCGAGCAATTCAAGAAGCTGATCAAGACCGATTTATTCCACCAATAATCAATTCATTGTCTATGCTACCTGTTTTGATTATTTAACTTAAATTATTTATTTACTTTAATTGTTCATTATTTGTAAGCGCTGTGATTTAGTTTACTAAAAAGAGCGTTCTTAAATGCCGATTATTATTATTATTATTAGACACACCGTACCTTCTAGCAACTAACACATAATAATTCTTAATTTTTTATAACGAGCATATTTCTTTCTTAAATTCGTACATAACATTTCTTTTATTCGTTGTCATGTTCTAAATTTATTTTATGTCCTTCAAGTACACAGGAAAAAGCAAGCTTGCTCTACGACTGTCCAGATTTCCCTGGAGATTTGCCTTTCTTTTTAAAGTGTACTCCCAGGGTTTGTTATCACTCTAAGTCTTACCAATCAGCTAATTATCTATACGTACACCCTGACTAACGATTAACCAGTATGCATTTTAAATGCAACAGTAATATAGATTCACTAAAGGGAAAAAAAGCTAATAATATTCATCAAATTTCATCCAAACTACCGAATTATTCTTGAGTAGAGCCGGTTTTTACAAGAATGAATATTTTCGTTTTGTTCTACGACAGAGCTACCTTTTGACGTTGAAATCATTTCACTCACTCGTCGGCAATGTAATGAGTCTGACTAATAGCAGCCAATCACTTCAAACCTCATGCTGCAATGTACGTTCCACGCAGCGGGGTGAATGCGCAGGATTCTGGTGCGCAAGGCAACTGGGAAACGCGTAGTTACCAGGGTGTTCCTGTCCTTGTTACCAGGGAACTGTTCAAAAAAGAAGAATGGTGTGTTCAGGTTGTAGACATTCGAATGGATTCATTATGTCCAGTGGCATATCCAGAGGGGGGGGGGCAGGGGGAGGGGCAGGTGCCCCCGGATGAACTTTTGAAAGATATTTTGCTCAGTAAGTATTTCCATAAATGTTTAGAGAGTCCTGACATCAACCCCCCCCCCCAAAAAAACAGCTAAAAAAGGCATTACAATGCGCCGTGAAAATCGGCACATATTTTCCAGTATGCAGAATAATGATCGTGAATACTGCCCCCATTTGAAAGATGGTCCTCCCCCCCCCCCTCTCGCTTTTTTTGATTTTACGGAGGCCAAGTGTCGGAAGTAACAAATCATATCTACATTTCGCTGTGGATGTGTGGTTGCCCCCTCACATCAAAAGCTGGAAACGCTACTTCTATACCTTTATTGGTGTGCTGTCTGCATCAGTCACGTGATGCCAGGACTGACCATCGTCGCTGTACGTCACTTGGTACTCCTTCATCCATTCGTTGTAATCTCCACGCCCCTGGGTGATCAGACCAGTGATGGTGACTATGCCATTGAAGTCAACCTGTATCCACGGACTGATATTATCAGTGATCTCATCGTTACACCATGCTGCAGCTAATCCTGTTCAACAAAATAACGAACATTTCTTACTGCATTCAACGATTTAAACATATTGCAGGAAGTCTGGCTCAAATTTGGACTAAGTTGACTAGCGTATATCGTCCACGGGCGTCGTTAGACCATTTTGAAAGGGGGTTTGTCATCATGAAATTTGCCGACGGACCGTCAAACAAAATATTTGATAATTTTCGCCCCAAAAGATCCCTTAAATCCATTTCTAATTCCCCCACATCATGTATAATAACGGTTTATTATGTTGATTACTTTGAATGGAATTAATCTTTCAGTGGGATAAGTTTAACTTCAAACTAAAGAAAATCGTAAAAATTGGCCCTATCATATTGAAAACGTTTTGGACATGCTCGTCGCAAAACTGCGTGTACACGCCCAGTGCCTGTGGGCATACCTTGTTCAGGCCCATTTCCTGATCCCAGCCTGGGGGTTCCTGAAATCCTAAAGTGGATTTCTTTTTATATGCGAGCGGGGAGCGCGAAGCCCTGAAGGCGTGGGGTCCGGGGCCGCCTGAGGGCCCAGAACAAGTTTTGGATTCAAGATGCTCTGTGGTGCAATCTGAAGCATTTCCTGGCCACTTTCCCCTGACTTTTTTAATGTACTGGCTCGTGTTAGTAGTTGAGGGGGACTGTCGGGTACGGTTTGACCTTTGGCATAGAAATATGTAAAGGTCACATAAATATGTAAATATGGAAATATGTAGATATAAATATGAATGAATGGGGTTATGAAATTCCGGGCACAGTTTGACCTAATGAATGGATGGGATGAATAGGGAATAGGTGTGGGTATAAGGAACTGGGTACAGTTTGACCAATTCTATGGGAAAGATTGCATAAGGTATGGAAAAAATATATATATATTTTTATGGTACATTTGGATCTTAGCCCGAATATGAGTTTCATACGTTAGTCCCTGTGAACGACCAGCTGGTCGGATCTTTAATCCCCCAACAATAGAAGGGAGAGGGCGCGTGCCAAGTCAGCGCACTAGTATTGTTACGAAGTTAATCCGATCGATACAAAAAGTAATTGGATTTCCGAACGCTCGACAGCAGAAAGCAGCAATAGATGGCAAAAATGAATGTTGCGTTGATCAGACTGAAACGAGTACGATTGTCTATTTGAAGAATTATTTTAAAGTCATTTTTATTGGGTTTATGGGTATTGTGCAACGTTGCGTTTTCCAAGATATAAACAAACACTCACCGCAGCATACTTGCAGGGTACAGCCTGTGTCGGCCATGGGGGTATATGATAAATCCACGATCCATAATCCATGCGTCTGTACGGAGACCGGTGGTCGATCACCCCTCGATGATCGCACCGATCCTGGAGCAAATAAATAACTCCGTCCGTGCGCCTATATTCCTCTTGTTAATCGATACAATACCAATGGCACTCTTCTACACTGCCACCAGAATCATCCAAGTAAAAATATATGTCTGTGCGCGGTGATCGTAGAAAAGGGAAGGTTTTGGCATCAGCCAGAGCAAATGCTAGTATACATGCACACTACTGTATACACGCCGTCCGATCAGATAGCGCTCAAGTTTTCTTAATCCGTGACGGCTAAATTATCGATTAGGCTCTATAGTCAGCAGAGGCGCGTACAATAAGGAACGGATTCAGTGGTTTAAAGCCATAACAAAACGTGCGGGCATGTGGTTTTTAAAGGGAACTACGGCCTGGAAAGTACCCGATTGAGTGTATCGGAATAACACAATCATCATTGTGCATTTTGTAATATTTCGTACTAGAACGACCCCAAAACCAAGCAAAAGCCTATCCATAGTTAAAAATTCAGTCGTAACGTGGTAAAAATGGTGCCCCTTTAACGCTGTCTGTATAGGAATGCACCGAACCCTAGTTGTACCTCCGTGCCGGATTTGTTTACAAAATCGAGGATGACTGGGTTTTATCTACGACCATTTTACGGGGGTTATTTAGAGGGCGTGTTCAAGCAATAATTTTATGACTGAGAGTAGGCTTTTCCAATTGATAAGACAACACAAACAAAGAAAAATACAACTGCAGAAAGTACAACCGATATGACATTATTGCTTTATTGACGTCATTTTTCAGTAAAACATCATTCTGCTCTTTACCCTGCTCATCCTGCTCTTTTTCCTGCTCATCCTGCTCTTTACCCTGCTCATCCTGCTCTTTACCCTGCTCATCCTGCTCTTTACCCTGCTCATCCTGCTCTTTACCCTGCTCATCCTGCTCTTTACCCTGCTCATCCTGCTCTTTACCCTGCTCATCCTGCTCTTTACCCTGCTCATCCTGCTCTTTACCCTGCTCATCCTGCTCTTTACCCTGCTCATCCTGCTCTTTACCCTGCTCATCCTGCTCTTTAACCTGCTCATCCTGCTCTTTACCCTGCTCATCCTGCTCTTTACCCTGCTCTTTTCCCTGCTCACCCTGCTCATCCTGCTCTTTACCCTGCTCATCCTGCTCTTTACCCTGCTCATCCTGCTCTTTACCCTGCTCATCCTGCTCTTTACCCTGCTCATCCTGCTCTTTTCCCTGCTCACCCTGCTCTTTACCCTGCTCATCCTGCTCTTTACCCTGCTCATCCTGCTCTTTACCCTGCTCATCCTGCTCTTTACCCTGCTCATCCTGCTCTTTACCCTGCTCATCCTGCTCTTTACCCTGCTCATCCTGCTCTTTACCCTGCTCATCCTGCTCTTTTCCCTGCTCATCCTGCTCTTTACCCTGCTCATTCTACTCTATGCCGTAGAGTAGGATGAGCAGGGTAAAGAGCAGGATGAGCAGGGAAAAGAGCAGGATGAGCAGGGTAAAGAGCAGGATGAGCAGGGTAAAGAGCAGGATGAGCAGGGTAAAGAGCAGGATGAGCAGGGTAAAGAGCAGGATACGGTACTTTCCAGGCCGTAGTTCCCTTTAAAAACCACATGCCCGCACGTTTTGTTATGGCTTTAAACCACTGAATCCGTTCCTTATTGTACGCGCCTCTGCTGACTATAGAGCCTAATCGATAATTTAGCCGTCACGGATTAAGAAAACTTGAGCGCTATCTGATCGGACGGCGTGTATACAGTAGTGTGCATGTATACTAGCATTTGCTCTGGCTGATGCCAAAACCTTCCCTTTTCTACGATCACCGCGCACAGACATATATTTTTACTTGGATGATTCTGGTGGCAGTGTAGAAGAGTGCCATTGGTATTGTATCGATTAACAAGAGGAATATAGGCGCACGGACGGAGTTATTTATTTGCTCCAGGATCGGTGCGATCATCGAGGGGTGATCGACCACCGGTCTCCGTACAGACGCATGGATTATGGATCGTGGATTTATCATATACCCCCATGGCCGACACAGGCTGTACCCTGCAAGTATGCTGCGGTGAGTGTTTGTTTATACCTTGGAAAACGCAACGTTGCACAATACCCATAAACCCAATAAAAATGACTTTAAAATAATTCTTCAAATAGACAATCGTACTCGTTTCAGTCTGATCAACGCAACATTCATTTTTGCCATCTATTGCTGCTTTCTGCTGTCGAGCGTTCGGAAATCCAATTACTTTTTGTATCGATCGGATTAACTTCGTAACAATACTAGTGCGCTGACTTGGCACGCGCCCTCTCCCTTCTATTGTTGGGGGATTAAAGATCCGACCAGCTGGTCGTTCACAGGGACTAACGTATGAAACTCATATTCGGGCTAAGATCCAAATGTACCATAAAAATATATATATATTTTTTCCATACCTTATGCAATCTTTCCCATAGAATTGGTCAAACTGTACCCGGTTCCTTATACCCACACCTATTCCCTATTCATCCCATCCATTCATTAGGTCAAACTGTGCCCGGAATTTCATAACCCCATTCATTCATATTTATATCTACATATTTCCATATTTACATATTTATGTGACCTTTACATATTTCTATGCCAAAGGTCAAACCGTACCCGACAGTCCCCCTCAACTACTCGTGTTAAGGGAGATGGGAAGGGGTCATCAAAGTTGATGTATTACATCATAAATATTACATCAAACTGAAGCTTGACACTCTTTCGAGTTTTGCCTTCTTTAGCTTTAGCTTGATCCAGGGATTTGAGTCGTCACTAATAATCAGCAAAATTCGTAAGTGCCGGCGAGCGAGCACGTGCTTGTGTTTTGCATAGGCCAAGTTCGGGCAAGGACCATTAGTCGACTAGTGGTTTGTTTTGTGACGTACCTTACGCCTGCGCACTGATAGCAACGTGCGAACGTCTCTAGTCAAACGCTGGTCACAATGTCATCGCAAAATTTCTGGATCCTGGCTCTCTGCTAGCGTTATGGATGCGCGCGGCTATTGGTTACCAGCGAAGCAACCAACCCCAGTAGGCTGGTTCCAAATAGTCGACTAGCGTAGTCAACCATCGTCGACTAGACAGAGTTTGGGCAAACGTTAGTTAACCATTGGTCAACTATAGTCCTTGCGCGAACTTGGCCTTAGCTGTAGCTGACAAAATGAAGCGCCCTCGCGCGGCAGCTCGTGCAGACATGACAGTCTTGACAGAGTGTACAATTTTTGTTACCAAAGAATTCAGAACCGGATTTTAGCTTCGCAGGGTTTTGAGTAACGGTGTCTATTATTTAAGCTCTCAATATTTTCTTCTTCTCTCTTTCTTTTCCTTCTTTCTCTATTCTTCACTTTTTTTGCCGACAGCACCATGATTTTACCGACAAAAATGTCTAAAGGGGGTTGTGACCCCCCTCCCCCCCTGCAGCGACGCCCATGGTATCGTCGGCTCTTCAGGATCGCCTTGGTGGTCGGTCGCATTGCTGGTTACGCGTACGATAGCTGCACGCATCACAATGCGCTGCGGGGACCCGTGACCCATACAATTTCCTGATGACATTTTGACATTTAAAACTGGTTGTTTTTGTGTCATTCTTGCGTGAACCATGCGATAACTAATTTTGGGTGTCAAAATTGTGAGTCTCAAAAGTCGAGCTGTTGAGAGCTAGTTGTGAATCCGGCCTGGCACAGTGTATTGCATAATGTGGACGTGCGAGAAACAACATTTGTGTTGTTACTGTTTGTATTATGTGACGCACACACGACATATACTGTACATTGAATGGAAACGGCGGGAAATACGTCTATGTATGCCACAAAAGTCCACAGCGTGCGATGTAAACAATTGTTCATCCGTCTTTACTCAGGAACGGTAAGACATTAGGTTAGTTTCCTTTCAACCATCCATTTGAAAAAGTATAAAGAAACAACCCTAACAACATAATAATTTCGTGAATTTCAGGCCGAATATTCCCCTTAGTTAAAAGGGCCAGTACCCGATTTAACTAAACGATGCGACGCGTCCCACACGTTGCAACTCGCGATGCGTCGTATCATCCATTAAACGAAACTTGCGATGTGTTGAATGCGTTGTATTCAAGTGGTCATCGCCAAATAAGAAGAGTCCTTTTCTTAGCCAGTTTTATGCCTCAATCATCACATAAACGAGATTATAATACCGAGGCAGTGTGTGTAAAGTTTTAAATAGAAAATTCATTGAATAATTATGAATTTACCTGGAATATTGCAGTTAAAACTTCAAAGTAGCTATACCCTCCACTGAGAGCTTGTTTTCCTTTAAAATTGCATACAGCTTGTTTTCCTTTAAAATTGCATCACACGGCCGCCATTTTATTTGACGTTTTAAAAAAATTTGGGCGGAGATCCGACGACTGATTAGTGAATATCAGATGACTATTTACTGTACGCTGACTAAAGACATAAAATGATCACCGAGTTGTGCTACAAATACACCAACGACGCGTCGCACTTACGACGTGTTTTGTGAAATGGATCGCAGGACGCGTCGCAGCTGTGACGCATCGTAGAGATACGACGCATCGCAGCGCTGTGATACATCGTAAGTTACGAAGAGTTTGATGAAATCGGGTGCAGGTTTATATTTTGACCATTTCTCAGCCGGGGGGGGGGGCGGATTCCGTCCCCCTTAGATGTCGGCCATCAAGTGGCAAAACATTTTGAAACTCGGTACATGCATAGAACAACTTATCATGAACATATCTAAGAAATGTCATGACTAAAGGTTAAAGGGTTTTGGAATTCTGGCTAATTAATTATTCATATATGCACGAATGGTAATTCTGCTCTGCATACACTACGTTTATGGGGAAATTCAGTTTTCAGTATCACTTAAATTTGTTATGATTTGGGTAATCAAAAGATGCGCAAGGCTCGAGGCTAAAAAGTCACAACAGCTCGGGTCGCGAACTTTTTTTTCAAGGCTATCGCGGAAAAAGTTGGGGGGGGGGGTTCCGCCCCGGCCCCTTTAGGTTTAAACAACTGTATTGTCTTTTAAATGTCTTTTACTTACCTTGAGTATTAAGCCTGGCCCTGGGTGGAACGCAGTAAGCGCTGTTTCGCCAAAAAGACGAAGCTGTGATGCTTTCATCCGGAATGCGACCATCTTCCATCCCAAGAGGTCCCTCCACAGAGCAAGAAAGGTCACCTGAGGAAACATGTGCGGTTGTTTCGAGAACAGGTTTTGTACCAAATCCAATTTTGTTTAAAAAAAAGAAGGCTTATGGGTCTTTTTCTGCAACCCAGAGTCTCTAGCAACAAAATGACCTGAGGATGCTAAGATGAGTGCTTGCAACGTCAATTAACATATGAAAGGGAGCCCTCTGGGACGCACTTGAGTCCCCCCCATTTGCATGTCGCCGCCGCGCTATTATCAATAGGTATGGCGGGTGCATACATGATCGCAGAACAAAATTGAATGAAGTAGCACACAATCAACATCAAAATTATGTATTTTGGTCCATACTATTTTCTTTAGTTTGATCTCTCATATCATATTTGTGGTGTGATTGTTTAACTTCAAGAAGCTTGTTGCTGCAGGGGACATTGAAACATATCCAGGCCCAACCAGACGTGTTAAAGGGAGAGCACCCAAGTTCCCATGTGGAATTTGTCAATACGCAGTTAAAAACAACGACCCAGCACTCGAGTGCGATGCATGCAAGAACTGGATTCATAACAAATGTTCAGGTATCTCAGACGGAAGTTACAACCATTACCTTTCACTCTACAATACCAACTGGATGTGTCCATCTTGCGATGTTTTAAACTTTTCTAGCTCTCTGTTTTCACTTGATCAGTTTGACACGCAAATCTCATATGAAAGCTTATCACTGGATAATTCAGGAAATAGAGAGGACAGTACTCAATTTAATCCTGTGGTTACCTCTAGCATTTATGACAATGAGGAAATGAGGAGAACTGCTAACAAATCAAAGACCTTTGTGCCCAAGTTCCCAAGTATGGATCAACCGACGAATAGACTATTCAAGGACACAAACACAACTAAATCCAAGGCCAAACCAAATTCCAGCTCAAAAACTTGATGTGTTAGATTCTGTGTCATGAACTGTTGTGAGCATCAGGGGAAAATCTGCTCTACTGGATGCTTTTGTGTCGCTTGAAAACCCTGAAGTTATCACTGGGACAGAATCATGGTTAGATGATTCCATTCAATCAGCTGAGGTGTTTCCCCCAAATTTCACCGTTTACCGAAGAGGTGGTGGTGTTTTCGTGGCTGTAAAACAAGGCATTTCATCTCTTGAACGTGACGACCTAACCATAAACGACTGCGAGATACCGTGGTGTCAACTCTCCTTCAATAGCAAGTCCAGGAGTGATGATATACTTGTGGGAGCATACTACAGATCACCAGAATCATATAGACCCGAGTCATTGAAAGGCCTAGACGCGAAAGCCTACAGAAGTTGCAGAACCGTGTGAATGCACCGTTTATAATCTTAGGAGGGGACTTCAACATACCAGGCATGTGTTGGAAAAGTGATGATGCTACAATTCCTGTTAATAGCATTCAGACCGAAATACTTCGCATTGCAAACGACCATAACCTTGACCAGATGGTAAATTTCACAACGAGAAGGGACCCTGTGACAGGTAATTCTGTCCCCCCTGGTAAATGTGTCCCCCCGGACACATTTACCGGCTCGTGACCCGGTAAATGTGTCCGGGGGGACACTTTTACCTAGGTAAATTTGTCCCCCTCCAAGTAAAAATGTCCCCCTGCCCAACGGTGAAAGTGTCCCCCTGGTAAATGCGTCCCCATGCAGTATATACTGAGAGCAGCAGCGTCGTGTCGCGCGCGCCAGTACATTGTACATGCTGCAAGATATGTGGCAGTGATTATCACATGTGTACATATGCGTCTCCCTCTACAATGGAAATTCGTCCAATAGGAAATTTCGTTACGCGCTATGATGGGAACACAGACCAATCCAAGGAGACGTTGTATCATACTATCAATGAGACGAGGGCCATCGCCATGCATCGCCGCTGTGTTGACCTATCGCGGTAGAATCGCGATAGACTTCACCGTACTCCGAATCGAAACCTTGTGTTCACGTATCATCTAATAGACTAAATTAAATATTTTTTATATTCATGAAGGGTAGACTAAAAGTCCAAAATGTATACCTTGTGAATTCATCAAAACAATAACCTTCCGGATTTCAAAAGAGGGGGACAAAAACCCCTGGGGGACAGAATTACCTGGCTGGGACAGAATTACCTGGAGGGGGACAGAATTAACGGGCCACGGGGAGGACACTTTTACCTAGGTAATTTTGTCCCCCCGGACACTTTTACCGGGGGACAGAATTACCTTCCACACCGGCGTCTGGTACGGAGAACATTTAGGATCCCTTGTTCACTACACGCCCAACTTTAGTCAACAACACCCGTGCAAGTTCCGGGATTAGTGATCATGCAGCAGTGATAGCAGAAATTACCATCAGGGCGACCAAACCCATGAAACCATCTAGGACAATTTTTCGATGGAAGGATGTTGACGAACCTGGCGTCATTGAATCAGTATCCAAGTTGCAAGCTGATTTTAAGAACTCATCTCCTTTAACGAAACCTGTGGAGGAAAACTGGAATATCTTCAAAAATGGGTTGACTGATATCATAAATCAACCAGTTCCTCAGAAGATTGCCAATGGCAGACCTATACCTGATTGGCTTTCAACTGACCTAATACGCATGTGCAGAAGGAAAGAAAGGACAAAGACAAAGTAAATGTTTTTAAGTAAATGTTTTTAAGTATCTTGGAATACGGATAGAAGAAAATCTTATTTGGCAACAACATGTGCAAAAAACTGTCAGTAAGATATCTAGTAGACAGGCCTTGCTCAGACGCCTTAAAGGATATTTGGATTCTAACTCAATTAAACTGTTATGTATGAAGCCCGGGAAGGGACAGGGTGGAACATTTTTTGGAATTTCCTAATTCGTTCGCACGAATTACTAATTCGTTCGCACGAATTACTAATTCGTTCGCACGAATTGCTAATTCGTTCGCACGAATTCATATTTCGTTCGCACGAATTACTAATTCGTTCGCACCAATTGCTATTTCGTTCGCACGAATTCCTAATTCGTTCGCACGAATTACTAATTCGTTCCCACAAATTACTAATTCGTTCCCACGAATTAGTAATTCGTTCGAACGAATTACTAATTCGTGCGAACGAATTAGTAATTCGTGCGGGAAAAAAAGGAAGAAAAAGAAAAGGAAAATAAAACAAAAAAAGAGGCGCGAAGACAAAGTGGTGTAAATTTAATGAGTTGGGGGGGGGGGGCAAAATTGAGAATGTATGAAGCCCGGGAAGGGACAGGGTGGAAATATTTTTTGGCATTTGATAATTCGTTCGCACGAATTACTAATTCGTTCGCACGAATTACTAATTCGTTCGCACGAATTACTAATTCGTTCGCACGAATTACTAATTCGTTCGCACGAATTGCTAATTCGTTCCCACGAATTGCTATTTCGTTCCCACGAATTGCTATTTCGTTCCCACGAATTGCTATTTCGTTCGCACGAATTACTAATTCGTTCCCACGAATTACTAATTCGTTCCCACGAATTACTAATTCGTTCCCACGAATTACTAATTCGTTCGAACGAATTAGTAATTCGTTCGCACGAATTCCTATTCGTAATTCGTGGGAACGAATTAGTAATTCATGCGAACGAATTAGTAATTCGTGCGAACGAATTACTGGAGTTTGTTAATTCGTTCGCACGAATTAGTAATTCGTTCGCACGAATTAGTAATTCGTTCGCACGAATTAGTGATTCGTTCGCATGAATTACTCATTCGTGCGAACGAATTACTAATTCGTGCGAACGAATTACTAATTCGTGCGAACGAATTACTAATTCGTGCGAACGAATTAGCAAATGCCAAAAAAAAATCCACCCTGTCCCTTCCCGGGCTTCATAAGAATGTGTTGAGAAATACAAGTATTTTTTTTTGGCAAACTTTTTTTTTTGCCCCCCTCTAGAAAAAATCCTGGCGACGCCCATGCTACCACATAATTTAAATTAATTCCCCCTTGAAATATCTCCCTAAAAAGTAAAAGTCGTTAACAAGACAAACAAGTTATTACACTGTAATGTAACAAGTGCTTTGACTAGCCCGCCGCTGTATTTACTCGATTTTGGCTAGCGGGCTACCACTAAGCTCAAACATTTAATATGCCTACACGGCAATCTCCCCTCCCCCCCCCCCCCCGGAGATTCGTATGTCGACGCCGCTGTGCCCTCCAAATCCTGACTAGAAATCGCCGCCATTGGTGCGTATCCGATGGGTTATAATAATGCGTCCCCATCGTGCCAGCTTATCTTGCGCGTACTCTGTGATGAAAAAAACATAAGTTCATGGAGTAATCCGCTTTCAGGGTTTTTTTATGTTGGCTCTGCTTTTCAGTGAACTACACAATTGAAATGTCATGGATAATTTGACTTAATTTATTTATTTTTATCGATGCCTAATTGACATTTGGGGGAGAAGACGAGGGAGAAAGCTAGCAATTCATGGTTGTGCCTCTTTTGTGTATTTTCCCGGAGTAACTGCATCATAAATGAACGAGGCTTACTTTATAATCAAATTGATGAGAGGAAAAATATTACTAGAAAGGCCTTGGCAATGTTACGCTTGAAGATACTATAGGTTTTCCCGGCTATTTAAAAATATTTTCATTCAAATTCACCAACTCTAACATTCAATTTCGTCCGAGAAAAATTTCAAATGCTTAAAGAAAACCACTTAAATTAGTCATTTACCATTCAATTTCAGAGTTTGATCACCCTCTTTAGTCACCGGGTCGAGAATATTCGACATTACAGATCAAATTCGTCTAAGCTGTTGCCGAATGGTAGCATTCAGAGATCGAATTCGTCTGATATAAATCAATTAGACGAATTTGAAAGGTTTGGCGTAGACGAGACGAGATAGAATACTCCCGGACGAAAACGTGCAATCGTTGTTTGAATTTGCTTGTATGAACTGAATTTGAAATTGTCTGACAAAAACAAAATTAAACATTGGAAGTGCACTAAATGGATGTTGATGGACGAATTTGAATATTAGAAACAGTGAATTCAAATGAAGAACGTTTTGAAATAGCCGGGAAAACCTATAATAAAAATAGTGACAATCGTGGCCCAATTTTTTAATTTTAATTTGAATCGACAGTGATATTTTGTCTTATTATAGGTTTTCCCGGCCAATTTCACCAAGTTTTTATTCATTTTAGCGTCTAGCTCATTCGATTTAGATTGACATTGAAAGATCACGCAGATCGGCATTTCTTAATCAAAAAGAATCATTCAATTTTACTATCGTCCCCATCAAAGATGCGTTCATATTAAAAGTATCGAGTTGTTCATTCAATTTCGTCTAAACCAGCATTAAGGGGTTGATCGGGCATTCGTTTTCATTATTGGGCAAGCATATTTCACATTTTGTCAAACATCTTTTAAGACTTCATACGTGTCCGTATTCCTTAACGTAACTCATATTTAATGTCTTCAATCCGAAGATGCCTTTCTTTCTTAATTAAAGGGTATGTGCAATGATTTTTTTCTCAGGAATTCTTTTTGTTTAAATCTTTGTGAAATGTAAAAAAACTACACATTTGACAACATTTTTTTGTTAATCTTATTGCAAAAGTGCACTTCTTTAAACATTTAAAAGTTTCCATGCTTTTCCGGACTACGTATAAGCGCACTGCTACTGTGATGTCATCTCAAGAAGCTTAAGACACTGTTCAGTTTAGGGTTTTTTTCTTTCAAACTATTCGTCCAAAATTTGCTTATTGAAAACATTTGTGGGAAAGGGTTGCTCGATGGCTTACTGCCAATTTGACCACATGTGCAAAACTCACGCGAAATTTAATGGCTGATAATGACACTGATTAGAACAATTCGGTTAATTCATTTCAGATTAAAATGAAAAGATCACGCATACCGTCATTCGACCATCAAAAAGAATAATTTTATTTTCACTATCCTAGCATTCTGAAAGTATCGTCTTGTTCATTGAATTTCGTCTGAACCAACAGTAAGGGTTGATCGGTCATTTATTTTCATTAATGAGCAAACATAATATTTAACATTTTGTGAAGCATATCTTAACTTCCTGCATGTCTGTATTCTTATAAAATTCTTAGTTATCTCAGCGTAAATCATAGTGTTGTTTTTACTAAAACGATACTTTTGAATCTGAGTGAAAGACATTATCAGTGCAAAGATATGCATCTTTCAGGCATTTCATAAACTGAATATTTGAATATTTGGTCAGGTGCAACTTGGAATAAATTATTACGTTAGTACTCGACCGCTCTATTGCAACACTTTAATCATACATGTACAACACCAAAGATAAAAAATTAAAAAAAAACATTCTTTTGTAAATAGCCCTAATGACGGATGGAGGTGGCAGTGCACATTTTGATGATTTTAGTTTGTTTTTGGTAAATAGCCCCAGTGGCGGATGGTGACAGTGTACATTTGAGTAATTATTTATTATCTAGAATATTATATTTGTTTCTACTGTAAATAGCTATAAAGGCGGATGGAGGTGGCAGTGCACATTTTGATGATTTTAGTGGTGTTTTTTTTGTAAATAGCCCTAATGGCGGATGGTGGCAGTGTACAGTTGAGTGATTATTTATTTTCTGGACGTTTATATATATATATTTTTGTAAAAAGCCCTAATGGCGGATAGTGGCAGTGTATAATATAGCGATTATTTATTATCATTAAAGCGATTATTTATTATCTAGCATTTTATATTTTTTCCTTTGTAAATAGCCCTAATGGCGGATGCAGGTTGCAGTGTACATTTCAGTGATTATTTACAGTGCTGGAGGACTCGAGTCCGGACTCGGACTCGAGTCCGGACTCGAGTCCCAATTTTCAAGGACTCGGGCTCGGACTCGGACTCGGATAGTGGGGCTCGGACTCGGACTCTGATAGTGGGACTCGGACTCGGACTCGGATAGTGGGACTCGGACTCGGATAGTGGGACTTGGACTCGGATAGTGGGACTCGGACTCGGACTCGGATAGTGGGACTCGGACTCGGACTCGGATAGTGGGACTCGGACTCGGACTCGGATAGTGGGACTCGGACTCGGATAGTGGGACATGGACTCGGACTCGGACTCGAACAATGAGGACTCGACAATCTTGAGGACTCGGCACGAGTCCAGACCAAAAAACCCATTTATTTTACCTATAACTTTACCGCAATTTCATTTTAAGAAGACATAGGTTTTGGTTTTCAAGATAACGTGTCGAGAGTCGCTCCAACTTGAACGCGCCGCCTCGCCTACGTACGTAGCTAGCCCTACGTAACGTGAACTCGTACGGTCCATATTGCGTGATACGGATACTGTGATCGGTGTAGCCACGGACGTCTGCGCTGCGAGTGCCCGTTCAGTTTCTTGACGAAAGACTCCCTAACGACGCCACAGAACCAGACTTATCCCTTACTCGGGAGGTAACACACTGAGTATACAGTGTTTAAACGTCGGTGAAGGGCAAAACCTAATTTGATTTGTATTACCCCGGCGCAAAAATTCCATCTTATAATATTTTATGCGGTACCCGCTACTAGTACATCAGATTCGAACCAGCCAACCGATCCCGTTAGCTTGGTGGTCGAGTGGTAAGACATCTGCACTAGAAAGCAGGAGGTCTTAACTGGCAAGTTCACTGGCCCGGTGGCTTGCATGACATGATTAAATGTTAAATTTCTATATTGTACAGCACTTTTTTAATTTGTACTCCCTGCGAACATTCTCATACATTTATCTGCTAAGATATTGCCCGCGCTAGAATTTAAATGAAAATCTTTTGCAAAACGATGTGTGAATTAGCTTCAGTTCGAGGTTCGGGCGCACGCAGTGCGTACGCAGCACGCACGCGCACATACTGAGCAGTCTATCCGATCATCCCGCAGATCGTTGGTAACACGTGGTCAACTTCTTGTCGACTGCCGAGGCTTCTGAGTTCTGACTTACCACTCCATAACCACATATCATGTCAGCGCTTCCTGAGTGATCAAGTATGGATTTACCAATCACAAGAAGTATTCGTGCCACAAAACGGGCAAGAAGAGACATTCTGCAAACTGTAACCTTTGCAAAGCCACGATTTCTGAAATTAGTGATCTTGGAACTACCTCCAACTTCATCCGTCATCTGCAGCGTGTACACAAATCCTGGTATAAGCCTGATGAACTTCGTAAATAATGGGACAGATCCAGTTGTGGGGGACCTTTTTTTCCCCTCCCAAATGTTTGAACCATTTGTGGTGGGCGCTTACACAATTCTGTGAAATTTTTTACTTGTATACCCCATCAAGTGCACCTGAGTGGAGCGCATTTTCTGTCATGGGGGTATAATAATGCGTCCCCATCGTGCCAGCTTATCTTCCCGCATGTTGGAAATGCTTATGTTTCTAAGATGTAATGAGCATGTTTTAGTTTAAATCTTAATTAAGCCAGAACACAATTTTCATACTTGTGACCTGGCAAGGCATTCTGAGTACAAGCAGTGACAATTTTCCAGCAACATCTTTTTTTAAAGAGGATCGGAATTTGGAATTTCAATATTTTAAGTTTTTTTACACTTGGAAAGCCTTTTAAATCCTGAAGTTCACTTAAACAAATATTGAGGGCGAAACCTTTTATGGATTTGGTTGAAATGTATACTACACATTACCTTTCACCTTTGCTTTGTATTAAAAGGGGTCAAACAGTGAACTTTGTCCTAGTTCTCAACCACGATGATGTGTATTTGAGATTCACAAAAGGACTCGGACTCGGATACCAAGGACTCGGACTCGGACTCGGACTTCGGCTCGGATACCAAGGACACGGACTTGGACTCGGATGGGGTGGACTCGACTACAGCACTGATTATTTTATTCCCTAGAATTTATCTTTTTTCATAAGTACGTTTGTTATTGTTTTCCCTGTCGTACTTGGTGATCTGCACAGAGTTGTTCATGTTCTGTCAACGGTTCCAGCCCTACTTGGCCTAGCTGCGCAACGATGTAAAAAAAAATTAACATCTTGGAGGAATATAGGCCTAATAACTGCGTATACGATGGATGTTTGCATATGACCACCATTTTGAAATAGTTTTAGCTGACTATCTATGTGTGGTAACTTCAGGGGCAGATCCAGGATTTTCCAAAGGGTGGAAGGGCGTGATTTTTTTAAACCTGTAGGGGAAGTTTTGTCGTGATACACCAACGTGCGAAGCCACGGCGTGGGGTTCGGTGAACTTTAGAAGTTCTTTGGTGCATTTTAGAGAAAATCTTGGGATCTTTGAGGTAGATTTTTCCTCAACATTCAGAGGAAATAGATAAAACAAAAATTTTAAATAAAAATATAATAAACATTTCACAAACATAACAATTTTCTGAACTGGAAAAGTTTGGATTAAAAGTAAGTTTCAAATTAAAACAAATTAAGCAACAAAATTAATAATTTCTGCTTCCTATTACATGACCTCCCAAAAATTAGGGTCGTCAGGTCGGAATTTACTTCTATTTCGTCAAAAAATATTTTGTGCTGATTGAATTAATGGAGCATACCAAGGAACCATGCATAATTTGTGCCTTAATAATGTTCATTCGCGGCACTAAAGTTATCGAGACTGTCCATCAATGTGATAAAAACTTGCCTCACCTAATATGAAAAACATTTATTTAAGGTGGATGATTTTTAAAAAATAATGGAGAATTTATGTCCTCCACGCCACTATGCTCAACGTTAGTCACTGTCAGCCGCCGTCCAGCAGTGGCTGTATATCGCCTCGCGCACACGGCGCACTATCAGTGTGCATACCTGCACTGTGTATTTTTAGCGGACTCGGCAACGAACCCATGTGCTGTGACCGAACATTTTTTTCAGACGTATGAGCGGAAAAATCTCGTTATAAATATATTTTAATGGAAAATACATAAACAGAAAAGAGAGATCACGTTCTGGGAATTAATTGGAATAAATTCTCTTTCTCCATCGATGTTTATTAATTATTTGGTATTTTCTACGGTCCAAGTTCGTCCTGTCACGTTATGTAGGTCTAGTCACTGGTTCCAGTCCTACCAGTGAATGGTGATGGCACTGCACTGCACTGCCATGCTATGCCGCACGGAACATCGTATACGCGTACAGCGGCATGGCTTTGGTGCATTTTGATCACAAATGCGTCAAAGTTTAGGCTTTTTCGTCAAGATTTAGCATGTCAAGATGAACTAATTTTTTTTAACGATTATAGTGCCATATTTAGTAATTCCAGCGTATCAGGCCGATACGCACGCATAACCCAATATGTGTCTATAAATGGCTTTAACTCAAACTCTAGTTTTCTTACACACGGAGTACCCCAAGGCTCAATCTTAGGACCTTTGCTTTTTATAATATATATTAATGATTTTACAAAGTCTTCTAACTTGCTCTCCTTTATATTGTTTGCTGATGACTCTACTTTATTCTTTTCTCTTAGCAACCTCAATTACCTCACTGACACTGTTAACACCGAACTTAAATCTGTTTCGAGTTGGTTCAGACTTAATAAATTATCCTTAAATATTTCCAAAACTAGCTTCATGTTGTTCAGTAACTCTGTCAGTGAACTACCCTGTAATATTATGATTGATGGTTCTGTAATTATCAAAACTGATCGTTGTAAATGTTTTGGTTTGTTTATTGACTCAGGGCTAACATGGAAAAATCATGTTGATCATTAATGTAAAATCATTGCAAGAAACGTAGGTGTAATTAACAAAATCAAGCATTTTTTACCAGTAAATGTTTTGGAATCTCTTTATAATACCCTAATTGTCTCTCATCTTAACTAAGGTTTACTTGCTTGGGGTAGTAGTTCTGCTACAAGACTACTTCTAAAACAGAAAAGAGCCTTGCGTGAAATTAATTTTGCCGACTTCTATGAACACACATATCCCCTTTTTATAAAACATAAAACTTTAAAACGTAATGATATGTATAACGTTCAGCTTGGGTCTTTAATGTATCAATCTTCTCGCAATACTTTACCATCTTCCATTAATAGTATTTTTAGCCAGAAGTGAAATTCATTCTCATTGGACTCGCCAAGCTTCTAATTTTTATATTCCATTTAGTCGTACATCTCTTGCTCAAAATAATGTTAATTACAAGGGACCCAAGCTGTGGAATTCGTTCTCTACACAACTCCAAGCTTCTACCAATCTAATAATAATAATAATAATAATTTGGGAGGCTAATCATCCTTACTCGCAGCTGGGATGCTGAATTGCGAAGGACGTGGCTACAACGTGGTCGGGCCGCTGGCACGTAAAGGCGCCTATGGCTGCCGGCCACATCGACCCATATAAGACCACGGAGCACAGCCTGAGATCGAAAGTGTTTGATTTTTCCGGAGGGAGGAAAACCGGAGGGCCCGGAGAAAAACCCTCGTGGCACAGGAGAGAACCAACGCACAACTCTACTCACATGCGATCCGCGGCCAGGATTCGAACCGTGGTCACCTTGGTGAGAGGCGAGCGCTTTACGCACAAGCCACCCGTGCCAACTTTTAAACGTCTTTCCACTTTTAAACGCCTATTAAAATCAGTCTTAATTCAAACTTGTTATTAATTCATGCCAGTAGATATATGTTGTTACATGTAGATTGTAGAATATCCATTATTGTATTGCTCATTGCTGACCTGACTAGTTAAAATGATCTGTATTGTATTGTTTGTTTGTCCGTTGTTTACGTCTGAATGTGTATTGTGTGAAAAAGTGAAATTCATTCTCATTGGACTCGCCAAGCTTCTAATTTTTATATTCCATTTAGTCGTACCTCTCTTGCTCAAAATACAGTTGATTACAAGGGACCCAAGCTGTGGAATTCGTTCTCTACACAACTCCAAGCTTCTACCAATCTAATAATAATAATAATAATACTAATTTGGGAGGCTAATCATCCTTACTCGCAGCTGGGATGCTGAATTGCGAAGGACGCGGCTACAACGTTGTCGGGCCGCTGGCACGTAAAGGCGCCTCTGGCTGCTGGCCACATCGACCCATATATGACCACGGAGCACAGCCTGAGATCGAAAGTGTTTGATTTTTCCGGAGGGAGGAAAACCGGAGGGCCCGGAGAAAAACCCTCGTGGCACAGGAGAGAACCAACGCACAACTCTACTCACATGCGATCCGCGAACCGTGGTCACCTTGGTGAGAGGCGAGCGCTTTACGCACAAGCCACCCGTGCCACCTTTTAAACGTCTTTCCACTTTTAAACGCCTATTAAAATCAGTCTTAATTCAAACTTGTTATTAATTTATGCCAGTAGATATATGTTGTTACATGTAGATTGTAGAATATCAATTATTGTATTGCTCATTGCTGACCTGACTAGTTAAAATGATCTGTATTGTATTGTTTGTTTGTCCGTTGTTTACGTCTGAATGTGTATTGTGTTTAGGTATGTTGCTTTTCTATGTAATTACTTTAAATACAGCATGCTCATTGAGCCCTACCTCGTTTGACTGACCATTTAATAGTGTTTATTGTAAGTTACTTCCTTTCCCTTGGTTTGGGCTCAATGAGCATGCCTGTCTGGGACCCATGCTTAAAAGCTCTGCTTCCTAATGGGCCCCTCTGCAGTGTCTCTAAAATATCAGTTTGTTGTATTATTTGTAATTCTTTTCTGCTATGCAATTATTTTATGTCATTTATAGATTTGACGCTGTGGAAATAAATAAACCTTGAACCATGAACCACGTTTGTACGTGGGGAGAACATCTTAATGTTTTATCTGAAGGAAAGGGGGGGGGGCATGCGCCCTCAACTCCCCCCCCCCCCGTCGGATCCGCCCCTGACCTTACAATTCTGTCACAAGTACAATGTAAAAGCCACCTCAAATAACTGCGTCATGCCATAATTTGTTGAGCAATCCACAGACTTACGCACTGAGAAACTTTCTTAAAATTGTCGTGACTGAAATGTTGCGCAACGTACACTATAAATGGTGGCCCGAGTGTTCTTTGTCATCGCATAAGGTGACATGAAATCGGCTGCAGGAATGAGATTAAAAAAGTCTGAAAATTGAAAAGTGCGAAAGGTGCGTATCTGTCTATACATTTTCATGAAGGACAAAATATAGCTGTGTGAACTTGAATTATACTGGGTAAGTCAAAAAGAAAGTGACCTGGATTAATGATTTTGTATCTTAAAACCAATCTAATTTGACACACTAATGAAGTACGTTTTAAAAGAGCATTTTTTATATAAAAAAGACAATGGCAAAAGTAATGGTCCAGCCAAAATGACAAAACATAATGAAAAAAATGCCACACTGAAATTAGGTAAGATTGATCGATAAAATTGACCTGAAAAGATGACACAACCACCAGGAATAAGATATTGCACGAAGTCCACAAAAGACCCAGACATAGTATGATAGTGCATAAAGCACACTCGACCCAGACATATTATGAAAATCAATAATTTAATAAGCATGGTCTTGTATACTCATCTGAAAAGGTGGGTATATTAAAAAAGCTTTTAAAAAATGGCAATTGTGAAGTTACAGTCCCCGTACCACACTAGTTACAATGTCGTTTAAAATACATGTAATAATATGACATGTTTGCTTAAAAAAAAACTGTGATAAAAATCACTGCAACGTAACGTGAAAAGATGGTTATCGGCGCAATGTACTGTGAAAAAGCAGAACCGCGTTCATGTCGCTACGCAATGCATCAGCTGAAAATGCGTAGAAAAATGTCTAGTGGATATTATGCCGGATCCGGTTTTCTTTAAGTAGGCCTATGGGTGCACACCAGTAAATAGTTCAAATATCCGTCCGCCGAGCTCATGAATACAAGTTATACACTCAAATTCGTCTATATTAGAGAGTTCTGAGAGCCATGGAAAAGGGAGATTGAAGAGATACACCTCTGGCCCGGACTTTTTTAGCCATTTGTGGAGGGATCCCTTTTCGAGATGGCTACTTTTTCCCAAAATAAAATGGGAAGAAAAACAATGGCTTTTCAGTTGATGGCGGAAAAGCCAATCTGCAAAGTTGGCGGAAAAGCCTGAATACGAAAAGTAATTACATTTTAAGAAGTTCGAATCATGGGAAAAACTCCATTGCACGGTCCTTTAAATGTCTATTCGATAAGATGAAGCTCGACTTTAAATTTGATGTAAAGACTAAAACTATAGTTACGTGCATACGGATCGCAAAACGGCAGCAAAGCAGATCATTTTAGAAATCTGGTTTTGCAATCAAATGATTGCAATAAAAAAAAACTCAAGCTAGTAATTTGGCACAACCACCACATTTCTGAGATTTCCCTGTAAGACATCATGCTATAGTTGCACTTTAAACAGATTTTTTGGAGTAGAATTACTTACCTTGTTTACCACGGCACTGGGCTCTGAAAGACGCGAAAGCCTTGTTACGAAGTGCGGTCAGATCATCACCGGGTGCAGCCTGGACCATGGCACTACACGTGTTCCCTCGTACAGGTAGAATAAAGAGGGAACTAAAAAGCCCCAGAGTCCAACTGAAGACCCACATTTTACGTGGGTTTCTCATAACCAGCCAGCAGGTCTTCACTTTGATATCTGCGATCAAAACGGGCAGAGCACCACTCCCTGGCACGATGAGCCTAATGTTTGGAATATCGCTTGCTGTCGTCACATAGTTTCCACGGTAACCGTAACAATGGTTGCTGTTTGGAGTTGGTTCATCGATGATCATGACAGAGCGAAACCCAATATCATGTGACGCTCGTTTTTTTATTTATTTATTTCTTCCCCTGGAAGAAATATTTTATTCACAACCTCAAAGCAACATCTGAACTATACAAAAACTACTTAAGAAACCAAGGCAATGCCGCAAAATATCTTGACCTATAGTACATTTGGAATACAGAGTTAGTTTTGACACAGAACTTCAAAGGAGTCTCATTTTGTATGACATTTTGCAGTAGATCCATTTGTAATCGATATGTACTTTTCCAAACTAAAATAACGATTTAAATCAAGATTCAATAGTGCAAGAGATGATCTGCTATCGTTCATCTTCATCTTATAAATGTGAAAACGACACAAAATAAGGATCAGGTTGAGAGCAATCCACGATTTTTTTTTACTTATGCCGAAAAGTATAGCCTCATCGTCTAAGTGTATGTTTAAATTAAGAGTCCTCTCAAACCACTCATTATAACCTGGGTCCAAACACAGATAAAATCTCAAAATAGATCTCACCTACAAAATAGATGAACAAGCGTTTCGCTCTCTAAGGTATAGAATATCCATGTAGCGAACCGGATAGGGCGCTTGCGCGCTATGCACGTCAAGTCACGTGCAAACATGCGTGCGAACATTTTTTTTCTTGCGCGATGCCTGTACGATATGGATTTTGGTAGCCTCGTTTTTCGCCCAAAAGAAGCTGTATCTTCGGTTGTAAAGGGACGAAAGAGGTACGTACATTTAATACAAATCCTTGCTCAATAACGCAACGTCGAAACCTTGTGTTGGAAAGGATTGATTCTTCAAAAAAACAACTTTGAACATTTTAAACATGGCGTCGCGCGTTAGATACATCGACTGCAGTCCTAGTTTAAATGTGCCATTTTTGGACACATTCAAATGAGACAATACCAGTGGTTTAGATCGCGCAAGGCATGATGGTTAACAACATGGTGCAGCAGAACGTTCCCATGGAAACGAGGTTGCACAGCAGGCTTCAGTTTGCAATTCAATACAGCCTATGCTTGCACTCCAGTAAATAGGCCAAGCCGAGCTCATGAATAAAAGTTGTACCCTCAAAATCTTTTATATTAGATCTAGAGAGTTCTGAGAGCAATGGAATTGGGGAATTGAAGAGATATGGCGATGCACATCTGGCCTGGACTCTGGGCTTCCAATTCTGAGCATTGTGGATGCATTTGGGCCCGGAAGTGGCGCTATTTAGACATGTTGTAAAGGGATCGTTTTTCAAGCCGTACTAAAGCTGTACTACATTTCGAGTTTTCCATTTGTTTGTGCACAAACGTGGATCCGCCCATCAGGCTTCACTTTGTACAGCGAGTTAGTTATTAAGTTCAGTTATTCATTGTATTTCACTTGTATAGCTCGCTGAAGCGCAAAGCACAGAGTGCGCATAACCCTCGGTGTAATCCGTTTCTGATACGCACCAATGGCGGTGATTTCCAGTCAGGATTTGGAGAAAAAGTGGTGTCAACAGATGCATCTCCAAGGGGAAGGCGAGGGGGCCGTGGGGGGGGGGTGATTGCCATGTAGGCGCAAAAACTGAACATTAAAGTCCTGGGATTTCTTAGACTTTATTCTTTAAAAAGTGTACCAGACGCGTCAAGCAAAGGCTTGCACAAAAATCTTCGGTTTTTTGCCCCATATTTTTGCTCGTTAGCATGATTCCCCTCTGAAAAAGGTATGGGGCCTGGTTGACGGGGATAGTCGACGTTTACCCAAGTAGTGTCGAGCCACATCACCATGCGTTTCTTGGGATTGCTTCAAGACATTTCATGCGAAGTAGCAACATGGAAGAGGCGCCGTCATGAGCGTTCTTATTTGGATGGGAACCACCTTGATGAGGGCACAGTGCGATGTTACAACGCGATACAAGTCGCGAGGGACAACGTGATGCACGACACAAAGTACGACACGACGCACGACACAACTTACGACGCCAAGAATAACGATAAGCAAGATGCGCAACAAAAGGGGCAACGTTCGGGCATAAAATCTGCGAGACGGCACGGCGCAATGTACGTGAGCGGCGTTGCGACACGACGGCACGACGCAACGGAGACGTCTTGCCAACGCGTCGTGTACTCACGTCGCATGTATGTTGAAGACACGGTGTGTCGTCAAAAATTCCCCTCTCGTTGCCAGTTGCAGCGCACTGTCGTGCTTCGCGCCGTGCGTCGCCTCTTGAGTCGGATAGAGACGTTGCTGATTTAAGCAACTTTTTCCTCTGGGGTCAACCCCACCTCGCTGGCTGTTGACGACTATAGCCGCGGCTTGAAGAAAGGCTATGTAAAGGGAGACGGCTAGAGCCGCGTTTCATTCATCATGCACATGCGGGTGCTACAAGATTGTATTTTATAGAAACAGAAAGTTCGGTGGACACTTATTAGTCCTGAAAAGCGAAATTATTCAGCAAAACCACTTATTAATCTTAGTTGAATAGTTGGGGGTTTTTCGAGCACGGCACACGGGCTCACAAGGGCGGATCTCCTCCCCCCCCCCCAACGAACCCATTTATTTTTTAAGTGACTTCGCAATAAAGGCAGGCACTGCGTACACAACCATTAGCGTGTTAAAGTGGTAAGAAATTGCCTCAGATCGCACTACAGAGCATCTGGATTCCCCCCCCCCCCCCCCCCCCAAAAAATTTAGGGGCCCTTATACGCGGCCCACGCCGTATTTGTTTTGAACCACTCTTTGGGGGCCGAACCAAATTTTTTTTGCCCCCCCCCCCCAATTGTGTTCTGGATCCGCCCTTGCAGTGTACGTGCTCGTTGTTCATGGATACGCTCGGTTGATCACACTGGGCTTTCCGTATACATTATTGTGCACAGCGTATTACACGCATGCGTCCTCAGTGAAAACCGGCGGACAGGTGTCACGGTCTCACTTCTCCAGCGTGCTAGCTTCTCCGAGAGGGAAATTTCGCTTCAACACGCACTCGAAAAATTGCGCAGTAGTGTACATTTTCGACAATTTTATTTGTGTGCTGAGTCTGGTGTTGTACTGGTGCACGTAAGATCTTGGGATATCTGTAAGTTAAAATTTAATTGGGCCCCGATGTTTACATATGGAAATGAGGGGAAAATAACATAATTTTCATAAGAAATCACTTTGAACCCTAACTCATTCATCCACCATTCACATCCCAAAGATAATCAGATGTAAATATTCATGAATTTCCAACTGACACGATTGAGACGACTGAGTGCGCACTTAATTCGCGCATGCACAGCCGTGCAACACAGGGTCATTATCTTTTTTTGCAAAAGTTGTCACAAACTTCACAACATCATCAACGGTTGAAGCTCTTCCATCAACAATTGTAATGTGATAGACCCTCTTGCGAAGATCCCAGGGCGATTTCTCCACAATCTGTGATTAGCTTGCCCATAGTGTCCAGTGTCGCTCGACAATCCCTCAGGTCATCGGAGTAATCCAGCAATGACTTGTCTCGGATGTCAGGCCGGTTGATGAGTTTATTGACCCATGCCACCAGTGATGTCGTACTCATTCCCGAATCGGTCATTGAGTAGCTTTGTTGAAGAGCATAACCGTTTGCACCGGTTGATGTAACCGCCTAACCTGGTAATTATCCCTAATAAGGTGGTTTTATCCAAAAGTATGAGTTAAACCAAGGTTTGTGCAAAGAAAAAAACCTAACTGACATGAAAATGGCTACAATGAACAGCGTCACCAACGGTGTCTAAAATCTCTCGGAGGCGGCAGGACCTAAACAATACAGATTCTGCTATCTTCATAACAAAAATCCTCATTTTTACGCTCTATATATATCATAAATCACCTCAATGTCCTTTGACAAAAGTAAAACAAGTTAATCACTATCTTAGCTCAGCTGTCCTAGTGTTAAAGAAAAATAATGACAAAATTTGATGGAAATGTTCACGTTGTAAAACGATGACAAGTGTCATGGTGGAAAGGAGTAGCGCCCTCTAAAGCTTGAACAAAATGTTTACCATATTAATGAATGGTACACTGAGCGATAATTCTGGCGACTGCAGGAGGCATTAAATGCCATTCAATGCCTGGGTAAGAAGAGATGTTAATTAAGTATCGATTTGGCATCATTGACTCCTTGGGTATAAAATGTGTGTTCCTCCAGTAGACCCCAGTATTCTTAAAGTTGTAATGAGTCCGTGAATACTGTGACGCGAGTCCAGTCAAGTCATACTATTTGCAGTGACTCAAGTTGAGGCTTTGTAAGAACACAGTGACTTAAGTCGGGTGGAGTCGTTCAAAAACAGGCACTTGAGTGACTCAAATTCGGGTCGAGTCGTTCAGAAATAATGGCAGCTACTGAATTTGAGTAGTTCTGAGGAGTAATTCGAGTCAAGTTTAGTGTTGTTAGGTAGTGACTCAAGTTGAGTCGTTCTAAGTAAGTGATTAAATTTAAATAGTTCTTGGGCATTGACTCAAGCTAAGTCATTCTAAGGCAGTGGCATAAGTCACATTGACTCATTCTAAAGAAGTGACTGGTTGAGTTTAGTTATAAGGCAGTGACTCGATCGAATCAAATTAAGTTCATCGAAGGCAGTGACTCTAGTCAAGTTTTTAACCTTCGAGCTTCAAGCCCAAAAACTTTACGCGGAATGGCCACTTTGAGAATTTTATCACCACACGTGTTTCTAGGTCAATAACCCCCGCATGCCTAGACATGCACAAGATATCTGTCATTCACATCGTCCGGGATTATTTACAACCTGTCTGAGCTCTGGGCGGCACGAGGGATTGACACAAAGGGCGTTTTCGAATCCCTGTTCTTGACAACACTCGGGTTAACCCGACACGAGAACAGCGGTCTCGAACGTGACGAACAGACCCGAGAGGGCGTTTGCGGATCGATTTTTTCACTCCCCGGTTGATGGAGGGTTCGGCGAGGGGCAGCTTGAACAAAATGGCGGACTGTGCAGATTCGTAAATTGTTGGTTTTTTTTTTTCTAATACCCTAATGATTAGAATAAGAAAACCATTATAGTGCAGGTCTGCAATTTCATCCCTGCATGTCCGGTTTTGCAACAGTCGTCCTCGTTCATTTGGAATAGGCCTAAGTACAAATTCAGACGATTGTCGGCCATTTTGCATTGCTTTATATCGATGCGACACGCACCCGCGCGTTCGTAACAACCAGCTCGAGAACACGTTCTCGTGTTACACGCGTGTTGTCAAGAACAGGGATTCGAAAACGCCCAAAGAGATCGGCGGCACTTAGGGGTTGGCCACTAAGATCTCCAATTACTGCACAAAGGCATTAGGCGCCATCTTGGCTTCTGTCTTTCAACACTCCTTACTCTGGAGTGGCTAGCTTAAGGGTCTGGCCAATGGGAGTCTACAGGCTTGTGGTGTATAGTAGGGGTGATGATTACATGGAAGCTTGGCCTAATAGGCCCATTGAAAAAAAAATATGACCTTATTTGGAAAATGTGGAGAATTTTATCGCGGCTCGTTGCGCGAAGTTAACCATTCTTGCTTGAGTAACACCAATCTGGGAAGAGTTCGGGCGTGGGAAGAATTTGGATGAATACTACCTAGAATTTGCTTGGTGTTGTGCAAAACTTGTCGGATTTGAAAAGGGTCCATTTTCCAGGGACTGAAAAATGACCTTCTTGTCCCTCTTTTTTGTTGTGTTTTAGCTGGAAACGGTTACACCAATGACTACCCTACATGCAGATTGTTAAGAGATGCCAAGCTGTCTGAGATAAGGCGGGAACAAGCGAGATAAGGAGCTTATCATTGGCAGAGCCCTCAATGCAGAATACGATTAATCCTATGCGTATGCATATGCATGAGATTAGGAAATGATTGTACGCTTATTTTAAGTACGTTCGACGGGGGACAAAGGAATGGAGTACCGAAGTGTGACGTGGTCTGAATCACGCGATAATGTCTTTCACACACATTTTGGACGCGTGACGTATTCACTTCGGTACTCTATTATGTGCTCGTAGTAGTGTTTTAGTGGGGTTTTTTGGCCAAAAGTTTTAACTTCTAAGTGCAAAAATATTTACATCTATACTTTTTTTGAACGAAATTATGTGTTTCCAGTAGGTTTTTAGATTTTTTTAGGCAAGGAATTTTAATTTCTAAGACTTGGCCGCCGGTTCAGATGTGTTTGCCCGTGACATCGAGAGAGAAACTAATTATTTTTGGAAAATATTGTTTTATAATTTCATCTTAAACCAGTAAGAGTTTAACAGGAAAACGTTTTTTTTTCTTCTTCGGGATCTTACCAAAAGTTGCTTTTAATTGTTCTGCCAGCTTTTCTGGGTGTCTGATTTACTTGTTAACTATTAGCTCAAAGTTGGTTTACAGCTACCACGAAAGAAAACAAAACTAGGCACTTCTAGTAAAGATGGTCTCAGACCAACTTGGTCTGAGGAATCTAAAGAGTTAACACGGTCATTTCTTCGGAGGCCAAGGTATACGGCTTATGTAAGTGTAAATCTTAAGAGACAGTCAGTCAGGTCAGTTAAGTCAGGTCAGGTTAGGTCAGGTCAGGTCAGGTCAGGTCAGGTCAGGTCAGGTCAGGTCAGGTCAGGTCAGGTCAGGTCAGGTCAGGTCAGTCAGGTCAGGTCGATCAGATCAGGTCAGGTCAGGTCAGGTCTGGTCAGGTCAGGTCAGATCAGGTCAGGTCAGGTCAGGTCAGGTCTGATCGGGTCGGGTCGGGTCTAAATCACAAGAGACAGTCAGTCCGGTCCAGTCGGTCGGTCAGTGCGTGCGTGATTTGGAGCACACTAGGCTTGCCCTCTGGGACCAGCACAAATATAGCCTTAAAAGATACACGTAAGGCCATCAGACACTTTAACAGATCACTGACAGTAGTAAATATCTAGAAACAACACAACACTGCAGGTGCACGCTTACACTCTATCTAAAGTGTTTTTATTGAATAAATGTAATTTTAACACAGAAAAGAGACGTGGAAGAAAAAGGCTTGTGTCGTGATATGCCAAACTTTCTCTATCATGTCTCTGACTACATATTTATTTAATTTATTGGGCTTTAAGTTAGTGGCCACCATTTGCAAACAGTGGTGTTTTTTTGGCGTTTCAAGAAAAATAATGCAATCAATCTGATGCAGGTTATTAATGGCAAACAAACAAAAAAATGTCGCAATTATGCACAGTAGTAGTCATACTTTTGAGAAAACTGTAACAATGCATTTTCATTTTTTTTCAGTCTCACGCAAAGCATGTTTTTGTTGACCGTTTAAAGGTTTGGTCCTAACCATCGCGAGGAATGATGGTTATTCTTTTTGCCTGGGAAAAAGACAGAATACTGGGCGGAAATTACTTCTCAGGATGCTTTATATCCTTTTTTCTGAAAATTAAGTAGGATAATTCATTATATTTTGACAGTTTTATGTTTGAATGTTTGCAAATGGTGTCGATTACCTTTAACCACTTCAAACGTTAAAGGAAAGGGGAAAAAATGCAAAAAGAAGAAAAACAATTTGCTAAGGAATATTTCCAGTTATAATTTTTTTTTTATCCATTTCTACCAGTTACTGAGATTAATGCTTTACCATGGATGTGGGAAAGGACAATTAATAAAGAGTAATAATCTACATGTATATATAATAATGCTCATTTCTAATAAGAAAATAGTGTATACCAGATTTGATAAGATAATTAAGTAAAGTATATTGGATATTTGAAAAATTTCATGCAATATTTATTGGAATTTTATATAGTGCTGTAGAACAAAATTGTCGGCAGTGCATACTGAATAATATTCATTCCATGGGTTTACGAAGTGATTTTGAGTGGGTAAACTCTTTTGTATTGACTCAAATTTACCCACTTCAAATAGCGCCCTCTTATTGCGTTCACCATACTGCAACAAGTAAAATAGTTTGGGACGCTCGAAGTAATTATTATCAAAGTTTCAGGTGCACTTTCATCCGCAGAATGTCAAAACGTAGTGTTTTCTGGATCCCAGTAAGTCCTGTGCAAAATGTCTGACATTTCCAGAGAAATATGTTGAAAACACCCGTTTGTTTACTTTTTTTGCGCATCAGCGATTTTTGCCTCTCCTTTAAGTATTTCTAGCAGTGAACAAAAAGCCATTGAATTTCAACACACAAATAAAACCGTCATTATAGTTGTGTGCACGTTTATATTCTACAATTATTTCGTGAGAATTGCGTTTTTAGAGCCCAAAAGAGCGCAACCGGCCAAAAGTCTCCCTTTAAGAGTATTGAATTTTGATAAAATAAAAATCCATATTCTAGCTGGTCTTCCGAAAATACCCTTTTCACAATTTGCTTCATGAAAAAGAGATACTACAAAATGGAAATACATGTCATTGTATATTATTACTGATTAAGCCACTAAGAGTCTAAACAAATCTGAAAAAAAACTTAAGTTCCTGTTAATAATCAGTTTTCATCCAACCGATTTCTTTTGCCGACATCAATGTAGCATGGGAAACTCCTGCCTCTAAAGCTCATTGGAAAATTTAACAATTTTTTTAAAACTTCACAGAAGTTTATGATGTATTTACAATACTGGTGAGATTTTGGGGTGAGATAATTGGATCCAGATTAAATAACCTTCTTGTTACCTTATGGTCTTTTCATTGTATTCTCAGGTGCGTACATAAGAGATTTAAAGGAGATAACTTTATGACCACTGGACATGGGAATTAATTAAGAGTCATATATCGAGACTTTTTGCAGTAGAGGAACATATGAATTTGGAAAACTCTCTCTTATGGGAGCGGGGATACATTTCATAATTTGGGGTAGGAAAAAAAGGAATTACAAAGATACCATGCCATCAATTCAAACTCTGGTCACTTTTTTTCTGTGTTATGTTGGCCAAAACAGTCGAAGCAGTAACTTGAAAAGCAAAATTGTATTTCGCGTTTATACAAGAGGAAGTACACTTTTTGATAAAAATGGGGAATGATAACAAGATAAATGTCCTTAAGATCATTATATTCAATTTCAAGTACAACTCTAGAACGAATGATGGTAAACCCAAGCTCTGCATTTCTACCACTTGTTGCCTTCCGAAGAGCATATCAAGCACGATTATAAACAGGAATAGAGCCAGAGTGATGACCTACTGACATATTGAATTCAGTTGTTTCACCATCAGGCGTGATCTGGTGTTAGTATACATTGATTTCATGGCCCTTTGAGGTCTGGGAGGAACTCCATAAGCCTTAAGGATTCCCATCATTTTGCCTCGATGAATTGACTCAAACGCCTTCTTGAAATCTATGAAGGTCAAGAAGGCAGGGAGATTGTTCTTCTTCGCTTCTTCAACGATCCTCCTTAAAGCTAGTATTGCTGGATCTCCTTTCCCTGAAACCATTTTGATTCACACAGATTTTTGGTTCTTTGGCACTTTTTAACCTGTTAAGAATCATGCGATTGTACAGTTTGGCAATGTCGCAGGTGACACTGATTTCGTGGTAATTGTCCGTATTTGAGAGATCGCCTGAGTTTGGAACAGGAATGATATTTGACATCGACAACGAATTTTTTAAAAACGGCCAAGCATTTGAAAAGAAAAACAAAATTGGTTTCGTTGGGGGCGGGGTCATGGCACCTGGCCCTGCTGGCCCCCGGATTCGCCCTTGGAACGTGTGCGTGCACGGCTCAACCAGTAACGTCTATAGACGTTGTCACTGCCAGAAAAAAACTAAAAAAACTAAAAGCAAATACATTTTGAAAACTGAGAAAAGGTGGACAGTCTTGCAAACAAATTGAGGGGAAAAATAAGAAACACTTCGACTTTTAATTAGCCTTGTCCATGTTGTTCTTATCTACACTTGAATCGTTTGAATTCTAAAGGGATATAGCTGCAGCTCATTTGACACGTATATATACAAAGCGATATATCATGTGCTACGTACAGTATGTTTAGTAGTTTTCAAATTTTAATAATTACAAGAGTTTTGCCAAATATTTTAAGCATCTTGAAGAGACCTTGACGTAACAGCTTCAGTACTTTTCTAATATATATTATAAGTTATCCTGCGAGCGCGAGTGGAACACGTAATAATGTAGTGCGTCTGTGTCCCACATACCACGAGGCCGAAGGTCGATTGGTATTATGGGACACAGACGCACTACATTTTCCGAGTTCCACGAGCACGAGTGTGATAACGAATTTATCTTCAAGCAAACTTGACGCGCAGTACAGTTGGACCATTGCTCTACACGAACCGTTTAGCGGTTTAGCGCATGCAGATAGAATGTCGCTCGCATCCATAGTAACAATATCCACCCGATAGCAACTGTGGAGAGGAAGGCACCTGAGGTACTAAAAGAGCGAAACCTCACAGTAAACACGTCTAAGACGGAGAAACACCTCATCAGTAGAAACGGAAGCAACACCAGTTGGAAGAAATGCAAATACTTGGGATCTTTTCTCGACACTGAGCAAGATATTACCAGGAGGAAAATACTTTCGATGGTATCTTTCAACAAATTCAGGAATGTCTTCAACAGTGATGCAATCTCAAACAACACGAAACTCAAAACATTCGCGCCTTCATAGCATCTGTATTCCTATACAACAGCGAACTATGGACATTGTTATAAGTCACTAGAAGAGAACATTGATGCATTTCACAGAAGACTCTTGCGTTCAATCATTAATATAAAATGGCCCAAGAAGATCACCAACAAAGAACTGTACAGGAGAACCAACGAGATCCCTTGGAGTACTGCCATTACCCGAAGACGTCTTAGGTGGACAGGCCATCTCCTGAGACTACCCGAGGAAGCTCCTGCCAAGCAAGCACTTCTAGAGGCAATCCGCAAGAACAAGCTACCAAGAGGGGGACAACGAACCACGTGGCTGAAGAGAGTAAACAAGGACCTGACAACCACGGGGGTCAACATCAAGGATCGATGCACGTGGCACGTGGTATCAGACAGAGAACAGTGGAGAACACTTACAGAGTGCGCGATGTCAGATCAACTTGACGCAAGCGCCTAGATAGATAGATATGCTCGCATCTTGGAATAACGCAATACGCAGGGTGCGATATGGACCGTGCAATACAGCCTCATATCACACTGTTGTTGCCATGGATCGACCAATCAGGATCGAGGATACAGGTTTGCTTAAAGACAATATATGATAACGCATTCAATGAATAAACATATATGTGCCACCTTTAAAGCGCAGGTTGGCATAATTGTACATGCACATTTATCGGCTACATTATAGTCACAATTAAGCATATTCACTTTCTCTACTTATTGACAACACGAAAAATAAAGCAGATGCATGTTCAGCTCAGAAAAGCCTCTGATAGAAAAGTGGAAAAAAAAAGTCTTTATCGTTTCTCTGATCTTACGGCGGTGCTATACAGGGTGAGTAAAAAAAAAACACGAAACCAAAATGTCGGGACCATTGTTCTATTGAAGT
Source organism: Patiria miniata (assembly GCF_015706575.1). Lineage (NCBI taxonomy): Eukaryota > Metazoa > Echinodermata > Asteroidea > Valvatida > Asterinidae > Patiria > Patiria miniata. The sequence continues at coordinate 2,748,324 of NW_024037062.1, forward strand.
TCTGCATGTAGCACTTTCAAAATCTAGGATATAAAATCTCAATTTATGAGCTTTTTTTAGTACAAGAATCATTCAAATCACTTATTTGCTTTTTAAGTTACGGAATTTTTAACACAACCACTGTTTTAAAGTTCTGTCCATGGATCACACAAAAGGTGTGCGTTCTTTCAGCAAACCGAAAACAATTCACATACATCCCTATGGTTTTTTTTTTCGTTTTGACAAAAGAATACTCACCTGTTTGCAATTCGAATGATTCTTGTACTAAAAAAAAGAGCTCATGAATTCAGCTTTCATATCTTAGATTTTGAAAGTGCTACATGCAATAACTTCACTAAAACAATGGTCCCGACATTTGGGTTTCTTTTTTTTTACTCATACTGTATTCGCATATTATCTTCAGTCATGGAAACTTCAGACTGGCCACTTTTTTTGGTTTTTATATTTATCGGATCCTTCTTCAAAATACAATAAGACGTGACATACCTATGCTGATGGGGGGAATTGAGCTATCCATCCATTTATAAGAGTGTCAATCTGCTGTAATATTGCGAGAGTCAATCGTTCACCGCACACAATAGTTACGCCGCCATGTTTGTTTGCGTTATGCCTCGCTTTGATTTTCAAGGTGGCGTACCCTTGATAAATGTCTTTTGACATATACATTTGCTAATACAAACGGCTTCTTGGGCGGATATAGCATAGTGAATGCTGGGGGTCCGGGGCATGCCCCCCCCACCCCCCCCCCCCCCCCCCGCCGCCCTGAAAATTGTGAAATCTACGATGCTTTCCCCGCCACTCTATAACACTATTTGAGAATATAGGAACTTTAGAATTCTTTTTCTTTTCTTTGGGCCCCATTTTACTGGTATCATAACATTATCAGAAGCTCAGGGGCTGCATCCGCCCCCAGATTTGGGCTTAATATGAAATAAATAGAGCGAGTGTTTCTCAAATGCTTTTTTTCCGAATTACAAAATTTCAGGATAATAATTTCTCCCATACTAATTCTTTGTAGACACACCGTACCTACTAGCAACTAACACATAATAATTCTTCTTTTTTTTATTACGAGGATAATTCTTTCTTAAATTCGTACATAACATTTCTCGTATTCGTTGTCATGTTCTAAAGTTATATTAAGTCACAGGAAAAAAGCAAGCTTGCTTTAGGACGGTCCAGATTTTTCTGGAGATTTGCCTTTCTTTATAAAGTGTACTCCCAGGGTTTGTTTTCACTCTAAGTCTTACCAATCAGCTAATTATCTATACGTACACCCTGACTAACGATTAACCAGTATGCATTTTAAATGCATCAGTAATATAGATTCACAAATTTGAAAAAAAATAAAAAGAACTAATAATATTCATCAAATTTCATTCAAATTACCGAATTATTCTTGAGTATAGCCGGTATTTACAAGCATGAATATTTTCGTTTGGTTCTACGACAGAGCTACTTTTAACGTTGAAATCACTTGACTCACTCGTCGGCAATGTAATAAGTCTGACTTAATAGCAGCCAATCACTTCAAACCTCATGCTACAGGACGATTTCCAGTCAGTGGGGTGAATGCGCAGGATTCTGGTGCGCAAGGCAAACGGCAGGCGAGTAGTTACCAGGGTGTTCCTGTCCTTGTTACCAGGGAACTGTTCAAAAAAGAAGAATGGTGTGTTCAGGTTGTAGACATTCGAATGGATTCATTATGTCCCGTGGCATATCCAGAGGGGGGGGGGGCAGGGGGAGGGGCAGGGGCACCGTGCACCAACCCGGATGAGTTTTGAAAGATATTTTGCTCAGTAAGTATTTCTATAAATGTTAAGAGAGTTCTGACATCAACCCAAAAAAAGAAAACCAGCTAAAAAAAAGGCAATGCAATGTGCCGTGAAAATCGGCACATAATTTATTTTCCAGTATGCATAATAATGGTTTTGAAGAGGGCTCCCATTTGGAAGATGGTCCTCCCCCCGCTTTTTGATTTTCGGAGGCCAAGTGTCGGAAGAAAAAAAATCATGTCTACATTTCGCTGTGGATGTGCGGTTGCCCCCCTCACATCAAAAGCTGGATACGCTACTAATTATGTCGTAACAATAGTCAGCAAAACGACTTTTGATATTTTGATACCTTGAAACATTTCTATTAGTCAGAAGACTCATACCAATTTTTGACAAGATCGTGACCCAACTGGTCCAAAGCACCAAACTTGGTAGATATGGTGTTGTAGCCTTAGAGAAGATATTTAGAAGGGGTGACACCTGAAATTCTTTTGGGAAGGGTGCCTAATTTGCATAAATCGTTAATCAATACCGTGTTATATATTTATTCCCATATTTGAGTACATTTTTTATTTTATTTTTTGAAAAGTATATTTTGGGATTCAACTTACACATCCTTACTTCAATAACATTTTCTAAAGCATTTAAGACTGACTGGATAATTATGAGGACATAGTAACAATCAAAAATGGCTACTATTATACCCTCGCTCATTAACCTTGTCTCCAGAACTGATATCATCAAGTAGTCTTGCCAAATAGTATTGTTGAGCTTCAAATTCACCAAGTTGCTTACTGGCACAGTTACTCGATTAAAAGTTCATGGAAAATCATGTGGACAATGATAACATTGTGATATTTAACCCAGAAAACAAAAACGGGGAGCTTGATCAAATCCCCCACGATAGGCTTCGCGTAATTTTTAGCCCAATTTACGGACACCTCATTTTCCCCCTTTTTTGTTTTTCGTGGGCTAAATATCAAGATGATTAATGTTTCACATGATTTCTCATTTATTTTTGCTAGGATAACTGTCAATACTGAGGTTTGGCAAGACTACTTGATGATATCTGAGGGAAAAGGAAATGCGCGCAACTTTAGGGTATAATGGTAGCCATTTTGGATCTTTATTATGTCCTCATAATCTTCAAGTCTCCGATATTCTTTAGAAAATATTATTTAAGTAAGGATATGTAAGTAAAATCCCCAAAATATGCTTTTCAAAAATAACAAAAATAAAGATCTACCCAAATATGGGAATAAATATAACACAACAGGGATGAACGCTTCATGCAAATTAGGCACTCTTCCCAAAAGAATTTCAGGTGTCACGTCTTCTAAATATCTTCTTTAGGGCTATAATAATCTATCTGCCAAATTTGGTGCTTTGGACCAGTCGGTCACGATTCCAACCGTTTGCAACCTGACTATATACCTTTATTGGTGTGCCGTCTGCATCAATCACGTTATTCCAGGACTGACCGTCATCACTGTACGTCACTTGGTACTCCGTCACCCACTGGTCGATGTCTCCACGCCCCTGGGTGATCAGACCAGTGATGGTGACTGTGCCAACGAAGTCAACCTGTATCCATGGACTTTTATCAGTGCGGTAATCGTTAACCCACCCTGCAGCGCGTCCTGTACAACAACAAAAAACCTAAGATTTCTTACTGCATTCAACGATTTAGCCATATTGCAGGAGATCTGGCTCAAATTTGGACTTCGAGGTATGTTTAACAATCTTTGCCAATAATCTTTGTTTGACCCAACGCTAGACGACTAAGTTGACTAGCGTATCGTCCATGGGCGTTTTTTGGCCATTTTGAAAGGGGGGGGTGTCGAATCACGAAATTTGCCGACGAGCCGTCACACAAAATATTTGATAATTTCCGCCCCAAAAGATCCCTTAATTAAATCCATTTCTAATTCCCCCACATCATGTATCATAATGGTTTATTATGTTGATTACTTTGAATGGAATTAATGGAATTAAGTTCAACTTCAAACTAAAGAAAATCGTAAAAACTGGCCCTATCATATTGAAAACGTTTTGGACATGCTCATCGCAAAACTGCGTGTACACGCCCACAGTACCTGTGGGCATACCTTGTTCAGGCCCATTCCCTTGATCCCAGCCTGGGGGTTCCTTAAATCCTAAAGTGGATTGCTTTTTATATGCGAGCAGGGAGCGCGAAGCCCTGAAGGCGTGGGGTCCGGGGCCGCCTGAGGGCCCCGAAAAAGTTTTGGATTTTAGATGCTCTGTGGTGCAATCTGAAGGATTTTCTGACGACTTATGCCGACCGCATTCCTGACGCACTTTCGACGCAATACGTCGGCATTCGCTATGAGTTCGTTCAGCGTGCGTTGTTTCTGCGCTGCAAGTACGCTATGTATACGTCCAATATTGGCGGCTCATATGCTGACGGGGTGCGTGCCGGAAGGTCAGCGTATTACCGCGTATGAACCGCTAAATCCCCCACGAACACATAGCGTGATCGTACCGCGCACGACCGATGCGGGACCGATGCGCTGCGTATTTATAACTTATGACCTGCGTAACAGCGTACGCAGCGTAGTTTTGTGCATGCCCAAAACTATCCGGCGAACTGGGCCGCACCATGCGTATGCCTGCGTACATAAGACTTCCACAAAACGATAGAAATGCATATGAGGTGCGTATCGTGCGTACGTCTGCGTATGAAAAAAATGTCAATGCGCAACTCATAAGGAATTAGGATACGCAGAAGTGTGACAGGGCCCTTAGGGAGATGAGGGAGGGAGGGGGTTGGAGGTCATCACAGTTGATGTATTACATCACAAATATTACATCAAACTGAAGCTTGACAATCTTTCGAGTTTTGCCCTCTTTAGCTTGAGCCATGGATTTGAGTCGTCACCAAGGGGGGGGGGGGCGGAGGGGGCCCCGAGAAGATCATGAACGATGGTCTGTGTGCCTCTTCCATTCGTAACAAAAGGGTTGTGTACAATGGTGATAATAGAAATATCCCTTTTAAAGTCGTTATTTGTACGCTTTCTTTTTTCTACAGTCTTAATTCAAACACTTGTTCCATACCAAATGTGCATATTAGTCTAGGATTGAAAGGCAAATTATATAAAAGAGTCTGTATTTGCTTCGTTCTGTCATGCAGCGAGTCCTGTACGCCGACACGTGGTCCATGCACTTACAGTGTATCGTACAAACTTCATGACGCCCCTATAATTCCTGCTTAAAAACGATTTTTTTTTTGTGGAAATGCTTTTTTGACATTTTGGTTTTTATTTCCAAAAAAGATCATCGAAGGTCTAATCTTTACTCCGTAGTCGTTTAAAGAAAATCTCTGAGTTCAACATGACCGTTTTTTTAATCAAATTGATGAACATGACGTAAGTAAAAGTGGTTCATCTCCACGGTACTTTTGCTGTGTTTCAGTGTGGCGTGATGACTGTGTGTGGGTCAGCGCACGGCCGTTGGGCGCTAGTCTGATTCCCAGACCTGACAATTATTCCCCACGCTCACGTCTAAAATTGTAGGTCAGGCAGCCTATGTGACTAAAAGTAAAAAATGACGACATTGATGGCCCTTTTTTAAAGCTCGGCTTCGTTTCCGACTTCACCTAATCATTGATAGCTTTTAATGTTCTGATCAAATATTTAAATAAATCAATTGCTTCGTATAAACATACGGTCGTCAAATTCAAAATAGTACATGACGCTGCAAAGTTCGCCCGTACGATCCGAGTATACTTGATGCACAAAATCGTCGTTGAATTTCAAGTTTTCTAAATGAAAGAAATGGATATTAATTATCAACTCATTTAACAGTTTTTAAAAATCAATTAGCAGTTAATTAAACATATATTGTACTCGGAAATACTCGGGCGCTTATGCATAATGCGGACGTGCAAGAAACAACATTTGTGTTGGTGTTGTGTGTATTATGTGACGCACACACGACGTGTAATGTACATTGAATGGAAACGGCGGGAAATACGTATATGTATGCCACAAAAGTCCACCGCGTGCGATGTAAACATATATTCATCCGTCTTTTCTCAAGAACGGTAAGACATTAGGTTAGTTTCCTTTTAAGACATTAGAAAGAGTATAAAGAAACAACCCTAACAACATAATAATTTCATGAATTTCAGGCCGAATAATACCCCTTATTTAAAAGGGCCAGAACCCGATTTAACTAAACGATGCGACGCGTCGCAACTCAAGTTACGACGTGTAAAGCCCGGTTCATACTTCACGCGAAAGCATGTGCGAAGCGAAATTCATGTCGTCAACAATGGTGGACGCGCTTCGAATGTATTGTTGACGTCACGAATTTCGCTTCGCTTTCGCTTTCGCTTGAAGTATGAACCGGGCTTAACACGTCGCAATTCGCGATGCGTCGTATCATCCATTAAAACTTGCGATGTGTTGAATGCGTTGTATCCAAGTGGTCATTGCCAAATAAGAAGAGTCCTTTTCTTAGCCAGTTTTATGCCTTAATCATCACATAAACGAGATTATAATACCGAGGCAGAGTGTGTAAAGTTGTAAATAGAAAATTCATTGAATAATTATGAAATAACCTGGAATATTGCAGTTACAATTTCAAAGTAGCTATACAGTCCACTGAGAGCTTGTTTTCCTTTAAAATTGCATCACACGGCCGCCATTTTATTTGACGCTTTAACAAATTTTGGGCGGAGATCCGACGACTGATTGTTGAATATCAGATGACTATTTACTGTACGCTGACTAAAGACATAAAACAGTCATCAAGTTGTGCTATAAATACACCTACGACGCGTCGCACTTGCGGCGTGTTTTGTGAAATGGATCGCAGGACGCGTCACAGCTGCAACGCATCGTAGAGATACAACGCGTCGCAGCGCTGTGATACATCGTAAGTTACGAAGAGTTTGATGAAATCGGGTGCAGGTTTATATTTTGACCATCTCTCAGCCGGGGGGGGGGGCCTAATATGTTGGCCATCGAGTGACGATTTTGGAATTATGGCTAATTAATTATTCATGCACGAATGCTTTGTGTACACTGCGTTCATGGGGAAATTCAGTTTGCGTCGGAATTCTTTTTTAATGTTTTCGGTATCGAAAGATGCGCAAGGCTCGTAGCTAAATAGTCAGAACAGCTCAGGTCGCAATTTTTTTTTTCAAGGCTATCGCGGAAAAAGTCGAGGGGGAGGGGGCGGATTCCGCCCGGCGTTTTTAGGGTGAAACAACTGTCTTTTCTTTTAAATGGCTGTTCGAATTATAACGTGGTTAGTCTCAAATACAAATGCTTACCTTGAAAATTAAGCCTGGCCCTGGGTGGGACGTAGCTAGCGAGGTTGAACTTAAAAGACGAAGCTGTGATGCGTTCATCCCGGATGCGACCATCTTCCATCCCGAGAGGTCCCTCCACAGAGCAAGAAGAGTCACCTGAGGAAGAGTGTGCGATTGTTTTGAGAACAGGTTTTGTACCGAATCCCATTTGAATAAAAAAAGAAGAAAAAATAGTAATGGGTCTTTTCCGCAACCCAGGGTACTTGCAACGTCAATTAACATTAAGAAAGGGAGCCCTCTATCTTGCCCGCTGTTACAGGGACGCATTTGAGTCCCCCCATTTGCATGTCGCTGCCTCGCTATTATCGATCGGTACTACTATGTCGATAAATAAAGAAAAACATCCCAGACATGTCAAAAATACTATTTAACGCACACAATTTGGATAGTCAAGACAAAAGTCAGAGAAAACGGTAACGTCGGACCACATACCACAGCGATATCGACATCGTGCATGAGCTGCCACGCTGGTCAAAAGTCTGCTTGCGCTAATTAACCATGCGCATCGTTTACAAAAAAACTTTGCAACAATTCGTCAACTGCTGCCCTTTGGGCAGCAGGTACTTTCCCGCACTACGCAAGACCCTATTCATAGCAATACAACAAAAAGCCACGTGCCAGACAATGTCCAGACAGTTGCCAGACAGTGCGCTGGAAAGATAATTGACTGGCGGCTGTGGTATGCAGTTATGAAGGTAGCCTTGGTCAAGGCGCTAGTTGTTATTCATCCGGCCGTAGCGCGGTAAACGATATCTTCTCTAGCGCTATGCATGCAGTCATAATATGTCTATGCATGCAGTGCATTAAAAATACAGCGCGAACAGCGACCACACGCCGCCACTATTTTTATGCAAATCAGTTGGACCCGATCTAGCGCCTTGGTTCAATCGTCCATGTGAGGTATTGGGGGTGGTGCTCATTATGTTAATAGCCTTAGCTGACCTTAAATGTCGTTTTCTTATTGGTCGATCGTTGCGTGGAAACTTGCATAGTGAAACGTGGCACCGTACATAATCCATACACGTACACATTGTGTGTCTCTGCACACGGCACCAATGCACAAAAACTGTGGTTCCTGTCACGTCCGCAAAAAGGCGGAATAGCTGCAAATAATTTGATGACGTCCGGATTTACCAAGGTGTTATTGGACACTCCACATATTAGCCCCGCCTACATTCTCTGTATTCGCATACGAGGTCGTGCGCTGGAAATCTAGCGCAAAGTAAAGAAAAACATGAGCTTTTGCCGACGATTGAACCAAGGCTCTCGATCGTCCCCAACTGATTTGCATAAAAAAATAGTGGCCGCATGAGGTTGCTGTTCGCGCTGTATTTTTACATGCATGTGCATAGCGCGTGAGGATATATGCCGACGATTGACCGCATACGGGACGAATAACGACGAGAGCATTGACCAAGGCTATTATGAAGGGAGATGACGGTGTCAAGTTACAGGTCTTTGTTGATGTTTCAATGAGACTTGGCAGGAGGCCAGGATGGAAGGTGACCGTCATTGGACCTAATTTTTTTTTTCTTCACAAAAATCGGTTACCTGGGGCCCAAAGGGCAGCAGGTCACTCTGCGCAAGGTTAAAAAACGTTTACATGTACCAGATACATGACCATCACTCCCTCAGTCTGGCTGCCAGACACACAATTACAAAATTACAGCAACGTCTGCATATAGTGCCCGACTTAATTTAGTACAAAATGTAAGGGAGCCCAGAGAGGCCATATGAAGCTTATACTTGATTGTAACCTCATGCCTGCCTCGTCTCCTTCCTAAATGTCAATTGCGTTTGCATGATTCCAGATGATAATTGTTCCAAATTTGCATATTACAACTCGCCACACAAAGGTCAGGTCATCCACACCAGATGCGAGATGTGAGATGGCAGATGGGTAACACCTTAGTAGCGCGAATTTCACTTTGAAATTTCACCAGAGAAAAAAGTCGTTTAAACCAGATAAAATCCGTAGTTTAAACGAGATAAACAAGTCGGTTAAACGAAATAATTAATCGTTTAAACAAGATAATAAGTCATTTAACCGAGATAATAAGCAGTTAATTAAGATAATAAAACGAGATACTTTGTCGTTTTTTTGTTTGTTTGTTTGTTTGTTTGGCAGCAATACCGGTACGTTCTACAAAAACGCAGAACCAGGCCATGATCTTTTTTATTTTTATTTACTCGCTAGCGGTTTTGGCGCAAAAGTCGGCGGCGCAATGACATGAAACAAGCCAAATGCGCGTCAGTATCAGATTTTTTTTCTGAAACCGGCATTTTTTAAAGGGATATTACGTTCTTGAATGCGCCAAGTTGGGCAACAAAATTGGAGAGAGCATTTAAAAAAGGATATAAATATCGACACCATAACCATCCTTTAAAAGTAAAAATGTTGACTTTCAAAAATCGAGCTGGTCTTGAATTCTGCCGCACTTGTCTTACCAGTGCTTCGTATTTTGCGGACGCGCGAGAAACAATATTTATGCTGTGTGTATTATTTGCCACATTCGCGCAACGAGTACCGTACATCGAATGGACACGGCTGAAATGTCCGCCGTGTCCGATCCACGCGATGTGAACGACCGTCACCCCCTTCTTTCTTTAGAACGATAAGAAATTATAATTTATGTTTTCCCGGCCAATTTCACCAAGTTTTCATTCAATTTAACGCCTGGCTCATTCAATTTAGATTGAAATTGAAAGATCATGCAGATCGGCATTCGACAGTCAAAAAGAATCATTCAATTTCACTATCCGAGCATTCTATAGCCTTTTAGCTTCACTTGTCCCTATCAAAGATGCATTCATATTAAAAGTATCGCGTTGTTCATTCAATTTCGTCTAAACCATTAGTAAGGGGTTGATCGGGCATTCGTTTTCATTAATGGGTGAACGTGTTTCACATTTTGTCAAACATCTTTTAAGACTTAATACGTGTCCGTATTCCTTAGCGTGAATCATCTTTGATGACTTCAAACCGTAGATTGACATTCTTTCTTAAAGGGTATGTGCAATGAATTTTTCTCAGGAATTCTTTTTGCGCTACTCTGTGAAATGTTAAACTACACATTTGACAACACTTTTTGGGTTAATCTTATTGCAAATGTGTACTTCTTTAAGCATTTAAAATGTTCCATGTTTTTCCGGACTAACGCTGTTGCTGTGATGTCATTTCAGAAAGACACTGTTCAGTTTAGGGTTTTTTCTTTCAAATTATTCATCCCAAATTTGCTATTTCAAAACATTTGTGGGAAAGGGATGGTCATTGGCTTACTGCCATGTACTGACACATCATACAATCACCAAATAAGAGAAATTTATGATAGCAAAATATCCAACATTCTAGCAACTTTTTTTGCTGAAATAGCCGTGTAACATTAATCATGCTCGGAATGCCATCACGGGTTTTCTAATGAATATGAAACTTTGCATTAGCATAAAAACGGAGAAGGCACCAAAACACCCCTCAAAATGGAAAATAAAACTTGCAAATAAGGTTAAATGTGAAACAAAGATGAATTGCATTTAAAACTTTGCATGGGCCCTATGAATATGGTAAGTGTTCGGTCAGACATACGCAAGAAAACACTTAAGAATTAACGCAAGAGAATTGTTCCCGAATTTCCAAACACATTACGTGTCCCGATGAAGAAATCGTCAACGTAAAAAAGCCCCTTGATCAAACGTTTAAACAAGTAGAAAAGATCAACAGTGAAAAAGAAATTATCTTAGTCCCTTTCAATTCATTATTTCGTTGCATCTTGTTTCCCTCATATCAGTTGATTTGTAACATTGTAAATTTTACAGTCTCAAGATTTTTGTTTGAGGGGGGGGGGAATGAACCTCGGAGAAAAATAGGAAAAAATATCGATTAAAACATCTTACTAATTTAAATGACCAAACGATGAAAGCGATTGCCCATAAGCAAATAAGAAACGAAAAGCATGGTTATACGTTATAAGCGCACAGATGTTCGCTAATTTGAATGCGTCAACCGTCAAAAGGTTGCAAAGACTTAATTTCAGACTGCTACGAGTTAAGTCTTGAATGCACCAAAACGAAATAGGGTGCCCGAAAACGAAAACGAACATTCACATCAAAATATTGGCTGCCTAAATATGAAATTGAATGAAACCCAAATGAAAAAGATACCCAAATTGGACCACATGTGCAAAACTCACGCGAAATTGAATGACTGATATTGAAACTGATTAGAAAAATTCGAAAATTCGCCGGGAAAACCTATAGTTTCCTTTCAACCAGACCTTTGGAAATAGGATAAGTATTAATCAATCCAAAACATGACATTTTCGGGGATTTTAGGCCGCAATTCTCATTAAAAACGCTAAAATTCGCGGATACACGAGAAAGTTGCATGCCTTATTTCAATAATTTTGACTCGCCAGGGGGACTTTAATAGGTTTGATTGATTGATTGATTGATTTGGTTGATTGCCATTTATATACAGTGGTATACAATAGAAGGTGTCGTGGTTTTTGTGCTCAAAACATTAAAATACATTCAACTTAACATTACAAACATTAAACTATACCACATAATTTAAGTTAATTCCCCTTTGAAATATCTTCCTAAAAAGTATGTCATTAACAAGACAAGCGAATTATTACACTGTAATGTAACAAGTGCTTTGACTAGCCCGCCGCTGTATTTACTCGCATTTGGCTAGCGGGCTACCACTAACACCGCGTTCCCACTTGAATTTGGAAAAGGTGGATCACGATCCGGCATTTTGGTGTGATCGTTATCTTACCACAACGAAACCGCAAGTCGCGTTCCCACTTATGCTTGATCCACCTTTTCAAACGGAAATGTTGGGTCTGAAAGGTCACTGAGTTCGGAATTACGCGCGCTCTGTGGAGTGCCAGTAGTGTTGCATGCTAGGCCAGGATGGGTCAGTTTTTAACAGCGCTATGAATTCACCGACAAAAATTACGCGAATTCACCGACATAAATCACGGATAGAGGATCCGTACGTGCATAAATTAACTGGTGAAATCGAACAGCGCCGCTCATTGTGTGACATCACGGCAGAAACCAATGCATCGATAAGGGATTCCCTGGTTCTGAAGGTTCTCATTGGTTAAAAATGGTCACATGATGTACTACGACATCTTTTCCAATTTTCTATAATCAATACTACAGATTTGTCACCTCCAGACGCACCGCGTTATCGGCACTATTCTCATTGCGTATTCGTAAGCTTTTCCATGATTCTGTGCCAAATTGAAGTGTTTTGGAGAGTGCGGACTCAGAGTCATTTATGGATGGAAAAATAAGTAAAATTTTTCGGAAAATAAAAGGTTTAGAAATGGAAGAATACGCAACGAAAATTGTAAAAGGCCTAGTGTAGTTTCAGGATATACCACGTGCATGCGCGGTGCTAGCCCGTAGTTCAGCGGTTGTTTATTGTGCACGTTGTGTACGTTGGAAATTTTCACATGAGCTACATGCCTGAAAGCGTGTTTCTTCGTTCTTAAGACCGCAACATTTTCGCGCCACTCGTGCACCGTGCGGATGTTGACAGGTCAAATTGCCGGATCAGATCCACCTTTTGCGTTCCCATCTGCCGTGATCCGCCAATTGCCGGGTCTGATCCACCAATTGGGGGATCTGTATCCTGGTCCAGAGGTGGATCAGAAAAGGTGGATCTGATCCTGATCCACCTTATAACGGTTAGCGTTCCCACTACACACAATTGCCGGATCTGATCCACCAATTGGGGGATCTGATCCGGCAATTTGGCAAAAGGTGGATCAGATCCCCCAATTGGTGGATCAAGTGGGAACGGGGTCTAAGCTTGAACCATTAATATGCCTACATGGCAATCTCCCCTCCCTCCCCCCCCCCCCCGGAGATTCGTCTGTCGACGCCGCGGAGGGCACAGCGGCACGCCGCTGTGCCCTCCAAATCCTGACTAGAAATCGCCGCCATTGGTGCGTATCCGATGGGTTACCCCAAGTGGTTACCAAAACTCTGTGATCAAAAAACATAAGTTCATGGAGTAATCTGCTTTCAGGTTTTTTTTTATGTTGGCTCTGCTTTTCAGTGAACTACACAATTGAAATGTCATGGATAATTTGACTTAATTTATTTATTTTTATCGATGCCTAATTGACATTTGGAGGAGAAGACGAGGGAGAAAGCTAGCAATTAATGGTTGTGCCTCTATTGTGTATATTCCCGGAGTAACTGCATCATAAATGAACGAGGCTTACTTTATAATCAAATTGATGAGAGGAAAAATATTACCAGAGAGGCCTTTGCAATGTTACGTTTTGAGATACTATAGGTTTTCCCGGCTATTTAAAAACATTTTCATTCAAATTCACCAACTCTAACATTCAATTTTAGACCAAGATGCATGGCCGATTATCTTGCAGGTTGTTGACGCATATCACAGATCTAAATAAATTTACTTTAAACTACTCAGGAAGCTTTTGGGATGATCACATATAAAATCCACAGTTGATCCGTGACCCAAAATGGTACCAAAATCGTGATTTAAAGTTCAGATTTCCACCGTTTCGGCGCAAAAAATGCCGAGTGGAGAATTACGTCATTATTTTCCAACGACCAATCAGCGAGGCCCTTTTGTCGTGGTGCGGTGAATGGACCAATAGCGGGCGCCGTAAGTACGAGCGTGCGCATGCGCGTAGGCTCTACTAGGCAGCAAGATGGCGGACGCCATGAGCTCCTCAGACGACGGCGATTCCGACGGGAAAAAGTGCATAATGCATGTTTCCAATGGCCGATCAACCGTTTCATCGTTTTCGGAGAAAAGCTGGACAAAATTCATAGCTTGTGCAGGTAGATGGAAGAATGCGGGGGAATCCGAAATCGCAGAAATCGTCAAAAAAGCGGAGGAAAACATCGGCATGCCAATAGCACTCGTGGAAGGAGATGTTCCGGAATCATTGTCAAAGGTAGGCATCAAGGGCATACCGTACGCGGCCTTAGGCCTATAAATTATTCGGGGAAAATGTTGCAACCTGACGCCACTTTTTTCTTCATATATCATCTCAATGAACTCCGGTTATTCATTGCAAAAAATATGATTATGAGACATGAATCTGGGACTGAGAAATATTTCAAATTTTCGAAATTATTGCTTACGGTACTAGGCCTAGTAGTAGTCAGTAGTACTACTGTCTACATAATATGGCTCAATTGCAGAATACACCGCCACTCACCTATCCCACCTCGTATCCGGATACGCGGATACGGAGTCACGCTTGGATACTCGACCAAAACCACATGCGTGTGCCACCCCGTATCCGCGTATCGACTTCCCGGCACCTACTTTGGACTGAGACGTTTTTCCCCTGCTCCCCATTCAACTCACGTTGTCTCTGCCATCGTTATTTTCCAACATGGATATGGATGCTTCGTTCTCAAAAATATTTTCCTCCGCTAAAAATAAAGTCCACCCCTTATCCCCGTATCCGCCTATCCACTTCCCTGCACCTACATGTACTTTGGACTTAGATTTATTTAACCACTGCTCCCCATTCAATTCATGTTGTCCCTGCAGACCCTGCAGGGAAATAGCGCCCTCTTTAGACCCTCCAGCGCTCAAATCCACCCCGTATACTCGCGTATTCACTTCCCGACATCTAGCCTACATGTACTTTGGACGTTTCTGCAACATTTTCCGACTGCGTAGCCATTTATTTTTAGGGGGTGATTTTCGCGTGGCGGGGTATTCTGCAATTACTCCCTATTTTGTACACAATCGCGGAAGTGGCGTCAGGTTGCAACATTTTTTTTCTTTTTTTTCCCCACTCGAATGTAGGATTTTAGGCTTTTAAGAGCCGGAAGGAAAGAATTCATATACGTACGCCACGACACCCTTTGTACAAAACTATTGAGACTACAAAGTACGAAGTGGTTAAAACCAACATTTATTTTGCCATTCTTGAAGCTTGTGCTCATAGCGTCCTCATTTATGTAGGCCCTAACGGTACTTTTATTTCCTTACTGTTTTTTTCTAGATAGTATAATATAATCTAAAGAAAGTAGAACACTGCCCGCTTGTCTAATTTTCAATCCCTCATGCACTGTTAATATTTTTTTGTTTTTTGATTTTGCTTTTTTTCCCCAATTTTTCTAAAATTTTGCCTGATCACTATTATGTGAAGAATAGTATTAATAATGAATGTTTGTACCTGTAGGTGCCATGGTGTGAAAATTTTCCTAAGTTGAAATATAGAATGTTCCATTCTACGAGGTAAAGTTGACTTGAATAGAACAGTTCATCTTTGACCGGTAATCTTCCAATCAACTGACAAGGATCTACTTTCCTACTGTGTATAATACTTTGTGATTTACATTGTGAAATTTTTGAAATGAGAGTATTGAGTGATATTTTTTAAACATTTTCTCAATTACAGGCGTTTGGATACCATCAACAGTGCTACAAACGTTTCTGTGACATTTCCCTGATAACCCGCGCAGAAAGACGTGCAAAGAAGCGACAACATAGAAGTCAAGGTATCTTTTTCTTTTTTTCCTGTAGAGTCACATGATCACACTCCAATAACAAATTTAAAATACCTACATTGTAGAACAGGGGCTGGTTGGAGATAGAGCCTTCCTCTACATGTACACAACTTTAGTTTGAGTAAGGGTTTCATAATTGTTTAGTTAAAAATCAAATTGCAAATACTTGCAAACATATCCAACCCCTACTTTAGAATAGACATTCTCTGAGAATATCCATTCATTGCTAAAGTTTATTCCTCGAGTTCCACATGTCCTACAATGGAGTGCAGCATATCCAACATGTAGACTTTCTGCTTTGTGTGTACTCTTCCCAGTTAATTTCTCCCCAGATTAAAATTCATCAGGCATGCTGTATATAAATATCCCTACATTTCCCCCCCCCCCCATGTTCACAGATGCAGACACAGAGGCAGACACAGAGGAAAGAGACACAGGAGGATGCATCACTGCGCCCCCAAGGAGGAAACTTCGCTCAACATCAGGCTTCCTTCCAGGAAATCCCGAAAAACCTCACATACTGCCACGTATATGCATCATCTGCAACAAAAAGAAGAGGTGGAGTTCGAACAAGAGGACAAGAAAAACTGTGATTGACAAACTTTCCCAATGCCAGACGCTCACTGCAGGAAAACTTCTTGAAGCAGCAAGGGTAAAAGAAGATCAGCGGCTGCTCTCACAGATTGAGGGAAAGGATCTTGTTGCAATTGAGGTGTGCTATCATCGCCTGTGCTACCAAGAGTACACAAGGTTCTTAATGTATCGGGCCCCTGCACAACCTGATTTGATGTCTCAGAAATACAGCGATGCCTATGACCAGTTCTGTACAAATGTTGTCAGAAAGCGGCTGATTGAGGATAAGGAAATTCTATGTCTCACTTCACTGCGACGGAAATTTGTGAAGTATGTGAAGGAATTGGAAGGTGTGGATTGTCCAAACTACCGCTCGCACAATCTGAAGATGAGACTGAAGAACACATTTCCTCAACTTGTATTTCAACCGGGAGCTGTCAGAAGTATGAGTGACATAGTCTACTGTGAAACGCTTGCCAGAGAAGAATTGGTTGAGGATGCACTTGGCTCAGAGACAGACACCTCGTCTGAGACCGAAAGTGAGGCTGACACCAGTGATGTTGAGGCAAGACCAGGTCCATCAAGCAAAGACAAGCCGTCGGGCCTCCAGCAAACAAATCTGCACACCCTATTCACTGCATCTTTAGAGCTGCATAAAATCATCAAGGAACCTCCGTCTGTTAAATTACCTTGGCCACCAACTGCAGAGGATTTGACCTTGCATCACTCAGAACAACTGGTCCCCCATCAGCTATACAATACCATGGCATGGCTGACAGGCTTCTCTGACGAACCTGAAGCAACTTCGCGAGTTGAAGTACGGCAGCAAGACCACCAGAAACTGCTGTCAGTGTGCCAGGATGTGCTGTACTTGTCAAGTAGAGGAAAGTTGGCCACACCGAAGCACACTGCATTGTCAATGGCTGTTGGACACCTGTCAGGCTCTGCACAGCGTGTTGGTTTGTTAAATGGGTTGGGCCACTGCACATCCGTGACATCTGTGCTCGAGCATGACACAGCTTTGGCCAAGAGGCAGTTGATGTTGGGTGAAAATCCAGTTCCAGATGATGTCAGAGTAGGAGCATTTACTACCTTGGTGTGGGATAACATTGATTTCGGGGAGGAAACCCTGTCTGGTAAGGGTACAACCCATAGCACATCTGGAATCATTGTTCAACCGGGTATTTATTTGTCATCACATCCCCCATTTTCATCTGGTAGTCGTGTACCACAAACCAAAACCAGAGAAAGGACACTCCAGACAGCGCCATCCCATATTGCATCTTATTTTGGTGGAAAGCAACAGGGCCCACAACCATTTGCCACAGAAATTCAAATCGAGGAGAGTGAATTCACCAAGTTTCAGAAACATGCAAGCAGATTAGATCACATCTTCTTCATGTTACGGTGCAGCAATGAAGGTCCGACTATTCAAGGATTGACAGGATTCAATACTGTACTTCAAGGCGCCATGTATCCACCAAAGGCATTGGTCCGCTACCTGCCTCTGATTGATGCAAGTCCTACCGACCATGACACTGTCTACACCATACTCCTCAGAAGTTTAGAGTATGCAGATAAATTAGACTTGAATGAGGTTGTCGTAGTGTTCGATCAAGCCATCTATGCAAAGGCGCAGCAGATCAAGTGGCAAGACGAAATCTTCACTAACAGGTTGGTTGTCCGACTGGGTGTATTCCACACCTGCCTGTCCTTTCTGAGCTGTCTTGGTAAAAGATTTGGAGATGGCGGTTTGAGAGATGTGATGATTGAATCAGGTTTGATTGCCGAGGGTGCCTTAAATGGAGTTATGAGTGGTCACCATTATAACAGGGCAATGAGAGCTCACAAGATAGTGTGTGAAGCCCTGCATCGGCTGGTGTTTGATGCTTACCTTGGTACCCTGCAAGATGAGGAACTAGAGTCAGCACATCATCTTCTTCACGAAATGCGTCAGTCGTATGTCTTCCTTGGTTCAGATTTTGCTGATCAGTTGAGCAGTGAAGAGAATGGTGAATTAATTCAACTTGAAGAGTCATACAAGAGGTACATTGAAGAGGCCTGCAAACAGAGCAAAACGTTTGCCTTCTGGACGTCCTATATGTCTATGGTGCAATTGTTGTTAATGCTGATAAGAGCCAGCAGAGAAGGCGACTGGCAGTTACACCTTTCCAGTATTAGGAGTATGCTGCCTTGGTATTTTGCTTACGACAGAGTGAACTACTCCAGGTATGGGGCAGTGTACTGGCTCGAAATGTGTGCCTTGCCGACGACACATCCCCACCTCCACAATGGAATGATGATGGGACAATTTGCAGTTCAGATGCAAGATGAATATGGGTTTTCACAGATTCCCTGCGATCAACTAATAGAGGAGACTTGCAACAGGGACTCCAAGTACAAAGGTGGACTGACCGGGTTTACCAGAAAGAAGGGGGCAGTTCAGCGATGGCACTTGACTCAGCATCAGCGTTCGGGTATAACTCACAAATGTCAGGAAATGGCTGGGAAAATACCTGGTACAGGAAGAATGCGCAAGGATCTTGATGTGACGCGCAATCAACAAGATGAGAAGGCTACACAGGGGGTCATGGAGACCATCTCAAACATGGTGAATCCTTTTGAATGTGAAGGCAGCGACTTGATTCATATCTCATCTGGTGTTGTGGCAAGTGATAAAGTGTGTGAGGACTTGATGAAAGCCAAGGGCCTTGGAGAGGACAAATGTGTACAGTTCATCAAAGAGCGGTTGCAGAGTGACCAAGTGGGGTTCTTTGACGCATTGAAGAAGAACAAGTTGCTTACATTCTCAAATCAGGGCAAAGAAGTGACCCGGCGAGTCAATAGCAAACAAGTGGTATTGAAGGCGAACCGTGATCTCTTTGCTCGTCTGCTAGTAATAAGCCAAGTAAGGAATGCCGATATGAGAGAGGTGTTGTCTTACAGTCTTGGGCCTGTACCTCTTCCTATAGCCACAGAGAACGGCCATCTGTACAAAAACTCCAAGTCTGACCTGATGCACTATGTCGAGGAACTGGCTGGGGTTGCACCGGTAAGCCCAATTCCATTGGAATCCATCTGGGTAGTGGATGGCATGGCAATGCTGCAAACACTTCGGCCACGTGAACGCCCCAAATCATGGGGTCTGCTGGCAGAAAGCCTTTTGGTGAAGCTGGTTAGTTTGTCATCACAAATTGGTTCCAAAGAAATTCATTTTGTCACTGACCAGTATCCAGTAACAAGCATCAAGAATGCTGAGAGAAACCGAAGAGCTGGGAGCGGAACACAGGTGATCAAAATATCCAATGCTGGACAACCAGTACCTGTTCAGTGGAAGAAATTCCTTGGAGTCGGTCGTAAAAAAGAAAACTTGGTCGACTTCATGTTCCAAACGTGGAAGAAAGTATCATCAGCCATCTTAAAGGATGTCAAGGTGTACTTAGCCCATGGACAAGAATGTCATGTGTTGCGTAATGTCAATGGCAAGGTCCGAAGTGAAAATGTACCAGAGTTAGAGTGTAGTCATGAAGAGGCAGACACCCGGATGTTTCTGCACTGTGCTTTCATCTCCTCTCAGGCCTCACCCAACAGCCCTAGGAAGAGCATCATCATCAAAAGTCCCGACACTGATGTTTTCATTGTGGCTCTGCATCACAGCAGTTCTATAGAGTCACCCTTACTTTTTCACACTGGCAGGGGAAAGAATTTGCGCACAGTCAACATCTCACAAGTGAGCCATGTTCTGGGAGCAGAGACAACACAAAAACTGATCGGTCTGCACTGTTTGACTGGCTGCGACTCCACAAGTGGATTCCGGGGAAAAGGAAAGACAACGCCAGCTAAATTGGCATTAAAGGTATAAATATATGTATACAACATTTGCTTTGCAAAAGTTTTCAGAAATGGATGGATTAGTATTAGAAAGAAAATATTGTTACACTGACATGTTAAAAGTTTTGTGTTAATAGATAATGGAAAGACCTTGACGCAAAACTGTTTTGTATATACGTACTGGTTCCTTGAACCTACTTCAGATCAAACAAAACATTTTAAAGACGGTGGGAAATTGTTGAGTCGGGGAACCAGACAAGCCGGCTTGCACCTGTTCACAGACGTCTAACTAACCGCCAACAATATTGAGAACTAACTCAATTTTGTAAATTGAGGGCAGTTATACATTTTAAAACAGTCAAGCTTTATTTTCCATTTATTGTGACACACAATCATGATATTATTTTCATGGGATGATTGAGACTATTATTCACTCAGTCAAATACAGTTTTTCAATTTTTTTTTTAAATAGAAAGTGTTGTCTATTTTCTTTTCAAGGAGGTCAATACGTACCCTGTCTTCAAAGCAATTGGTGACGACTTTACTGTGAGGCCCGATGTCATCTCAGGAGCTGATTGTTCGTCTGCCATCTGTACAGACAGCTTGATTGTGCCAATGTGAACATTGCCAGGTATGTGTTTAACATGCATTAGTTTTGCCAAATTCAAGCACACAGAAAGCAGTACAACCTTCTTGTTGAAAGACCGTAACCAAATGCTGCATGTCAGTTCAGAGCAGTGTGTGTGGATAAAGAGTGCTTTATATTCATATTTTGTTTTACTTCAACTTGAGAACAGTTTTCCTTCGCTAAATTTAGTCACAGGCCAATGAACTGCTCCACAAATATATCAAAAAATAAATAACTTGGTCACCAAAAGTTTTCTTCAAGAAGTAACAAGTTAAAACATGCAGTGCCTGTTGCACATTAAGAAAATGCAATTTGCAATTAAAAAGTACTGTCATTTAAGAAAGGGATTTTTCTCGTAATTTGACAACTTGCAGATACAACATGTTCCAGATTGGCACTGTGATGGAGGAGTCGATGCCGCCAAATCAGGATGCCTTGCACCTGCATGTAAAGAGGGCCAATTACCAGGCAGCCATTTACAAGAGGGCCCTGGATGCACGTCCTGAAGTGCCGTCTCCACACAAAAGAGGGTGGAAGGTCATCGACGATGACATCAGTATCCACTGGATGGATCTACCCCCTGCCCCAGACAGTGTCATGGAATTTGCCCACTGTTCTTGTAAAAAAAGTAAATGTACAAAAGGCAAGTGTAGCTGTCTCGAAAAGAAACTGCCATGCACAGACTTGTGCAAGTGCACAAACTGTGAAAATATTCCAGGTGAAGAGCAGCGCACTTCACATGAAAGTAATGATTCAGATATTGAGGATTAAATTAACCATCATGAACATGTTTTGCTATATAATAAGGGAATAAATGTGTGCTCTGGAGGTTTTTATCACTCGTTTAATACCGCTTAGAGTCTGGGTGCTGATAATTACCCGAGCCGGAGGCGAGGGTAATTATCAGCACCCAGACTCTAAGCGGTATTAAACGAGTGATAAATACCGACCGAGCACATATTTATTCCAATTCATAAATACCTTATCCGTAAAAATTTTTCAAATAATTCGTTCAAAAAATCCCGATTTTGTTCAACAAGTTCACTTCATGCTTTTTGAAACATCCCTCTAGCAAAATAATGGAGTGTTCAGCTGGCGAGTAAGATGTAAACAACCCTTTTATGGAGATTGACGCACGCGTAACATGTTCTGCGCGATGTCACGCAGAACGCACCTGGGGCGTTGCGTTTTGAATTTAGAACTATAAAATTCTGACTCGCTTGTAGTGTTGCGCATGCCTACGTGAGGATTGTGAACGTTCAACCAATGAAACGGTAAGAGGCACTGGATTTTTAGGAGTCCACATTTTATTGTGACACTGGAAAAGTGTTTAAGACCAGCTAGCCATGTCTTTATCATCCGTTTAATACCGGCCACGTGACGGGCTCTCGACCAATAGGAATAGCTAAACTGTCTGAGGTATTTATGAATATGGAATAAGATTGTCACTTCAGAAGCGTTAAATCACACATTCTGCTTCCAATCCCACTTAAATATTTCCAAATATGAATCAAAAGGACTCGTTTTTAAATAACTTACATTGTTATAGGGACGTACTCAACTTAAAAAAAACCCAAATTTTTGTCTTACGGTTGAAATGACACCGTTGATTTTGTGACGGACGTTTTCCAGTTGCAGGTTCAGCAAGGGGATGGTAAATAATTTTACCGTGTTTTCTTTTTCGACAATGTTTTTTTTTGTGTGGTAATTTGTAAGGGCTTAAAACAGTTTATTCCTCTCCGCTAATGTTCATGCTTACAGTCTTATTTGTTGTTAATCAAATAGACTCTATTAAGACATCCTTTAGAGCTTCTTGTTAGTGTAATTCCTTTTTTGGGGGGGGGAGGTGGGTGCAGAAGATGTCGTATACTAAGAATTGTCCTCCATGATGCTATGCAAAAGGCCCATTCTCTTGGTTGATGTCTTTGTGCAGAGAGAGTTGTTTCATATTTTATACTAGATGTATCCACCAATCCTCTTATACATTGAACTATGTTCTCAACTGCAGTTCTGGTTTCTTTGAAGGTTTATGACATTTTTCGTCCTTCGACCCTTCGAATGATTTGAAATCTAGACAACGGAACTCACTGTAGATAACGAATGTAGTTTCCAGATGCCAATGGATTCGCCATTGAAAGATTCAAGTCTGTTTTACCATTTTTGTAATGACTAACCTTTATTGAGATACAAAGTTCTGGTCTTACCTTGTTCCGGTCTTACCTTCACGGAAGGACACAGTAACTAAAATTGGGAATGTCGAACAAATCCGATTCTTTCAATTTTGGAGTCCCACAAGGGACTATCTTGGGCCCATTAATATTTTCTATATTTATTAATGATATCACGTCAGTGACTGAGCATACTAAAATTGTCCTTTGTGCTGATGACACTTCTATTTTTTACTCAGGTAAAGATATTCATCAGATCAACTTGTATCCAGAAAATGTCAAACTGGCTCAATGACAATAGATTAAAATTGAATACTACCAAGTCCAAAAGCATGTTGATTTGATCATTCCAAAAACTTGCCTGATGTGAACATCCTAATATTGATATTTATTTTTTTTTGTATTATAATTTTTGCCAAATACAGTTATTATTTCTCAAGTATTTTTAATTACCATTTACTGTATTGTTTTTTGTACAAATAAATATGCATCAAAGGCTGAAATTATAAACCCTGTGGTCATTTTTATTTTTTTTATTCAGATAAATTCATTTGTATTTGTATCGGACCCTCCGTTTAATTTATTACATCGTAAGTCAGAAATACTCTGTAATTTTAACCAAAAAGAAAATTATAATCATATGATTAATAATACCCTATTAAGAAGTTCAGTAAAAAACAATATATGTGTTTTAAATGAAAATATAAAACAAAAGGAGGGAACATTTGCACTAAGGCTGGGAAAGGGCTTTTAGAATCTTCCATGAATTTCAATGGGCTGGAAAATTTGATATTTAAATTAATTATTGGAACAATGAAAGTCTATTGGAACATTAAAAGTCACCCCAAGTTCCTTTTTATTGAGTCTTGGCTCTGTAGAGACCCTTTTTAGCAAGCAACAGCAATTAAAACAATCTTTCCCATTGAAAATGTGCACAGTTTTCCATTCCTGGTCAATAGAGGGCGCCCTTTTTTGAACTGCTCATTAAAATGCAAATATTTAAATGATTGGTCACTTTGGGGTTGTGGATTTTGGTTTTTCGTGATCTATATGGTCTCAGCTAATAACCTGCAAAAATTCACTTAGATCTGAGAGGTGCGCCAAGAAAATCACTTTCTGAGCACATTTTGCAGCCATGCCCCGTGGTCTATTTCGTCCAAGACAAATTCCAAATGCTTAACGAAAACCACTTAAATTAGTCATTTACCATTCAATTTCAAAGTTTGGTCACCCTCTTTCGTCACCGGGTCGAGAATATTCGACATTACAGATTAAATTCGTCTCAGCTGTTTCCGAATGGTAGCATTCAGAGATCGAATTCGTCTTATATAAATCAATTAGACGAATTTGAAAGGTTTGGCGTAGACGAGACGAGATAGAATACTCCCGGACGAAAACGTGTAATCATTGTTTGAATTTGTTTGTATGAACTGAATTTGAAATTGTCAGACAAAAGACAAAATTAAACATTGGAAGTGCACTAAATGGATGTTGATGGACGAATTTGAATATTAGAAACAGTGAATTCGAATGAAGAACGTTTTGAAATAGCCGGGAAAACCTATAATAAAAATAGTGACAACCGTGGCCCAATTTTTTAATTTTAATTTAATCAACAGTGATATTTGTCTTATTATAGGTTTTCCCGGCCAATTTCACCAAGATTTTATTCATTTTAACGCCTAGCTCATTCGATTTAGATTGACATTGAAAGATCACGCAGATCGGCATTTCACAATCAAAAAGAATCATTCAATTTCACTATCGTCCCTATCAAATATGCGTTCATATTAAAAGTATCAAGTTGTTCATTCAATATCGTCTAAACCAGCATTAAGGGGTTGATCAGGCATTCGTTTTCATAAATGGGCAAATATATTTCACATTTTGTCAAACATCTTTTAAGACTTCATACGTGTCCGTACTCCTTAGCGTTACTCATATTTAATGTCTTCAATCCGAAGATGCCTTTCTTTCTTAATTAAAGGGTATGTGCAATGAATTTTTCTCAGGAATTATTTTTGTTTTACTCTTTGTGAAATGTAAAAAAAAACTACACATTTGACAACATTTTTTGGTTAATGTTATTGCAAAAGTGCACTTCTTTAAACATTTAAAAGTTTCCATGTTTTTCCGGACTACGTATGAGCGCACTGTTACTGTGATTTCATCTCAGGAAGCTTAAGACACTGTTCAGTTTAGGTTTTCTTCTTTTTAACTATTCGTCCAAAATTTGCTAATTGAAAACATTTGTGTGAAAGGGTTGCTCGGTGGCTCACTGCCAATTTGACCACATGTGCAAAACTCACGCGAAATGTAATGGGTGATAATGAAACTGATTAGAACAATTCGGAATTTCTCCAGGGAAAACCTATATTGACAAGGAAGGCCTATTCTTGGCTAACTTCTTCGTACCGTAAAAGTCATTGATCCAATGTTTGTCTTCATACCCATTAACGAACGACTAAATCGTCCCCTTTATCAGCACCTCCCTGTCTCATTTCGTTTGAATATTGTTACTTCTTTCCAATATCATTGCTCCCTGTGACTTTCGGATCAGGAAGATGTACATGAATGTACACACTATGAGGTCTCAGTCAGTCTCTTGTTAGTCCGATTCTTCTGGCCTTGCATTTAAGTGCAAAATCATCATTAAAAAATCTACGATGGAGGAAAAATTATCAAATTCATTTTTAATAGCCTATACTGGCAAGCAATGAGGCAGGAAGCAAGCATTTGATGACTGCGTTCCTTTGTGTGTATTCCGGTGGTTAATGTATTATAAATGACATAATATAAAATACAAAAGGCTTCAGTGATCACGCTTTTAGTGAAAATAATTATCCTTGAGTACGGCAGCCTATATTTGTATTTGGGGAATCTGCCACAACCCGGCTACCGTTTTAGAATCGTTCGAGCTTCTTTTTTTTCCGGACCGTCATTCTCAGCGACTTTTCTTCAACCTGTTCCCAGCAGGAACTTGAGACTTGGAACGAAAATCAACCCTGATACAGAGGGCACGCCATTATGACGTCATCAGGTATCACATTAACAAATTATCATTTTTAACAAAACAAACAATGGACAAAATACACAATCATATTAAAGGTTTTCCCGGCCAATTTCACCAAGTATTAGACGCCTGGCTCATTCGATTTAGATTGAAAGATCACGCAGATTGGCATTCGACAATCAAAAAGAATCATTCAATTTCACTATCCGAGCATTCTATCGCCTTTTAGCTTCACTCGTCCCTGTCAAAGATGCATTCATATTAAAAGTATCGCGTTTTTTCATTCTCTTTCGTCTAAACCATTTGTAAGGGGTCGACAGGGCATTCGTTTTCATTAATGGGCAAACATATGTTGCATTTTGTCAAACATCTTTTGAGACTTCATACGTGTCCGTATGAAGTCTTAAAAGTCTAAATCATATTTGATGACTTCAAACCGTAGATTGACTTTCTTTCTTAATTAAAGGGGATGTGCAATGAATCTTTCTCAGGAATTCTTTTACGCAACTCTGTGAAGTGTAAGAAAACTACACATTTGGCAACACTTTTCGGGTTAATCTTATTTCAAATGTGCACTTCTTTAAGCATTTTAAAGTTTCCATGCTTTCCCGGCATAACGCTGTCACTACTGTGATGTCATTTCAGGAAAACACTGTTCAGTTTAGGATTTTTTCTTTCAAATTATTCATCCAAAATTTGCTAATTGAAAACATTTGTGGGAAAGGGTTGGTCATTGGCTTACTGCCATGTACTGACACATCATATAATAACCCAAAAAAAGAAATTTATGACAGCAAAATATCCAAAATTCTACGAACTTTTTTTTGCTGAAATAGCTGTGTCACATTAAACATGCTTGGAATGCCATCACATGTTTTGTAAGGAATATGAAACTTTGCATTAGCATAAAAACGAGAAGGGCACCAAAACACCCCTCAAAAAGGAAACATATAGGTTTTTCCGGCGAATTTCCGAAATTTTCCAATCACTTTCATTATCAGCCATTCAATTTCCTGTGAGTTTTGCACATGTGGTCAAATTGGGGTTTCTTTTTCGTTTTGGGTTCGTTCAATTTCATTTTTAGGCAGCCAAGATTTTGCTCTGAATGTTCGTTTTCATTTTCGGGCATCCTATTTCGTTTTAGTGCATTCAGGACTTAACTTGTAGCAGTCTTAAATTAAGTCTTTGCAACCTTTTGACGGTTGACGCATTCAAATTAGCGAACATCTGTGCGCTTGTAAAGTATAACCATGCTTTTCGTTTCTTATTCGTTTATGGGCAATCGCTTTCATCGTTTGGTCATTTAAATTAGTAAACAATTGTAATCGATATATTTCCTATTTTTCTCCGAGGTTCATTTCCAAGACTTGATAAGTGTAAAACTTACAATGTTACAATTTAACTTATAGGCCCTATGAGGGAAACAAGATGTAATTACGAATTAATTAATTGAAGGGACTAAGATAATTTGTTTTTCACTGTTTATCTTTTCTTCGTTTGAGCAAGGGGCATCTTAACGTTGACGATTTCTTGACGTGCAAGACATCGGAACACCTATATTTGGTAATAGATGTACCATCGGGAACATTTCTCTTGAGTTATTTCTTAAATGTTTTTTTGCGCATGTCTGACCGATCACTTACTGCATTCACAGGGCCCATGCAAAGTTAGTTTGCAATGCAAGCCTTGAAAATACATCTTTGTGTCACATTTAACCTTATTTGCAAATTTCGTTTTCATTTTTGAAGGATGTTTTTGGTGCTTCCCCGTTTATATGCTAATGCAAAGTTTCATATTCATTAGAATACCTGTGATGGCATTCCGGGCATGATTAATGTTACATGGCTATTTAAGCACACACAAAAAGTTAGAATTTTGGATATTTTGCTGTTATAAATTTCTTTCATTTGGTGAATCTTTGATGTGTCAGTATGCATGGCAGTAAGCCAGTGAGCAAAAATGTGTTCGTGACGCACCCCGTCAGCATATGAGCCGCCTGTATTGGACGTATACATAGCGTACTTGCAGCGCAGATGCAAAGCACGCTGAACGGCGAGCGGCAGAAATGCGGCGGGAATACGCTCAGAAGTGCGTCAAGCATGCGGTCGGCATAATTAGTCGGCTGCGTCCGGAATACGCTCGGCATGCGCACTGCATACTGACCTATTCGCAGCCCGAAAAATAATGTTGTGCACTGCATACGCAACTCATACGCATCTCATACGCAATGGATGTGCTGAATTCGTTACTTGTACGCTAGATGTGCGTCGCACATAAGTCAAGGTGATCAAACAATTTCGACGTTAATTGAGCGTACGGCTGCGTATTGAAATTTTTTGATAAGGAACTCATAAGGAATTAGGATACGCAAAGGTGTGACAGGGGCTTAAAGCAGTGCACGTTTGCGATAAGATTAACCCCAAAATGTTGTCAAATGTGTAGTTTTCTTACATTTCACAGTAGTAAAGAGTTGCACAAAGAGAATTCCTGATAAAAATTCATGATTTACGCTAAGGAATACGGACACGTATGAAGTCTTAAAAGATGTTTGACAAAATGTGAAATATGTTTGCCCATTAATGAAAACGAATGCCCGATCAACCCTTTACTGCTGGTTTAGACGAAATTGGATGAACAACGCGATACTTTTAATATGAATGCATCTTTGAAAGGGACGAGTGAAGCTAAAAGGCAATAATTTGCTGGGATAGTGAAATTGAATGATTCTTTTTGATTGTCGAATGCCGATCTGCGTGTTCTTTCAATTTCAATCTAAATCGAATGAGCCAGGCGTTAAATTGAATGAAAACTTGGTGAAATTGGCCGGGAAAACCTATAAAACTTGCAAATAAGGTTAAGGTTGACGCAAAAATGTGTATTTAAGGTTTGCATTGAAAACTGTGCATGGGCCCTGTGAATACGGTAAGTGTTCGGTCAGACATACGCAAGAAACCATTAAAGAAATAACGCAAGAGAAGTGTTCCCAACGGTACAATCATTGCCAAACATACGTGTCCCGATGTCTTGCAAGTATATAGAAAAGATCAACACTGAAAATCCCTTTCAATTGATTATTTCGTTGCATCTTGTTTCCTTCATATCAGTTGATTTGTATTATTGTAAATTTTACATTCACCTAGATTTTTGGGGGGAAACGAACCTCGGAGAAAAATATTTAAAAAAAAAAACGATTAGAAAATCTTACTAATTTAAATGACCAAACGATGAAAGTGATTCCCATAAACGAATAAGAAACGAAAAGCATGGTTATACGTTATAAGCGCACAAATGTTCGCTAATTTGAGTGCGTCAACCGTCAAAAGGTTGCAAAGACTTAAATTTAGACTGCTACAAGTTAAGTCTTAAATGCACTAAATCAAAATGGGCTGCCCGAAAACGAAAACGAAAATTCATAGCAAAATCGCGGCTGCCTTAAAATGAAATTGAATGAACCCCAAGTGAAAAAGAAGCCCCAATTGGACCACATGTGCAAAACTCACGCGAAATTGAATGGCTGATAATGAAACTGATTAGAAAAATTCGTAAATTAGCCGGGAAAACCTATAATATATGTTTCTCCGGCCAATTTTACCAATTTTTCATTCAATTTAACACCTATGATTAATTCATTTTAGATTAAAATGAAAAGATCACGCATACCGACATTCGACCATCAAAAAGAATAATTTAATTTCATTATTCTAACATTCTGAAAGTATCGTCTTGTTTGAATTTCGTCTGAACCAACAGTTAGGGTTGATCGGACATTTATTTTAATTAATGAGCTAACATAATATTTAACATTTTGTCAAGCATATATCTTAACTTCCTGCATGTCTGTATTCCTATAACATTCTTAGATAACTTATCTCAGCGTAAATCATATTATAGTTTTTTTACTAAAATGATACTTATTGAATCCGAGTGTAAAACATTATCAGTGTGCAAGATATGCATCTTTCAGACATTTCTTAAACTGAATTATTGAATATTTGGTCAGGTGCAACTTGGAATAAATTATTACGTTATTTCATGAATTCTAAACGATCTGTGTTGCAATCTTAGGCAATTTTTAACAATTTAAACACATTTTTGTGAGCAAAAGATTATCTTTTAAACATTGTTTGTTCGAGTTTGAAGTCATTGACTCAGCCTTTCTGAGCTTAATTTGGCTACAATTTTCATACGGGGATGAAAAAAGTATGTAGGGGGATATATATCCCCCACCCACTTTAAAAATTGTTGGGGGGGGGGGGCTCCCCCCATTATCAGTTGTAACTTTATAAAAAAGTCATGCCATTGTGCCATCGGCTATATGGGGGCGCCTTCGTAAGAATTGTATGCATGTATCGCCCCGAAAAGCAGTATACATCCGTTATGCTAGTGCGGATAATTTTCGGTTAGAACAGCACCCCCATCGACAGATGGTACCACAGATGGTATCTTTCTGAGTTCTTTCCATATGCTGTTGTGCCTGAATGTTTCCAATTTGAAATAATAGGTCTTTAATCACCGTTACTACAGCATGACTAGTCAGGGTATGAACAGCAGAATACTCAAATAGCCAGGAAAAAAAGGCCATTTTGGGGTTAATTTGGAATTTCAAGGGGTGGGGGTTATTTAAGAGATACAGCATTAGTTTTGGTGTCAACAGTCTTGTATTGATGGTGTTAACCATTTCCCAGATGGGCGTCTTCATATTTTGACATTGGACTTTACCACCCCCCTCTATTAGTACTCGACCGCTATATTGCAACACTTTAATCATACATGTGCGACACTAAAAATGAATTTGAAAAAATATGTATATATATATCATCTAGAATTTTATTGTGTGTTTTTTCCTTTGTAAAAAGCCCTAATGACGGATGGAGGTGGCAGTGCACATTTTGATGATTTTAGTTTGTGTTGGTAAATAGCCCCAGTGGCGGATGGTGGCAGTGTACATTTGAGTGATTCTTTATTATCTAGAATATTATATTTGTTTCTGGTCTAAAGGCGAACGGAGGTGGCAGTGCACATTTTGATGGTTTTAGTTGTGTGTTTTTTGTAAATAGCCCTAATGGCGGATAGTGGCAGTGTACACTAAAGGGATTATTGATTATCATTTTAGCGATTATTTATCATCTAGAAATTATATTTTTTCATTTGTAAATAGCCCTAATGCCGGATAGTGGCAGTGTACATTTGAGTGAGCGCGCCGCCTCGCCTACGTACGTAGCTAGCCCTGCGCGACGTGAACTCGTACGGTCCATATTGTGTGATACGGATACTGTCTCTGCTCGGTGTAGGCACGGACGTCCGCGCCGCGAGTGCCCGTTCAGTTTCTTGATGAAAGACTCCCAAAGGGCCCTGTCACACTTCTGCGTATCCTAATTCCTTATGAGTTGCGCATTGACATTTTTTCATACGCAGTTGTACGCACCATACGCACCTCATATGCATCTCTATCGTTTTGTGTAAGTTTTATGTACGCAGGCATACGCATGGTACGGCCCAGTACGCCGGATAGTTTTGGGCATGCACAAAACTACGCTGCGTACGCTGTTACGCAGGTCATAAGTTATAAATACGCAGCGCATCGGTCCCGCATCGGTCGAGTGCGTTACGAGTACGCTTTGTGTTCGTGACGCACCCCGTCAGCATATGAGCCGCCTGTATTGGACGTATACATAGCGTACTTGCAGCGCAGATGCAACGCACGCTGGACGGCGAGCGGCGGAAATGCGGCGGGAATACGCTCAGAAGGGCGTCAAGCATGCGGTCGGCATAAGTCGGGTGCGTCCGGAATACGCTCGGCATGCGCACTGCATACTGACCTATTCGCAGCCCGAAAAATAATGTTGTGCACTGCATACGGAACTCATACGTATTTCATACGCAATGGATGCGCTGAATTCGTTACTTGTACGCTAGATGTGCGTCGCACATAAGTCAAAGTGATCAAAACATTTCGACGTTAATTGAGCGTACGGCTGCGCATTGAATTTTTTTGATAAGGAACTCATAAGGAATTAGGATACGCAAAGGTGTGACAGGGGCTTTAGGGCCCTGTCACACTTCTGCGTATCCTAATTCCTTATGAGTTGCGCATTGACATTTTTTCATACGCAGTTGTACGCACCATACGCACCTCATATGCATCTCTATCGTTTTGTGTAAGTTTTATGGACGCAGGCATACGCATGGTACGGCCCAGTACGCCGGATAGTTTTGGGCATGCACAAAACTACGCTGCGTACGCTGTTACGCAGGTCATAAGTTATAAATACGCAGCGCATCGGTCCCGCATCGGTCGTGCGCGGTACGAGTACGCTATGTGTTCGTGGGGGATTTGGCGGTTCATACGCGGTGACCTCCCGGCACCCACCCCGTCAGCATATGAGCCGCCTATATTGGACGTATACATAGCGTACTTTCAGCGCAGATACAACGCACGCTAAACGAACTCAGTGTGACAGGGGCTTAACGACGCCATAGAACCAGCCTAATGAGACTATGCCTAATAACTGGCATGTTCACTGGCCTGGTGGCTTGCATGACATGATTAAATGTTAAATTTCTATATTGTACAGCACTTTTTTTATTTGTACACCCTGCGAACATTCTCAAGCATTTATCTGCTAAAATGTTGCGTGCGCTAGAATTTAAATGAAAATCCTTTGCAAAACGATGTGTCAATTACCAACAGTTCGAGGTTTGGGCGCACGCACTGCCTACGCAGCACGCACGCGCACGCGCACATACTGAGCAGTCCATCCGATCATCCCGCAGATCGTTGGCAACACGTGTTCAACTTCTTGTCGACTGCCGAGGAAGCTGACTTAATTCTTTCTGTAATTGGTTTGTTAGGTCATAGATATGTGAAAAGTGAGTGACCTCATGATGACGTCATCAAAAATGCAATTGTTACAGCACCTAAGGGAAGGTCCTGTCGTCATGAAACTTGAAGGGAAAGTAGAGAATATGTTTTGCAAAATCCGAAATGACGTCACGATGACATTCTTTTTTTCTTATTGTAGAACCACAATGTGTTTTGAATGGAAATTTCCAACAGCGACTGACAGTTAATAACGAACGCGAAATGAAAGAAGCTTACCCTTCTCAGTCGAATGCACAAAGCAATCAAAGTGGAGGATTGTTAAAGTTTGTTTCCCTGACAACGCTGCTTTGGGCGTTGTGTAGTTAGAGTTGAGTACACTGTTCGGAATATTGCACTTTTCGACAGTTGTTCCCCATTAATTAACAGCTAAAAATAGCAGATGACTTTCACTGTTGATCTTTGTTATTATAGAAGCTTTTTCTTTAGAATAAGACAAAAATGCCCATATATCCCGCACAGACATTGTACACTGTTTTCTGTATATTGTCACTTACCCATTCTTTCATATCTTCATGAAACTTGGTATGGAAAGAGACCCTATGCTAAAACAGTATGTGCATCAGTTACTTTGGGGCAAACATTACTGTTAATGTTTATATACCAGTCACAACATCCATATATTTTGTACTTACAGACTACAATGCGAGTTTTCCTGATATTGTAAATCCTTCCAAATCTTTGCAGTTCACAACAAGTCCCCCACATAATAGTCATTCACTCTCAGCTGTGAAAATGTAAACCACCACTGTGTTTTGTACATGTACTTGCACTGAAAATGACAGCATCATCTACCTGTTCATAAGGCCAACAAAATAAGTCTCCGGTTTCTGGTAGGGAGCTTGCCCAAAAAAGTGGTGCGGTAACGCGGCTTTTTGGGTTTTTTTACCTTTTTTTTTTTTGCTTCAAATGTCGGCTGATGACTGCAAATGGTGCCCGACTAAACTTATTAAGGGAGACCAGAGAAGCCACATAAAGCTTATTCTCGAGCATAACCCCATCTAAAAACACGTTAAAATTGTGCAGCAGCAGGATTCCAGTCAAACCAGTGAGTTTGGCGGTTTCGAAACATTTTTCATTGAAACAAAAACCTTTTTCATTTTGCCGACGCGCATGGCTACGGCGACGCGTGCGCATACCAGAAACCGGAGACTTTTTGTTTTGGCCTAAGAGCATTCTAAGGGATATCTTTCATATCCGAGTTTGCTTCATGCAACCAGTTTCTACAGATCTAGGCCGTAGCAGTTCTCAATTTCCACCACATCTTCATCAGCCGCATTTTAAAGGGCGAGGTCATTCAGCTGGCACACCATCTTGCCCTGGCCTTGGTCCTTCAGATTGAAGGAGCTACATTTGGGATGAGAGAGGAAGGCCTTACCACAAGACACCAGACCCTGAGCCTGTAACTCCATCAAGACGTGATTATCAATGAGGCTCGGGGAGGTGACTCGACCATCAGAGTCGATCTGAAGGCAGAATAGAGGGTCGTTGTCGATGATAGCAAGCTCACATGTTGCATATCTAAGATTGATGCATAACTGGTTACCCCATTCGCCATTCCTCCAATTGCCCATCAATGCACAATCAGCTGCACTGTGCCGATTGTCAGGCTTTCCTTCCCTCCAGTTCTGGTACGCGTTGGTCTCATCACCTCTCAGAGGACAATTCTGCCAATCACCTTCCTTGTCGATGTCTTAGCAGCCAATCCAGAGATTACTAGAAATACACTATTAACACTTAAAAGCACATGTAGATTGGTAGTATTACCCAAAATTAAGGTTCAACTCACATTATAAACATTCTATAGTCACATAAAGATGTTATGAAATTATCCCGTAAATTTCGGGCATAACGCAGATTCGGCCACGACGACGTTTCCCAGTGAACTTCAGCACCTAGACCCAGAGTTGTAACGAGTCACTGATTTTTCTGACACGAGTCTAGTCGAGTCATTTTAAAGAAGTGACTCGAATCGAGTCGAGTCATTAGGTCAAAAGGTCGAGTCGAGTCGAGAAAAATATTTAGCTCGAGTCAATTCGAGTCACGATTATTTGAACACTATGTATACCAAAATTTATAAAAGGAGGCCATAACTTTAGCGAGCGTTCAAATCCAAAAGCTTCATAAGAAATCGCCAAAAACCGATGATGAAACAGCGAATTAGAAAATGTGTTTAAAAATCTGGTTCCCGGATGGTATTTTGTGCGTTCTAGAACCATGAGGTGAGAGTCTGTGACACTTGTATATTTGTACATGACTGCTATTCGCAAAGTAAAGTGAGCATACATTTTGCACCGTAAGTCATTGCGAATACTTTTCGCAAAGTTGCGCTTTTTATTTTTGGGACTCGATCGAGTCTTAATTATCAGCCTTCGCTCGAGTCGAGTCGAGTCCTTTGATGAGGGACTGGAGTCGAGTCGAGTCATTTGCTCGCAGTAAAGTCGAGTTGAGTCATTTACCCTTAGGGACTCGAGTCGAGTCACTAACAACTGTGACTCGAGTCGGACTCGAGTCGAGTAATTAGCTCGAGTCATTACAACTCTGCCAAGACCAGCCAACTTGTCCCATTATTATGTCAGGGTTTGTTTGAAAGGATTGAAGCTTTTTAAACAAATATGTATCATTTTTTGTTCAAATTTGTTAGTTTTTGTTCAAATTTGCTGTTCTCATCAAATCAAATTTACAACAATTTTTGCAGAATTCTGCCAGAAATCTGCCCCAAAAAAATCCATTCTGTAAAATTTTCTGTCAAACTCTCGGTTTTTTTTACAAAATTCGGACAAGGTTAGCCGAAAATGGGCTAAAACGGTCACCTTGGTACACATGCACCATTGCGTGTATACACACATATTGTACATCATGATTTAATCCGCGGGATGCGTAATTTTTTTTCCTAGGAGGGTTAGGGGCAATGTCATGAATAATTCAGTTTTTCCTTTGAATCATTGCAAGACTTAGGTTCTCGTTCTATTTTCCTCTTAATTTAAAATTATCTCAGTGATAAATTTGGAGAATAAAAATAGCTGATGCAAATGAGCAGCGACGACGTGGATTCGAACCAGGGATCTTTGTATCCATAGCTCATTTCACTATCCACTAGGCTACTGTGTGGTAGCTCGACGACAACCGTTCTTTAAAATGCTTTAATGTATTGTAACTAGTTGAGTAACTAACAACAATGCTGTTGATGTCATTGTCCGTTCTCATGGATAAACATGAATTATTCATGACATTGCCCCTAACCCTCCTAGGAATAAAAATTACGCCCGCGGGATACGGCGCGGTATGCATGGTACGTCAGGGAATTAGACTATGAATATGCATGTATTTGGGGTAATTATGCAACATATATAATGCGCGCTACATACATTAGGCAAAACAGATGCGCGCGCATTACACGACCAATAGCAAGTACCCTAGTGGTTGTTCTGACAGGTTCTTGGGTGATATTGGTTGGTCGTGATAGCGCCCTCTCGCGGTGGCCGGTTATAGCGTTGGTCGGTTATCGGCGTAGCAAACAAGAACAACGTCTAGCCCCTAGACTAGATGCTTTCTGCTTTGTGCCAACTATTTAGTTCCTTGATCACAAATTAACAAGACTTTCCATATCGGTGCCAGCCCACAGGGCAAACAGTCGCCACACTGACTTCAAATCCAGCCATAAGAAGCAGTAAGCTCAACACATCCATGCTGTTTCTGATAATTAGGAATGTTCAGGTGTACGGATATATTTTTTTTTTAGGATAGCCTCAGTACTGCTCAGCTTTTCTGCCAGTAATTGCAACTGAATTTTGAGTGTAGAACCACAACATGTTTTGCATGGAAATAACATCAACTGACGGTTTAAGAGCGCGAAATGAAAGAGGCTTACCCTTCTCATTCGAATGCACAAAGCAATCAAAGTCAGTGATTGCTACCAGTTAGTTTCCCTGACAACACCGCTTTGGCTGTTGTCTAATTGGCAGTTGATTACACCATTGGGAATATTGCATATTTCGACAGTCTTTTGTCACCAGCAGCTAAAAATAGCCGATAATTTTCATAGTTGATCTTTGTGATTATAGAAGCTTTTCTTCACACTGAAGTAAAAATGCGCATTGGTTTCCCCAACAGACATTGTACACTGTTTTATGTATACTGTCACTTCCCCATTCTTTTATATCTTAATGAAACTTGGTGTAGACAAAGACCCTGTGCTAAAGCAGTACGTGTATATTTTACCACAAACCCTGATGTCATATTGACCATGATATGTCACATCCTATCAGTGTAAAAACAATTTGAGTATCTAGAAAACTGAGAATCTGATGGTACTTGGCTAGATGTGATCTGAATGCTAAATAACATCAATATATTTTTGGAAGCAGATTTTGCAGTTTTTAAACTCACTCGATTCTTAACACATTTAATGTTTGATTATGCGCATGTGTAACTCTATATTAAAAAAAAATGATTTCCCTTTGATGTCATTTGGTGCTTTAGAATTATATAATAATAACCACATATTTGCTTCCCCCTATAAACTGGAAAAGTTAACTATTTACAGACAATTGTAAATGCATTTAGTGCATTAATTAAATAGGTAGAATTATTGCAACAGATGGATCTCAAAAAGTTATTTTCTTCTGCAGGGTTCTGCCATTCAAACAGCTAAACATTCAGTGTAAAATATGACTGCCTACAAATTTTTTGTCTTGTTGGTCACACAACACACAACACTGTTAAAACTGTTGCCAATTGCAATTGTTGATGTGCACTTTTTTGGCCCTTTTTTGCATTATGAAAAAATCAAAGGTTGTATGCAAAATATGGCCACCTTTGGGCTTATAATTTGAACCCATATATTTCAGCCAATCAAAAGCCTATCTATCTTAACAACAAAAACAGTTGAAATGACTAGGCAAAAAGTACTGTTAATGTTTTTATACCAGTCACTACATTCACTAATAAACATATATTTTGTACTATTTCGCGAGTGTTCATGATATTTTATTGTAAATCCTTCTGAAATCGTTTCAGTTCATAACAAGTCTCCTACAAAATAGTCATTCACTCTCAGCGATGGAAATGTAAGTTACGACTGCCTTTTGCACTCATCTTTGAAATGTCATCCACATTCAGTGTACGGCAGAACATTGCATCAACAGATTTTCCCTCATGCAAACAGTTTCTACAGATCCAGGCCGTAGCAGTTTTCAATTTCCACCACATCTTCATCAGCTGCATTTTGAAGGGCGAGGTCATTCAGCTGGCACACCATCTTGCCCTGTCTTTGGTCCTTCAGTTTGAAGGAGCTACATTTGGGATGAGAGAGGCAGGCCTTGCCACAAGACACCAGACCCCGAGACTGTAACCCCATCAAGACGTGATTACCAGTGAAGCACGGGGAGGTGATGCGACCATCGGAGCCGATCTGAAGGCAAAATAGAGGGTCGTAGTCGATGATGGCAAGCTCACACGTTGCATATCTGGGATTAGTGCAAGACTGGTCATCCATTTGCCAGCCGCTGAATTGATTATCAATGCACAATCAGATGCAGCATTCCAACTGTCAGGCTGCCCTTCCCTCCAGTTCTGGTACACGTTGGTCTCATCACCTGTCAGAGGACAATTCTGCCAATCACCTTCCTTCTCGATGTCTTTGCAGCCAATCCAGGCTCCATCCACACGACCATCCATTGGTTAACCCAATTACCACTCCATACCACATAATATGTGGTATGATAATATGCGCCGACATGATATTATCAAGTCGGTGCTTTCCCGAGTGATCAAGTATTGATTTACCAATCACAAGAAGTATTCGGGCCACAAAACGGGCAAGAAGAGACATTCTGCAAACTGTAACCTTTGCAAAGCCACGATTTCTGAAATTAGTGATCATGGAACTACCTCCAACTTCATCCGTCATCTCCAGCGTGTACAGAAATCCTGGTATAAGCCTGAGGAACTTCGTAAATGATGGGATAGATCCAGTTGCGGGGGACCTTTTCTTTCCTCCCAAAATTTTGAACCATTGTGGTAGGCGTTACAATTCTGTGAAATATTTTACTTGTATACCCCATCAAGTGCAACAGTGGAGCGCATTTTCAGTCATGTGTAGGGGACCCAATGATACCCCTTTAATTTGTTTCATGTCCTTCCTTGTCATCCTTAGTTTTGTTCGTAACGGGTTGTCCGGAAAACATTGCGCAATGATCTTTAATTTAGTACGTGTAGTTCATCACAAGTTTTAATAATTGGAAATGCGGGCCAAGGACCTTGAAATGTAACAACATTTGTTTATTTTTTTTATCAATGTTCTCTTTGTTGTAAATTTCCGAGGTTTGGCGGCCTGATATCAACTTTAGGTTTTTCCGAAGGGTTTAGACTGTACTACACGGGCACATAAATACCGCCCCAAAACGCGGGTTTTGGCACCGCCTGCCCGACTCTTTGCAGGTAATCATGTCTTTTCTTTTACTCCCATTTTTGTAGCGTAAAATTCATTATTTTGTGGAAACTTTTGGGTCAGATGGCCTACTACCTTTATCGCAATTTATCATAGACTGGTTTAATAAGGATGGGGATGGCTTTTGTTGGATTGAAAATGTGGAATTTAGGTGAAGTTTGAGGTAGTGTAATGTTGGAACTTTAACGTTGATTTTTGACAATAGTGACATGTACGTGCGTTGTGATTGTGTAAAACATCACATGGGTTAACGTGCAAGACTTACGAAATTTATTGGATTGTGGGATTAGATTTGGATTTAATGTGACATCAGTAATTTAACTGTAACACCTTTACACGTGTGGGATTAAGTGTAGTTACCCTTGAACTTTAAATCGCTCGCTGTCAAGTTTAGTAGGCATGGCGGCCGTGTTGGATACTCGGGGAGGGTTTGTGTGTGTGCGGTGAGTGTGCGTGCGATCGTCGGTCAGCCAGCGCGCGGGGTTGACCTGTCTGCTTGCGTCCCTGACCCGTGTAGCCGGCGCTGCCTCTATGCCTCAGTATTCAGTTACATGTATGTTGTTTTAAGTTAAGTGTGGCACGAATTGGTAATTATTGTTTAATGTTTATTGTGTATGTTTATTGATAATGAATACTGTGTAACAAAATTAACAGACCGCCTGCCCGACTCTTTGCAGGTAGCCCCGGTCTCGGGGCCTGACTACTACCACAATATACTGGCAGAATAAACCCTCTGAGGGAAGAGAACTGAAGAACACTGGCTGCCACATGTACATGTACTCGTGAACCTGCGTGCCTGGCCCCCTCCTTCCTCTTTCCCCCTTTCCACCGGCCCGGTTCTCCACACATGGGGTATAATAATGCGTCCCCATCGTGCCAGCTTATCTTCCCGCATGTTGGAAAAGCTTATGTGTCAAAGATGTAATGAACAGGTTTTAGTTTAAATCTTAATTAAGCCAGAACATAATTTTCATACTTGTGACCTTGCAAGGCATTCTGAGTACAAGCAGGGACAATTTTCCAGCAACATCTTTTTTAAAGAGGATCGGAATTTGGGATTTCAATATTTTAAGTTGCATGTTTACACTTGGAAAGCCTTTTAAATCCTGAAGTTCACTTAAAAAAATATTGAGGGCGAAATCTTCTATGAATTTGGTTAAAATGTATACTACACATTATACCTTTAACCTTTGCTATGTATTAAAAGGGGTCAAACAATATACTTTGTCCTGGTTCTCAACCACGATGATGTGTATTTGAGATTCACAAAAGGACTCAAACTCGGAGACAAGGACTCGGACTCAGACTCGGACTAGGATACCAAGGACTCGGACTCGGATGGGGAGGACTCGACCATAGCACTGATTATTTATTACGTAGAATTTGTTTTCTTTCTTTTTCAGTCGTACTTGGTCATCTGCAAAGAGTTGCTCATGTTCTGGCAACGGTTCCAGCCCTACTTTACTAAAAATTAAACATCTTGGAGGAATATAGGCCTAATAGCTGCATAATATACGACGGATGTTTGCATATGATTTGTTCATTCGTGAAACAATCAATGAATCACCTCTACCCACCATTTTGAAATAGTTTTAGCTAACTATCTATGTGCGGTAACTTCAGGGGTGGATCCAGGATTTTCCAAAGGGTGAAGGGCGTGATTTTTTTAAACCTGTAGGGGAAGTTTTGTCGTGATACACCAACGTGCGAAGCCACGGAGCGGGGTTCGGGGCCGACTTAATGGTCCCAAAATTGTGAACTTTAGAAGCTCTTTGGTGCATTTTAGAGCAAATCTTGGGATCTTTGAGGTAGATTTTTCCTCAAAATTCAGAGGAGATAGATAACATTTTTTTTTTAAATAAAAAGATAATAAACATTTCACAAACATAACAATTTTCTGAACTGGAAAGGTTTGGATTAAAAGTAAGTTTCGAATTAAAACAAATTAAGCAAAAAAATAAATAATTTCTGCTTCCTATTACATGACCTCCGAAAAAATAGGGCCGTTAGGTCGGAATTTATTTCTATTTCGTCAAAAAATGTTTTGTGCTGATTGAATTAATGGAGCATACCAAGGAATCATGCATAATTTGTGCCTTAATAATGTTCATTCGCGCCACAAAAGTAATCGAGACTGTCCATCAAAAGTGATAAAAACTTGCCTCACCTAATATGAAAAACATATATTTAAGGTGGATGATTCTTAAAAATAATGGAGAATTGAAGTCCTCCACGCCACTATGCTCAACGTTAGTCAACGTCAGCCGCCAGCCAGCAGTGTCCGTATATCGCCTCGCGCACACGGCACACTATCAGTGTGCATACCTGCACTGTGTATTTGTAGCGGACTCGGCAACGAACCCACGTGCTGTGGCCGAACATTTTTTTCAGAAACACGCTAACGGTGTATCAAGTACGTATGAGCGGAACAATCTCCTTATAAATATATTTTAATGGAAAATACATACACAGAAAAGAGAGATCACGTTCTGGGAATTAATTGGAATAAATTCTCTTTCTCCATCGATGTTTATTAATTATTTGGTATTTTCTACGATCCAAATTCGTCCTGTCACGTTATGTAGGTCGTAGTCACTGGTTCCGGTCCTACCAGTGAATGGTGATGGCACTGCACTGCACTGCCATGCTATGCCACACGGAACATCGTATACGCGTACAGCGGCATGTCTTTAGTGCATTTTGATCACAAATGCGTCAATAGTTTAGGCGTTTTCGTCAAGATTTAGCATGTCAAGATGAACTAATTTTTTTTAACGATTATAGTGCCATATGTAATTCCAGCGTATCGGGCCGATACGCACGCATAACCCAATATGTGTCTATAAATGGCTTAAACTCAAACTCTAGTTTTCTTACACACGGAGTACCCCAAGGCTCAATTTTAGGACCTTTGCTTTTTATAATATATAGTAATGATTTTACAAAGTCTTCTAACTTGCTCTCTTTTATATTGTTTGCTGATGACTCTATTTTATTCTTTTCCCATAGCAACCTCAATTACCTCACTGACACTGTTAATTAACACCGAACTTATATCTGTTTCGAGTTGGTTCAGACTTAATAAATTATCCTTAAATATTTCCAAAACTAGCTTCATGTTGTTCAGTAACTTTGTCAGTGAACTAGCCTGTAATATTATGATTGATGATTCTGTAATTATCAAAACTGATTGTTGTAAATGTTTGGGTTTGTTTATTGACTCAGGGCTATCATGGAAAAATCATGTTGATCATTTATGTAAAATCATTGCAAGAAACGTAGGTGTATTAACAAAATCAAGCATCTTTTACCTGTAAATGTTTTGGAATCTCTTTATAACACCCTAATTGTCTCTCATCTTAACTATGGTTTACTTGCTTGGGGTAGTAGTTCTGCTACAAGACTACTTCTATAACAGAAAAGAGCCTTGCGTGTAATTAATTTTGCCGACTTCTATGAACACACATTTCCCCTTTTTATAAAACATAAAACTTTAAAACTTAATGATATGTATAACGTTCAGCTTAGGTCTTTAATGTATCAATCTTCTCGCAATACTTTACCATCTTCCATTAATAGTATTTTTAGCCAAAAGTGAAATTCATTCTCATTGGACTCGACAAGCTTCTAATTTTTATATTCCATTTAGTCGTACCTCTCTTGCTCAAAATGCGATTAAATGCAAGGGACCCAAGCTGTGGAATACGTTCTCTACACAACTTCAAACTTCTACCAATCTTTCCGCTTTTAAACGCCTAGTTAAATCAATCTTAATTCAAACTTATTATTAATTCATGCTAGTAGATATATGTTGTTACATGTAGATTGTAGAATATCCATTATTTTATTGCTCATTGCTGACCTGACTAGTTAAAATGATCTGTATTGTATTGTTTGTTTGTCTGTTGTTTAAGTCTGAAAGTGTATTGTGTTTAGGTATGTTGCTTTTCTACTTGTAATTATTTTAAATACAGAATGCTCATTGAGCCCTATATACCTCTTGTGACTGACCATTCAATAGTGTTCATTGTAAGTTACTTCCTTTCCCTTGGTTTGGACTCAATGAGCATGCCTGTCTGGGGCCCATGCTTAAAAGCTCTATTTCTTAATGGGCCCCTCTGCAGTGTCTCTAAAATATCAGTTTTGTTGTATTACTTGTAATTCTTTTCTGCTTTGCAATTATTTTATGTCATTTATAGATTTGATGCTGTGGAAACAAATGAACCTTGACCTTGAACCACGTTTGTACGTGAGGAGAACATCTTGTTGTTTTATCTGAAGGAAAGGGGGGGGGGCATGCGCCCTCAAATCCCCCCCCCCCCCCCCGCTGGATCCGTCCCTGAACTAACAATTCTGTCACAAGTACAATGTAAAAGCCACCTCAAATAACTGCGTCATGCCATAATTTGTTGAGCAATCCACAGACTTACGCACTGAGAAACTTTCTTAAAATTGTCGTGACTGAAATGTTGCGCAACGTACACTATAAATGGTGGCCCGAGTGTTCTTTGTTACATAAAGGTTACATGAAATCGGCTGCAGAAATGAGATTGTCAAATAAAAAAGTCTGACAATTGAAAGGTGTGAAAGATGTGTATCTGTCTATGTATTTTCATGAAGGACCAAATATAACTGTGTGAACTTGAATTATACTGGGTTAGTCAAAAGGAAAGTGACCTGGATTAATGATTTTGTATCTTAAAACCAATCTAATTTGACACACTAATGAAGTACGTTTTAAAAAAGCATTTTTTTTATATAAAAAAAGACAAAGGCAAAAGCAATGGTCCAGCCAAAATGACAAAACATAATGAAAAAATTGCCACACTGAAATTAAGTAAGATTGATCGATAAAATTGACCTGAAAAGATGACACAGCCACCAGGAATAAGATATTGCACGAAGTACACAATAGACCCAGACATAGTATGATAGTGCATAAAGCACACTAGACCCAGACATATTATAAAAATCAAGGATTTAATAAGCATGGTCTTGTATACTCATCTTAAAAGGTGGGTATATTAAAATAGCTTTAAGTTACAGGCCCCGTACCACACTAGTTACAATGTTAGTGACGTTTAAAATAATAATATGATATGTTTGCTTAAAAAAACCCGTGATAACAATCACACAACGTAACGTGAAAAGATGGTTATCGGCGCAATGTACTGTGAAAAAGCAGAACCGCGTTCATGTCGCTACGCAATGCATCAGCTGAAAATGCGTAGAAAAATGTCTAGCGGATATTATGCCGGATCCGGTTTTCTTT
The DNA here is from genome assembly GCF_015706575.1 of Patiria miniata. Classification (NCBI taxonomy): domain Eukaryota; kingdom Metazoa; phylum Echinodermata; class Asteroidea; order Valvatida; family Asterinidae; genus Patiria; species Patiria miniata. The sequence goes on from NW_024037062.1 coordinate 2,792,779, forward strand.
AAGTAGGCCTATGGGTGCACTCCAGTAAATAAGCCAAATATCCGTCCGCCTGCTCATGAATACAAGTTATACACTCAAATTCGTCTATATTAGAGAGTTCTGAGAGCCATGCAATTGGGAGATTGAAGAGATATGGCAGTACACCTCTGGCCCGGCCTTTTTGTAGCCATGTTGTGGAGGGATCCCTTTTCGAGATGGCTACTTTTTCACTTTGGGAAATATCACTAATTTTAGGGGTCGTCTTCTTTGGATGAGAATGTCTCGAAAAGTCATCGGTCAACCCAACAAAAATTAAAAATAAAATGAAATATGACATGTTCATTATCATTTTTCTGTGCAGCCTGAAAACATGTGAGAGTTTTGAGTATTTTTAAAAGAATTTTGAAGTATGGGCATTTACACTGTTGTCTATTGGACATTTATTTGATTAGGTGCACCCCTACACGATGTTAAGCCGGGAGATCTTACAGCGCCCTCCTTCAGGCATAATTATAGACGAAGACATAAAAAGCAAAAACCAAAAAAAGGCAAAAAAATGGGAAGAAAAACAATTGCGTTTCAGTTGATGGCGGAAAAGCCAATCTGCAAAGTTTGCGGAAAAGCCTGAATACGAACAGTTATTGCATTTTAAGAAGTTCGAATCATGGGAAAAACTCCATTGCACGGTCCTTTAAATGTCTATTCGATAAGATGAAGCTCGACTTTAATTCTGATTTAGAGACTAACACAGTAGTTACGTGGCCTCCTAATTTGCATACGGATCGCAAAACGTCAGCAAACAGATCATTTTAGAAATCTGGTTTTGCAATGAAATGATTGCAATAAAAAAAACTCAAGCTAGTAATTTGGCAAAACTACCACATTTCTGAGATTTCCCTGTAAGACATCATGCTATAGTTGCACTTTTAACAGATTTTTTGGAGTAGAATTACTTACCTTGTTTACCACGGCACTGGGCTCTGAAAGACGCGAAAGCCTTGTTACGAAGTGCAGTCAGATCATCACCGGGTGCAGCCTGGACCATGGCACTACACGTGTTCCCTCGTACAGGTAGAATAAAGAGGGGACTAAAAAGCCCCAGAGTCCAACTGAAGACCCACATTTTACGCGGGTTTCTCATAACCAGCCAGCAGGTCTTCACTTTGATATCTGCGATCAAAACGGGCAGAGCACCACTCCCTGGCACGATGTGCCTAATGTTTGGGATATCGCTTGCTGTCGTCACATAGTTTCCACGGTAACCGTAACAATGGTTGCTGTTTGGAGTTGGTTCATCGACAATCATGACAGAGCGAAACCCAATATCATGTGACGCTCGTTTTTTTTATTTATTCATTTTTTTCCCCTGGAAGAAATATTTTATTCACAGCCTCAAAGCAACATCTCAACTATACAAAAACTACTTAAGAAACCAAGGCAATGCCGCAAAATATCTTGACCTTTTATACATTTTGAATTCAGAGTTAGTTTTGACACTTCAAAGGAGTCTCATTTTGTATGACATTTTGCAGTAGATCCATTTGTAATCAAGATGTACTTTTCCAAACTAAAATAACGTTTTAAATCCAGATTCAATAGTACAAGGGATGATCTGTTATCGTTCATCTTCATCTTATAAATGTGAAAACGACACAAAATAAGGATCAGGTTGAGAGCAATCCACGATTTTTTTTTTACTTATGTCGAAAAGTATAGCCTCATCGTCTAAGTGTATGTTTAAATTAAGAGTCCTCTCCAAACAATCATTATAACCTGGGTCCAAACACAGATGAAATCTCAAAATAGATCTCACCTACAAAATAGATGAACAAGCGTTTCGCTCTCTAAGATATAGAATATCTATGTAAGGGCCCCGTCACACTTCTGCGTATCCTAATTCCTTATGAGTTGCGCATTGACTTGTTTTCATACGCAGTCGTACGCACAATACGCACCTCATATGCATCTCTATCGTTTTATGTACGTTTTATGTACGCAGGCATACGCATGGTACGGCCCAGTACGCTGGATAGTTTTGGGCATGCACAAAACTACGCTGCGTACGCTGTTACGCAGGTCATAAGTTATAAATACGCAGCGCATCGGTCCCGCATCGGTCGAGCGCGGTAGAGTACGCTATGTGTCCGTGAGGGATAAGCCGTTCATACGCGGCAAAACGCTGACCTAATATATTGGAAGTATACATAGCGACGTATTGCACGAATTAGTACCGCTCGTCCTGCGAATGGGCAGCGCATTGTACTAATTCGTAACTTTTGAGAAACGCACAGATGGCGAACTTGCGCACTGCATACGCAACTCATACGCATCTCATACGCAGTGGATGCGCTGAATTCGTTACTTGTTCGCTAGATGTGCGTCGCACATATGTCAAAGTAATCAAAAAAATTCGACGTTTTTGATCGTACGGCTGCGTATTGAAAATTGTTGATAAGGAACTCATAAGGAATTGGGATACGCAAAAGTGTGACAGGAGCTTAACGAACTTGATAGGGCGCTCGCGCGCTATGCACGTCAAGTCACGTACAAACATGCGTACGAACACTTTTTTCTTGCGCGATGCATGTAGCTGTATCTTTGGTTGTAAAGGGACGAAAGAGGTACGTACATTTAATACAAATCCTTGCTAAATGACGCAACGTCGAAACCTTGTGTTAGAAAGGATTGATTCTTCAAAAAACCAACTTTGAACATTTTAAACATGGCGTCGCGCGTTAGACACATCGACCGCAGTCCTCGTTTCAATGTGCCATTTCTTGACACATTCAAATGAGACAATACCAGTGGTTTAGATCGCGCAAGGCATGATGGTAACAACATGCGCAGCAAGATCGTACCCATGGAAACGAGGTTGCCCAGCAGGCTTCACTTTGTAATTCAATACAGCCTATGCTAGCTAGCACACCAGTAAATAGGCCAACAATCTGTCCGCCGAGCTCATGAATAAAAGTTGTACCCTCAAATTATTCTATACTAGATCTAGAGAGCTCTAGGAGCCATGGAATTGGGGAATTGAAGAGATATGGCAATGCACCTGTGGCCCGGACTGGGGGCTTCCAATTCTGAGCATTGTGGATGCAATTGGGCCCGAAAGTGGCGCTATTTAGCCATGTTGTAAAGCCGTACTAAAGCTGTACTAAATTTCGAGTTTTCCATTTGTTTGTGCACAAACGTGGATCCGCCCATCAGGCTTCACTTTGTACAGCGAGTTAGCACTGTAGTAATTCAATATAGCTCTATGTATTCCATTATATAGACTAATCCGGCAACAGCCATTTTCTCTGGTGGCACCAGGCTCGCGCGAGTCGCGTAAATGCGATCTGCTTTCATTTGTAATGCAGCAATTCCGGGGAAATGCACAAAAGGAGGCCCAACGATTAACCGCCTGCTCCCTGCCTTGTGTGGGCTCCAAAATGTCAACTGGAGCACCGATGACAAGAAATTAATGAACTTCCATCAACCATTACCATTGTATAGTTTCACTGATGCGTGAAACAAGCACAAACAATCCAAAGCGGATTACTCCCTGTACTGTTTTTCTGCACAGAGTACGCGTAACCCTTGATGTAACCCGTCTGGTACGCACCCACAATTAATGGCGACTTCTAGTTAAGATAAGGGAGGGGACACCGGCGTCGCCAGATTAATATGGGGGGAAGGAGGGTTAAGGTGTCATAAATTGAGCATTTCTGGGTCTTAACAATCGTTTTGTCAAGGCTAATATTGACAAACTCGACTTATCAAGATCTAGCTATGATCACATGTACAGCTTCAGTTCTTATGTTACCTTTCCTACCCTAAAATTAATGTCGCTCCTTCCGTCAAGCAACTTTACCTTCGGAAATCAGAAAATAGTGTTTATCACGGTATGGTCTATAATATAACAAAGTATGAACATGAATGTTCATTTTGTTCATGAGTTATAAATGAATAAATCTTGTCATATTTAAACTAAACTCACTTGTAATTTGATACCTATGACGTCATCATGAAGTAACTTCTGTTTCAGGCCGGTTCATACTCATAGCGAATGCGAACGCAAACTTGTGACGTAATGGCAAATGTTCGCGCTGCGATTTCGCAAAAGGTGAGCACATTTGAAATCCGGCGAATTTTGCAGCGAATGTTTCATGACCAAATTCGTTTCGCATTCGTGTGAAGTATTATGGTCGGTTCATACTTCATGCGATGCGAATTTGACGTCACGAAGCATTCGCCACGAAATTCGCCGGACTTGAGATGTGCTCAACTTTTAAAACTGCCCTGACGTCACAAATTCGCGATCGCGTTGGCTTTTCGCGCCGAGTATGAACCGGCCTTAAACCGGCCTCAACATCACATGGGTTATTTTATCCCGACTGACCTTTGATCTGGACCACTTCATCGAAATACCGAAGTGCTTTACTGAGGTTATTCAAAATCCTTTTTTTTTGGCAATATTTTCCACCATCGTATATTATTTTATAATTGTGTACCTGAATGCAAACTTCAAACCCGGTAGAATCGGGTTAACAAGAGAGTAACTGAGTCTTTGTGTGTAAAATTAACTAATTGAACGTAAAGACAAGGCTATCGTGTCCAGATATTAAAGCTAGACTCGAAAGTCACAGGAAGCAGTAATATTTGAAAGAAGTAACAATATTCAATCGGCATGAGACAGTGAAGTACTGAAAAGGGGGTAGGACAATCGTTGCTTAATGAATATGAAGACAAACATGTGCTAAATGCCTTTTGATGTATGAAGCATTCTAGAAAGGCATCCCTTTTCGAAAATAAGACAAACATCTTACATAAAAATCGAAAAAGTGGGCCTTGATCACAACAAGTTGTTATTAGTACCATAGAACGGTTCGTTGTCATTACCTTTCTGGTAATTTTTCTGTCGTAAATTGAATCATAAAGTGAGCTTCGTTCATTTATAATTCAGTAACTCCGGAAAAATACAACAAAGAAGCACAACCATTAATTGCTAGCTTTCTGCCTCGTCTTCTTGCCCACCATAATGGTCAATTAGGCATAATAAATTAGACTAAAATTATTAAGCTCAGTTATTCATTGTATTTCAGTTGTATAGTTCGCTGAAGCGTAAAACACAGAGTACGCATAACCCTCGGTGTAATCCGTCTGTGATACGCACCAACGGCGGCTATTTCAAGTCAGGATTTGGAAAAAAAAGTGACGTCAATAGATGAATCTCCAAGGGGGCGGGGGTGGGGGTTGGGGGGGGGGTGATTGCCATGTAGGCACATAAACTAAAATTGAATTCCTGGGAGTTTTTAGACTTATTGTTTAAAAAGTGCACCAAACGCGTCAAGCAATGGCTGGCACAAAGTGCTTCGTTTTTTTGTCCCCTTTTTTTACTTGTTACATGATTTCCCCTCTGGAAAAAGGTAAGGGGCCTGGTTGACGGGGATAGACGAAGTTCAACCAGGTAGTGTGGAGCCCCATCACCATATGCGTTTCTTGGGATTGCTTCAAGACATTTCATGCGAAGTAGTAACATGGAAGAGGCGCCGTCGTGAGCGCCCTCATTTGGATGGGAACCACCTTGATGAGGGCACAGTGCGATGGTACAACACGATACAAGTCGCGAGGGACGACGTGATGCAACGCGTTGTGTACTCACGTCGCGTGTATGTTGAAGAGGCGACGCGGTGTGTCGTCAATAATTCCCCTTTCGTTGCCAGTTGCAGCGCACCGTCGTGCTTCGCGCCGTGCGTCGCCTCGTGCGTCGGATGGAGACGTCGCTGATTTAAGCAAGTTTTTCCCCTGGGGTTAAACCCACCTCGCTGGCTGTTGACGACTATAGCCGCAGCTTGAAGAAAGGCTATGTGAAGGGAGACGGCTAGAGTCGCATTCCCGCACGTACACATTTCATTCATCATGCACATGTGGTTGCTACAAGATTGTATTTTATAGAAACAGAAAGCTCGGTGAACACTTATTAGTCATGAAAAGCGAAATTATTCAGCAAAACCACTTATTGATCTTAGTTGAATAGTTGGGTTTTTTTCCGAGCACGGCACACGGGCTCACCAGGGTGGATCCCCTCTCCTCCCCCCCCCCCCCCCAAACGAACCCATTTATTTTTTAAGTGACTTCGCAATAAAGGCAGGCACTGCGTACACAACCATTAGCGTGTTAAAGTGGTCAGAAATTGCCTCAGATCGCACCACAGAGCATCTGGATTCCCCCAAAAATTAGGGGCCCTTTATACGCTTTGTTGTTTGGTTTTTTTGCCCCCCCCCCCCCCCATTGTGTTCTGGATCCGCCCTTGCAGTGTACGTGCTCGTTGTTCATGGATACGCTCGGTTGATCACACTGGGCTTTCCGTATACATTATTGTGCACAGCGTATTACACGCATGCGTCCTCAGTGAAAACCGGCGGACAGGTGTCACGGTCTCACTTCTCCAGCGTGCTAGCTTCTCCGAGAGGGAAATTTCGCTTCAACACGCACGCGAAAAATTGCGCAGTAGTGTACATTTTCGCCAATTTTATTGTGCGCAGTAGTGTACATTTTCGCCAACTTTTTTGGTGTGCTGAGTCTGGTGTTGTACTGGTGCACGTAAGATCTTGGGATATTTGTATGTATACGTTATTCACAGGGAACCAGTCGAATCCAGAATTTTCGTGGCGTGCGCAATAACCAAAAAGACCACGATCGAGCAAGGAGTTCGTTCTTAGTATTTATTCCCTCATGAAAACACACACATGACACTGGGAACACAAATCAGAATGCTTGCAAGACCATGGAATGACTTGACCTATAGGGAGTGTTACAAAACTCTTTCTTGGGTGTCCATCACTGTGTTATTAATGGACTTGGTAGACTTCACAACACAGCCCGAGGAAAAGTAAGCACAGTGGACTCATGAGCATGTATCGTGCTCATGTAACGTGCACTGTAACGTGCTCAATTATCCGCCGAATCCAACCGGGACGGGAAGCTAGCACGCCGGAGAAGTGAGACCGTGACACCGGTAAGGTATGGAAAAACTATACCATCCAGGAGGAGTTTTAAGCACGCTTTCTTACTGCTAAAGCCCGCCGCACACGCGTACGATAGCTACCCTACGCGCTGAGCTACGGGCTGAGCTAAAAGATTAAGTGACCAATGAAAGCACAATATTCTTGTCTGTCGGTCGCGTGATTTAAAAAATGGGGACAAACGCCAACAGGCTTTAGAAGATTTGCACAAAAATATCTGAAAATTACGTGTACAGAGTACGTGATTTCATTGGCTATAGTCTTTTTAGCTCAGAAGGTACCTCGGGTTAAATGCATACGGTGAGTTGTTCACCTTGCGTGGTAAACTAATTTTAAAAGGATAGATATTTCCCTCACGGCCTCGCGAGCAAACAAATCACCGAACACGGGGATATTTTGTGAACTTCGGGCTGAGCAAACAGCCTCGAATGACTTTTTGCTCAGGACGTAGCTCTCGTGTGCGGCGGGCTTTACGGCCTCTATGCCATAAACGGAGGCTGGGTAAGCACAAAATCGGCTGTTAAGCAGCGGATTGCCCATGGGCGGAAAGTACTTTTTGATCCGCGGCATGAATGGGAGCAATAACGAATGCCACGTGATGGAGTTCCACCAATCAAATGACAAGGATCTGTATGTCGGTTATATAAAAAACAAATAATGAATGTTTCGCATTCGTGCAATGGTGATAATCGTTGAAAGATGGAATGTTCCATTCAACTCGGCTTCGCCTCGTTGAATGGAAAATTCAATCTTTCAACTCATGAAAATATTCTCACCATTGCACTCTGAACATTCATTATTTGTATTCTATTCAATGAAAAGCACTTCACCTTGTCGCTCTGATTAATGGCTCTGGTATATTGCGTAAGTAAAACGTTCGAGCGTGGCCTGATATTCACTCCGTTAACCCTATAAGGGCCGGGTTATTTTGACCATCTCTCAGCCGGGGGGGGGGGCGGCCCCCCGTAAGATCTTGGCCATTGAGTGACGAACAATTTTGAAACTCGGTACATGCATAGAACAACTCTTCATGAACATACCCAAGATCATGACTATAGGTCAAAGGGTTTTTGGAATTATGGCTAATTAATTATTCATGTGTACGAATGGTAATTCTGGTCCGTGTACACGACGTATATGGGAAAATTCAGTTTTCACGGTGCGTAGCGCAGGAAAAATTTTCGCTGCGCGACAACCCCTGGTCCGATGTCAAAAGATGCGCAAGGCTCGAGGCTAAAAAGTCATAACAGCTCGGGTCGCGAAAAAAAAATTGTTAAAGGCTATCGCGGAAAAAGTCGAGGGGGAGGGGGGCAGTTTCCTGACTGACGTGGCATGTGGCTAACTTTGACAGCAGAAAAAAAGTTATTGTCTCCGAAACTGATTCATGCAATTCGTGGGTGTAGAGTAGGGTCTACTTCTTTTCTTTTCACTGGCATGTAAATATGGGTCTCAGGCTATATTATGGGCAATTTCTTCCGAGGTTGAGGCCTTGACCAAAACTGAAGGGACAGTCCTCGATTTGATATTCAGTTGTGTTTGACCATGCAATCAGCTCTCACCTTTTTGGGGTGATTTAGGTGCGACTATACGACTTATGGAAACCAACAACTTGCTGTATAACATGAGGACCAATTGTTGCAGTGCTCATTAAACACTGTTCATCTCTTTCATAACCTGAACGAAACCTTAGCCCCTTTTTGACAAGATCAATAGCTACTTCTCCTGCACGCCATATTATAGCGTGTAATCAGCGAAAACAATATAAGCGCCGTCACTTAATATAGTTCACGTCTTTAAAAAAGAAATAAAGCAAATCAAACAAGACGTACACTATCTAAATACGATTTATTCGAATTATTTTTTATTTCATGTAGACTAAGGATATGCAATAGGTTGGGCAAGGTGTATCTTCACAATAACTTGCTCGTCGAGGAATATCACACTGTAGCGATTTAAGCATCGTAAAATTATTAAGCATCGTAAAATTATTTAAAAGTTACCAAAACGTTCAAGCGGTTGCAAAAGGTCTATTTGAAAGATGTTAAAATTATGACAAAATTTGTAGCAGGAAATGAAGTTGTTTTATTAAAAAACGCTTGTAACGAATGCTTAGTTGTAACGCAAACAACATCATAGACACGACCTAAACTGCAACATGTCATCTGTTAAGGATTTCCGCTAAGTTGATTTACTATAACGGCTAATGATACCTTTACATGAGGAGTTATTTTGTTGTGATCTAATTCAGCCCTCTTTTGTCAGTTTTATTCGCAGCATGCCTTGTACAAAACACAACTACTTATAATTATGATCTGGCAGAGATTGGCGAAAATCTGTCGAAATATTTCAAGTGTAAACTCAAAGCCAGCGGCGTAGCCAGGGAAATTCTCACACGGGGAAGTTGGGGTAGGGGACTGGATGTTATGTGGGGGCGCCCACTTTCTGTTAAACCATTAACCATGGTGATACACATTTCCAGATTGTTTAGAGGGAGCGTGCCCCCATGCCACGCCACCGTCTACGCCGCTACTCACAACGTTGTACCTAAATTATCGATAAGAACCTGTTTACAGTACAAATAGAAGTATAGGCTACTAAAAGCAAACTATATAAAGAGCAAGCAGATGATGAAAATATTAACACGTTTTTGTTAATAAAAAAGCATGCTGATGATACTCATTATTTGTTTCTCTGTACACACGATTTTCCCTTATGATTTGGAGGGATCAAATAGGCTACAATGCTCAAAACAATTGTGCAAGTTTCCAGGTACATTAAACGATTTTTAATAGGATCCCTTGTCTTTTGGACCATCGAACTGCAACAATTGAGTAAATGATAACATAATCCGTCGTAAAATTCATGGTCGTCGCAGTGTTTTGTATTTGCGCATGCCCACCTCACCCCCCTGAAGGTACAAGAACGTTATTTCCTATATGATGCCTCTCACGAAGAGCTGGATCGAGGTTGTAACTACTGCACTCTTTCGGCGATTCCCAGAAACGTCGACGAAGTGAAGTGATATTCGAAAATTGTAACCTTCAGTTGTCACATCAAAGTGCATCTTAACTTCAATTTCAATAGGTGGATTATTTATTCATGTCACACAACGTGTTTATCAGAAAACAAAGTAAGTTATCAAAAAGTTTTGAATGAATTAGCCCTCGGGCGAAACTGGGAATTTTTCTACGATTACAGGAAATTTCGGGAGTACGTTCAAACAAATTATTTTCTTCAATTCAATTCTGTCATACTTGTGGGTAGGGTTCACAAAATACAGCAATAAAATCGTTTCAAAACGTTTCAAAATGGTATTCAGGTAAATATTCCCCTAAATATTTGTTTTAGACATTCCCGGCCCCTTCCCTTTAAAATTGAGTCAAACGTTTTTAATGTTTATCTACGCTCATCTAGACCAATTCGTTTTGGTTTCCGAGCGAAACAGTAATTACATTCTAAAAAAGATATATCTATTTTAACTCAACGCCTCGTCATCCTTGTTTGTAAAACATTAATTATGTGGTTGCTTTCTAAAGCGTATAGCACATTATAATGAAGCAATTATACGCTAACGTAACAAATCGTATGACAATAACAACACTTAAATAATTCCTTTTATTACAGCAATTACATGAATGTTCTTTGCATATGAATTAAAAAAGAAAGCGCAAAATTCTAGTCTTAAGCCTTTACTCGTAGATCGCCAAGCCAAAATATTAAAAGTGACAGCTTTGAGATACACATGTACTCTCTTTTTAACCTTAGACGGTAATTTTACCAATCCATAGATTCCTCTTTCGGGTCGTACTTGGGGCTGTTCTCAGAGTAGAACTGGGCGAAGAATCGGCGATGTTTCGCTATCAGATGATCCTCCTTCACAAACGGGGGGTTACGAACGTACCTCTTGTTGGCCCACACCGGAAGGTCACCCCAAATCTAGTAGAGGAAATCATATTACTATTAATTTCGAGGCAGGCAGTCTATATAATGGGGAAGGCATCGCGACTGGCGAACATGTAGTGGGGATGGTGAAGCAAGGCTTGTTTGGGCAGATTAACAGGCAGCAGGATAAAGCAGGCCGGTGTAGAGGTAGGAAGGGTAGCCCGTTCGCTATGAGGTCCGGCCTGGACCATGTTTAATTAGTCTTAATAATGCAAGTACATGTATCTGATTCAATTCATGCTGGGAACTTGTTTCTTAGATATTTTGGAGTACAGGGTGAGTCAAAAAACAGAAACCCAAATGTCGGGACAATTGTTTACTGAAGTTCTGCATGTTGTACTTTCAAAATCAAGGATATGAACGCCCCATTCATAAGCTTTCTTTTAGTACAAGAATCATTCAAATCACATGTACTTTTCAAGTTAAGGAGTTTTAAACGCAACCACCGTTTTAAAGTTCTGGCCACGGATCACACAAAAGGTGTGTGTTCTTTCAGCAAAACGCCAATTCACACACATCCTTTATTGTTTTCGTGTTGCTGAGAGAACACTGAACTTGTTTGTGATCCGTGGACAGAACCTTAAAACGGCGATTGTGTTTAAAACTCCTTAACTTAAAAAGTACATAAGTGATTTGATTGATTCTTGTACTAAACGAAAGCTTATGAATTTGGCTTTCATACCCTAGATTTTGAAAGTGCTACATGCAGAACTTCACTACAAAAATGGTGCCGACATTTGGGTTTCTTTTTTTTAATCACCCTGTATATCCTAGGTTGATTTCATCATTTGTTTTTTACTCTGCGGCTCTTGATTCATTTGACTTGTACAACACGAAGCGAGAGTGGATCAATGTGGCTCCACAATGCTGGTCCTAAAGGAACACATACCAATGGGCCAATGATCTTCTCGCCAAAATGAGACGCAGTGATGACCTGCGTGTGTACTGTGGTGATCAAGTGGAAGGGCAGATACGACAGCAGGCCTACGGGAAGTGAATGACAGTACGGGCTGACATGGCTGAGGAGGAGGAGTGGCCATAGGCGCGGCTAATTGGGAGGGGAAGGCGGAATTCTTACCTGGTAGAACTGTTCATACAAGGCCTTCTTGCCAATGTAGAATGAGATGGGTCCTCTCCGGGTATACCCAGTGGTCACAATCCTCTGTCGCATGGGTCCAACAGGCGTGACGGTTAAGACCAATTGTAGCTCACCCAGCATGGGACTGTCCATGTGGAAATGGGCGAAGCAGGGTCCTATCTGTTATGATCCATCAAAATGCGAAACAGCATTTTATGCCTGTTTCCAATTAATTACCCTGTATAATAATCACACAGTTCGTTCCACAAGTTCCAATAAAAATGTAAATATGTACACAAACGGATAACATTTTGGGTCCAGTTTAATTCACGAATATGGCATATTGATTCGTCCTTGTTTCTATCGATTCGTCTTACGTGGATGTCGACATTTGGCTTATATTGTACAGCAGCTTACAGGTCCTAGTATCCCCCTTTTATATTTTTGTTTTTATAAAATTTATATTCCGAACATCAGGATTGGTTTTACAATGAGCCTGATGTGGGAAAGTTCTCTACTCATACCTGCTCGATATGGAAGGTGTTTGCCGGCAGGTTGAACAGATTATAAAAATACGGGGGTTTGGTGGACATACGAAGTAAAGCCACATGCTTATCGGTAGGGTGTGGCTCCCAGCTGACGTCGGTAAAGTGGGCCTGACCAACGAAAGCCCTCCTGTCAGGGAAAGGGAAACAGGAAATTTAGTTTACAAAAATCTAAATGGGAATATTACGTTTTAAGTTTTGGAAGTTTTGTCACAGGAGCGAGGCCTCTCAACTTCGCTTGCTCCATCCGCCTCTATCCAAAGACAATGGTAACCAGATCCTTGTGCTATCGTTGCATAGTCCGTTTGGCTCCTCTTTAACAACTGGTGCCTAGACTACAATCAGACGGCGATATTGTCTTGGAACACTAAAGTTAGCAAATTTGCTAACATGGAAAATGTCTGATATCAGTGAGAAAACCCTGTCTTCCTTTCAGGACGGATGATATAGCGAGTGCCCTTTTTACATCCAACCCCCAATCAAAATGACCTTGCTATATACGCCCTTGAACATTCAGTGTTTTGTGAACTATATTAAACTGCGTTTCCTGAACAAGTTTTCGTGAAAGGGATTAGCGGTCACAAGCGCCTTTGGATAAGGCGGTACATGGTAGGGGCCATGCCAGCGAATAGAAGAATTCCGGGATGACTCAATAAGAAATAAACCTTGACTAATGGTTTTTTTTTACACAAGCAATCAAGTTTGATATAACCATGAGATTATGTATTAAAAGAACATAAGAACTCATGTGAAAAAAAAATCATTGAAATTAAACATGCTCCCAATGGTTATGTATGTATTACTAAAGCCATGTTTACAGCTATTTCCACGGAATGCCAATTTGAAGCTCTGCGCAGTTCGGTGTCAGTACCAGAGATTTACACACATGCATTCAATTTCAAATGAGATTTTAATAAACTAAATGAGTTAAGATTAAAGTATTATTTTTACTGCCAGATTTGGTTTTGTAATGAGCAATTAATCAAGTAGCTTTTTTTCTGCAATGAGAATGATGCTTTTTTTCACTGTTTTCCTTTGGAACTTTTCGTTCATTGTTTTTAAAGGGTATTCATCAATGTTTTGGGTGGGGTAAGGGCTAAGCGTCCTTACTCGCAGCTGAGAAGCTGAATTGCGGATGCAGACGAGGCTACAGCGTGGCCGAGCCGAAGGCATGTAAAGCAGCGGCGAATTAAGCCACGGGGGGGGGGGGGGGGGGGGGGTTCGTTTGGGGGGGGGGGAGGCGCACGCCCCCATACAAAGTTGACACCCCCGTCCCCCCCCCCCCCACTGGAAATTGATATCCTGAAAGAAGCACAGCCGTATGAGTTACCATGATTAGCTGGAAGAAAATGAGTCCCCTTTTCCGCGATTTTTTTGCGTATTTGTCACCAACCTTTTCTTTTTGCGAGAGCCGTTATAGTTACTGTCTAACATTCACCATGACAATGTTTTGAACAAAGCCCCCCTGGAAGATGGTGGCCCCTCTCCCCCCCCCCCCCCCCCCCCCCCCCCCACCACCACCACAACCATTTGATTTTACGGAGCGGGGTGTCTGGTGAAAAAAAAGTGGTGGCAAAAATCGGATAATCTCTTTCCTTAATGAACTCACGGCCCGTGAAGGTAATCTAGATGGGCGACATCAGCTCCGTTTTCAGGGGTGTCCTGATGAAGAGAAAGTAAAAAATAGACCCCAAAATGCATGACTGTAGTTGAAAGTGCTATCAAGCCTTTTTGACTTACAAGAAAATATAAATAAACAGTGTGATGTATATCAATATAATGCACCTAAGGTGTTGATTTACCAGCAGTGACATCGACTTATTAGAGCATTATGTTATCCGTTTTTCCAAAAGACATAAGGCTGAAGTTAAAGCTGTTACCAATGTCTTGTTGTCCATGAAGTGAAGGACTTACCTCGTTATGGCTGTCGAGTTCGCAAACCGTGAAGCCAACAGGGTGAAGCTTTCCATTATTGATATCTTCGAGCTCCGGGACTTGCCAGTCGGGCTCCTTGCCTTCAGCATGGTACCACAGCCAGATTCTGTGATTGACTTCGCAGGACTGGTAGGTGGGGATCTTCACAAAGTCGGGTACTGTTGGGATTTGATAGCATTTTACTGATGTGTCAGTGGGATAAGTCATTTCGACAGGTTTTATGTAGTTAACACAGCTTGAAAAAGTATGCCAGGTTAGGCACAGGCCTTTTTTTTTGGCGAGAAGCACAGAATACGGCTATTAAGGTATTTCTTCGAACTTTCCAATAGTCATTTTTTTTTAATAAATAGCGCTGGAAAATGGAGAGAAAAAAATAATATAAAAGCTTAAAATGCGCCGTTTTCACGTAAGATTAAGGCGCGTAAGCACGCAATGAAGGTGAACATCTGTATCATAAACAGCGCCTTCTTCAATGTAATGTGGAAGTTCCACGGCCGGGCAATTTAAGAATTTTAATCATCCCCCATCCACCCACTTGCAGACACGGATCTACACCATTGCAGCCCATTAACCCAACGCAAACCTATCTCATCCGACCTAACACAGCCACTCCCTCCCAAACCAAATCAGACATCCCCAACTAAACTCTGTCCTTGGGACATGGCCATTTATTCGCAACATTTTATGATTGATCTTCATATTATTTTCTGTTATAGTATACCTTTCGACATCCGAAAATGGCGGTCTAAAGTGGCACAGCTGGTATTTGCACCGTCCAGCTAAAAAGATTGTACTTCTTAAAGCTAATTTTGTGAAAAATAGATACTGTCATATTTTCGGGCTACTCATGCTAGCACAAACAATACTCCACTATTGTCCTCTATTGTTTAACGTCCCCTATTGAATGCCAAAAAAAATCAGGCCAATCCAACACAACCCAATCCAATCCAACATAACCCAACCCAACCTAATCCAATCCAGCCCAACCCAACCCAACCCAATCCAACACAACTTAACCCAAGCCAACCCAATCCAATCCAGCCCAACACAACCCAACACAACCCAACCCAAACCAACCCAATCTAATTCAGCCCAATTCAAGCCATCAAAATCAAACCCAACCCAACCCAAGCCAACCCATTCCAACCCAACCCAACCCAATCCGACCCAACCCGTCCCAATCCATTCCAATCCAATCCAACCCAACCCAACCCAACCCACACAACCCATCCCAATCCAATCCAATCCAATTCAATCCAACACAACCCAACCCAACCCACTCCAATCGACTCACCCACTCAACGGGGCCCACAACCCGACCTGAGATACCCTTCAACAAAGATGTGTCTCAATTCATACCAATCTACATGTGGTCCAAAGTCGCTTTATGCAGCCAAATTCCTAATTTGACCCGTTCTATGTTTAGAAATCAATGGAGTTAAATTTGGATATACAAACATGATAAGCATCGCCATGAGATAAATTCTTTAAAAAAAAAATTACTAAAGTATTTTGTTCGGTTAGCTGCCAGTCAACGTGGAAAAAAAAAACTACGATAAATACCAAAATTGTTCAATTAAATTTTGAAGAAAGTATTAATTCAGGTCAAATCCTTCGAAGAATTTCCGATTGTATTTGAAAGAAAAGAAGACACATTTCAGAAATGTTTTATCTCAGTTGTCCATCATACAATTCCCGCCATTTAAAAAATGATATGCAAGGAAAAACAATCTCACAGCGTGTTTGATGATTACCCTTGAATAAAACTCCTAAATCTTCGCACAGTGTTTCGCCCTTACATAGTTATTTTCAGACTGAAACCATTGTGAATTGTGATAAAAACATAGGCATGTTAATATGCACCTTTTTCCGCGTATCCAATATGGACGCACTTGCCGTCTTCTCCCCGGTATCTCCAGCCATGGAAGGGACATTCGATGCATTCACCGTGCACTGAGCCACCTATGGCCAGATTGGCGCCTAGATGAGCACAGTAGGCGTCAACGACGTAGGGCCGCCCACTTTCTCCTCGGAATACCACCAAGTTCTTACCTAGAAAATGAGAGGGAGCCGGTACTTAAATGGCCAATAATAATGAAAAGTGTATACCTTGCTTGACGTTCTGGAATCACTTGGTTGTGTGGGGTGAATCCCCATATATTTCAACTTAGACAACAGAACTTAGATAGCTTTGAGAACAGAAAATAGGGCTGTTCTGCATTAAAAGCCCAACCTTGCCGTAAACTAACATCGTTGAAAGAAGTTCACATTTGTTACCAATTGCAAATTACAAGGCACTTCCGATTTCAAATGGAAAGAAGGTTCACGTGATTTTAACAAAAATTTATATCAAAAATTAAGACCCTGAATTATTCAATCAATTCCAGTAAAAAGCAAAATCAGATCTCTTAAAGTTGATTTTAGATTGATTAAATCTTTAAATCTTTTCCACCGCTGTGACCCGGGTTCGAATCCCGCCCGGGCCAATATGTGGATTGTGTTTTCAGTCCCTACCTGATTCCGTGGATTTTCCCCAGGATATTCTTCTGGGGTTTTCCTCCCACCTCTAAAACTGTAATTTCTTCTCATTGTCTTCTTCACAGGTTTCTTCAGGCTTTCGGGCTACAGTGCCTAGGGCACTTTTGAGGGATCCTTGGTTTCATTACCAGAAAGAAATAAAATAAAAATCTTTGGTTTGCTTGTAAATCTGATATTCGATGACGTCATCGTGACGACATAACCACCAATTTAAACCTTGAAACTATTACCTTTAAAATTTAACAATTTTGTAAATTTAAAGGTATTTTTTTATTGTAAACTCCGGTCTGGGTCTGGTGACGTCATCAATGTGCATGTCTCCCACTCAATTTGTTCTAAGCTGATTATAAAGTTTACCATTATAAAGTGACTTAATTATAAAGCAAACTTCGCCAGTCGCCACACACATCAACTGATTATTCATTTTCAACATTTCTCCGTAACTATATTAAAAAGCCAATAAAAGTAGTTTTTTAAAGTGGACCTACCAGCAACGGACACGAATTTGTGCTCCTTCTTCTTCAATTCAGACGACATCAGGATAGACATCCAGCCATTCGGGTAGACAGGAGGAACATCTCCGACCTTCCGACATCTCTTCATATCCCTCACTCGTTCCTCAGCCGTTTTGCCGTCGGCTGGGCCGTCCACTAAATACGTATATTTGGTCTCGTCGCAGTAGAGTGCCAAGGGCTCAGTCACCGCCTTGTACAGCTGAACAGCCAAATAAATCAGCACGGCAGTAAGTCCGTAGACAAGAACAAACTTGAAGTCAGAACTGTGGACGACTTGGTTGATTTTCTCAGACACAACCTCAACCGAAATGTTGGCATTCTGCACGTGATTAGCGAGCTGCTTCGCGTAATCTTCAAGAATCAGAGGACGGGTGACTAAACCTGCCAAGAAAACTGGCAGGATGAAGGACAAAACTCCAGCTTTTGAGACGGCCATATCTACCAGAACCTAGAGTCATAAAACTCGGAATTGGTGTGGGCTTAAACTTATCGCTCAACTTTACTGTGTGAGTGAAGGTCAGTGTCAGCGTTATAGCGAGTGCCCGCCTCAGTCATATTTGATTGATAACGTGGCCAACAAACTTTTGGCCAGACAAATATTTATGATTGTTTCTCGTTCAGCCACGCGTCAAGTTTGTGTTGTTACTGGTTTAGCGCCACATGGCTCTTGTGAATAGGCCACACAGATTTTGTTCTGCATGGAGTCGCTCAAAGGACAACTGATAAAAAAATAAAAGCACGGGAGCTTTTGACCAAGGTTCGGTCTATTTTTATGTCCATTTCGGCGCACTTTGCATAGAGGTGCCTATATTGACCTGATACTTACATACGTTACATATTCATTCTTGCCTACTGCTCCCCTTATGCACGTAGGCCATTTCATAATCAAAGGTATTTATCAGACCACTGATAACATCCTTAAAAGTCGTTTGCAATTTTGCCATTATTATTCCACACCTTGCTTTTTTTGTTTTTATTTAAAACGCCTCACTCTTTGGTACCTCGATGAATTGAAACATCACACAGAGCGTTAAAGAGAATGTACATCATTGGCTTTTGCTCTAATTTTCAGAAATGAACTAGTTGGGGGAGGTTAGTATAAAAGATCAAATATTGTTACACTGACATGTTTGAAGTGTTCGTGTTCTAAAATGCTGGAAAAACCAAGGAAAACTAAAACGTTCAAGTAGTCTGGTTCCCTGACTCCACTTAAGATGAAATGGATCAAAAATGCCGGAAAATTGTAAAGTTAGGGAACCAGTATAGCTGACCTGCACCTGTTCATGAACATGAAACCAATAGCAAACAAAATTTGGACTGAAAAAAAGGTACATTCGAGCAGTAGTTGAAAAAAAGTACGTTTTCCAAAGGTGGACGGCCGACCACCGTTGGAAATGTATACAAAAGTACCATTTTTCTTGAAAATGACTTCACACCAGGTGCCATAGTTTACAGGATGCTTTAGAGTGTCATTTACCAACATCCTAGTGAGGTATTTGGTAACAACTTGGTAGTTTTATTTTTCGATGTTTGCAAATGTTGTATTTTCCCTTTAACAAACCTTATTGGACATCTTTATCAATATCTGTGTGTTTCATTTCCGCGGGGTTTTTTTTCGGAAGGACCTAGCCTTTGGTTTCAGGCCCCAGCTGTAAAGGTACAGAATAGGCCTCTGATGACGTAACACGTTGTTAACGGTTTGTTTTTATGGAAGCCTGGTGGGGACAATGGTTCCGTTGCCCAAGGCCAAAAAGTCTCGTTCCCTGACCTGACAATTTTGTCCTGACGTCTGAAAAAAAAGTGGTCCATATATATAGCTCGGCTTCATTTCCACTTTAGATTTACCATTAAAAGCTTTTAATTTTCCGATCAAATTAAAAACAAACACACCATTTGCTTTATATATCATATGATCTGATATTCCTGTAAGTAAACATTTAGTAATGTTTGGCTGGAATTGGCAAGTTAGGAACCAAAATTGTAGGCGAATCTTTTTTTTATGGATACTGATTGTGGGGCGGGAGCCAGTCTACCACGCAAGAACGTAATACGTGTAAGTGTAATTCACTAAATAAACATGTGCCGATATTGTCGGTCGATGTCTCTATCAAAAGTGAATAACTTTTGAATGAAACTTTCACAGAAAAGAATGTTTTGCGATAAAACTCAAAAATAGCTCGGAGAATTATCTTCCACGTTCTTTGTGGCATTTCTATGCCATACCGGTATCAGTGTTGAATCAGGCGTTTTAAACTATACAAAAATGCAAAGAGCGGATATTCTACTAGAACATTGAAGACGACTTTTGAGGTCCTTATCTGTGGTTTTTATAAATGCATGTGCTTAGCGAATGGCCTACGTGCCTAAGGGGTGGCAGTTATAGAAGAAAAACAATATGAAGTACATACAATTTCAGCATCAGGTCAATAAAGTAACCTCTCTTCAGAGTGCGGCGAAATAGAAATAGAAATAGACTGAACTTTGGTCAAAAGCTCTCGGGCTTTGACAATTTATTGTCGTTTGAGCGACTCCAAGCAGAAAAAAATCTTTGCGGCTGTGCACGAGAGCCATTGACAAGTAACCAACGATATCAAAATCGACGCGTGGCAAGATGAGAAACAATATTCATTTTTTTTATTTGGCCTAAAGTTCGTTGGTCCCATTAACGATGAACGATGACCGAGGTAGCAATTATAACGCTGGCCTTAACTCAGACACTGCCGTTGAACGATCAGTTTAGGCGCACACCATTACGAGTTTTATAGTAGGGTCAGCTAGATATGGCCGTCTCAAAAGCTGGCGTTTTGTCCTTCATCCTGCCGGTCTTCCTGGCAGGTTTAGTCACCCGTCCTCTGATTCTTGAAGATTACGCGAAGCAGCTCGCTAATCACGTGCAGAATGCCAACATTTCGGTTGAGGTTGTGTCTGAGAAAATCAACCAAGTCGCCCACAGTTCTGACTTCAAGTTTGTTCTTGTCTACGGACTTGCTGCTGTGCTGATTTATTTGGCTGTTCAGCTGTACAAGGCGGTGACTGAGCCCTTGGCACTCTACTGCGACGAGACCAAATATACGTATTTAGTGGACGGCCCAGCCGACGGCAAATCGGCTGAGGAACGAGTGAGGGATATGAAGAGATGTCGGAAGGTCGGAGATGTTCCTCCTGTCTACCCGAATGGCTGGATGTCTATCCTGATGTCGTCTGAATTGAAGAAGAAGGAGCACAAATTCGTGTCCGTTGCTGGTAGGCCCACTATAAGAAAATTGCTTTTATTAACAAAACAGATAAGTTAAAATAAAAGAATTACATGGAAAATCGACCCACGCAAACCAAGTGATTTGGCAACGTCAAACAAGGTACCATTCATGCATATTGGCCATTTAAGTACAGGCTCCCTCTCATTTTCTAGGTAAGAACTTGGTGGTATTCCGAGGAGAAAGTGGGCGGCCCTACGTCGTTGACGCCTACTGTGCTCATCTAGGCGCCAATCTGGCCATAGGTGGCTCAGTGCACGGTGAATGTATCGAATGTCCCTTCCATGGCTGGAGATACCGGGGAGAAGACGGCAAGTGCGTCCATATTGGATACGCGGAAAAAGGTATACAGGACCAGCAACATATTGTCATTGTTTGTTTTTAATTGCACGAATCGTATGACGGGCAACTAAATTTTACATTTCTTAAATTAATCTACTTTTAAATACATACAGAAAAAGCATGAATGCTTCAAATCATCATTATCATTATTATCAACCTGTATCGTCCTGCTGCAAAAGCCTTTTCTAATGCACGCAATTTCTCTCTATCTTTGGTACGTCTTTTCCAAGCTGCCGTCCCCATTTTCACCACCAACTCATCTCTCCATCATGACCTAGGTTTCCCTATCTTCCTTTTGCCCTAAAGTGGTTGCGATTCTGTTGTCAGTCGGCTCTATCTTTCATCCTCTTTTCTTGCCAGGTGTCTATAGCCCACAATCCTTTTTGCTGTTTATACCATCACATCATTTACTATTTATCACGTCCCTGAATCCTGATCCATCCAAAAATTGACCTGAGTGTACCGAGCAAAAGACAATGTTAAGTTTAGAATGTATGTCCTGTACTTATCATGTTTGCATATCCAGATTTAATTAACCTTGATTCTGCACGTACGGGTCTGCGTGAAAAATATAGGAAATTTAGTATATAGAGTGAACCGAATTTGAACCACAGGTACAGTAAAACGATATGCTGAGGGTTAGCTCAGGTTGGGTTGTGGACTAAATATTATGGTTGGGTTTGGGTTGGGGCGGTTTATGGGTGGGTTCCTTTGGGTTTGTTTAGGTTGCAATGTAACGAAACCAAGGCTTGGTTGGGTGGGGCTGGGCTGGCCTAGGCTGGGCTGGGCTGGGCTGGGCTGGGCTAGGCTGGGCTGGGCTGGACTGAGCTGGGCTGGGCTGAGCTGGGCTGGGTTGGGTGGATTTGGTCAGGTTGGGCTGGGTTGAATGCCTTTATTTGGATTGGGTTAAGTTGTATTAGGTTGGACCCGGTTGTGCTATGGCTGAGTTAGGTTTGTTGCTTTGGGTGTTGGGCTTGAATACCCGTTAAGTCAGAATACACTGTCGATTCGTAAAATGACACTTAAAAAAGTCTTATAATCTTGACAGTCCCCGACTTTGTGAAGATCCCCACCTACCAGTGCTGCGAAGTCAATCACAGGATCTGGCTGTGGCACCATGCCGAAGGCAAGGAACCAGACTGGCAAGTCCCGGAGCTCGAACATCTAACTAATGGGAAACTTCAACCTGTTGGATTCACGGTTTGCGAACTCGACAGCCATAACGAGGTTAGTTTGTCACTCATAGACAGCAAGACATTGGTGAAAGCTTTTTTTACAGCCTCATAAAGTCATTTTTTTTTGGGGGGGAACGATTTAAGTGTCGACATATAAATGTATGTAGAAGTTGTTAAGACTGTTGCAACATGTTGGTAAATCATCACCTTAACTATCATATTGATATGCACACTGTTTATTATATATTAATTGATAACAGATGTTAAAGTCGATGACACTGCTGGTAAGTCATTGATATGCATACTGTTTTTTGATTGATTTTTTTGTAAGTCAAATTTCTTGAGCTCTTCTTGTACTTTCGCAACAGTCATTTTGTGGTTTATTTTTTTCTACCATGCATGGTCATGTTATAAACAGGCAAAGTGTATACAAAGATTTTTCGCTTGGAAATTGCCAACTCATGTTCTGCTTTCTTATTCAAAAGGACACCCCTGAAAACGGAGCTGATGTTTCCCATCTAGATTATCTTCATGGGCCGTAAGTTAATGACGGCAAGGAATAATTAAATTTCAAGTTAATTTAATCGAGCCTTGCGCATCTTTTGATACCAAGAATATAAAAATCGGAATAAAAAACTTTTCCTGCGAACTGAATGTTCCCATATACATCGAGTACACAGAGTAGAATTACCATTCGTACATATGAATAAATAATAAGCCATAATTCCACAGCCCATTGACCTATAGTCATGATATTTCTTGGGTATGTTTATGATGAGTTGTTCTATGCATGTACCGAGTTTCACAATCTTTCGTCACTCGATGGCCGAGATGAATCGCCCCCCCCCCCCCGGCTGAGAGATGGTCAAAATAATCCGGCCCTTTTAGGGTTATTGGTTTCTGTAATTACTGGACGCTGAAGGAATACGCAACGTGCATATCCCGTGATTGAATTAATGTGGCAGGTGCTTTGAAACAATAATAGTTTAGATTTCCGGCGAAGATCGTGGCACCATGGCTTGCTGCGTTAGGTCAATGGTCACAATGCTGCATGTTGGGGGTTCGATGACTTTTTTCTTGTTTTCCCCATAAGTGAATTTATATTCTACTGATCCATGAAATAAAGTTACCACTTTTTTGAAAGGAAGTTAGGTCCGAGAACCATTCCATTACCCACTGACGCATGAGCATTGTGGTCATTTACTATACTTGATGACAGATAAAGTCATTGCTGGCCGGCTAGGCTCTGCCGTTTAACGCTAGCGCTGGCTGCGGTCGTCATGATGTAAACGCGCGCAACGTGCAAAGCACAATGTGATATTTGGGTATAGGCCCTCTCTGTGGTGCCAGTGCATGTGGCATTTGGCGTTAAGACACTACAGCGTAAGCGGAGACTTAAGCCTGGTTTCCATATCGATGTAAGAAACGCAGAAAGGAACGCAAAAAAAAAGACCCACTGCAACGCAGACATTGTGGAAACATTACCCGCAAAAGTCGCCGACAGATATAAAAAGACAGACGCAAACTATCTCGCAGACGGTCACAAAGGTTCCACTCGCTGTCTTCGTAGTCGGCATGAGCTTAACGTCGATATGGAAACTAGAGTAACTGCCTTTGAAGGCCACTTTGAAGGCCACAATGTCCCTTGTTTTCCTGACAGGAGGGCATTCGCTGGCCAGGCCCATTTTAGTGACGTCAGCTGGGAGCCACATCCTACCATAAAGCACGTGGCTGAACTTCGTATGACCAACCAGCATCATGAGTTGTTTTTCGGACTGTTGAAACTGCCGAAAAATACCTTCCAAATCGATCAGGTATGCGTGGAAAAATTTCCTCGTCGGGCTTACATTACAACACATCCAGCTTTTGGTTCGGGGTAATATTTCGGAAATAAAAAAAAATAAAAGGGGGATTTAGTACCGATGCATTGCTGGTATCGTTCGTGGCCCAAATCCTATCACGGGTCACATAAGCCGAATGTCGACATGCACGTGGAACAAATATGCCGATACAAGGACGAATTAGATCGCCACATTCGTGATTTACACTGTACCCATGTTATGAATGGTGCAAATTTGAAATTCATATTGACATGTTGTGGAACAAAACTATCAAACTACAACATACTTTTCGTATATGACGCAGGTTAAGTGAGTGGAAACTTATAACAAATCCCGTTTCACGTGTTGATTGATCATAACAGATAGGACCCTGCTTCGCCCATTTCCACATGGACAGTCCCATGCTGGGTGAGCTACAATTGGTCTTAACCGTCACTCCTATTGGACCCATGCGACAGAGGATTGTGACCACTGGGTATACCCGGAGAGGACCTATCTCATTCTACATTGGCAAGAGGGTCTTGTATGAACAGTTCTACCAGGTAAGAATTCCGCCCTCCCCACCCAAGCCAGTGGCCACTCCTCCTCCTCAGTCAGTACTGTCGTTCACTCCCCTGGCACCGTGTCGTGTCTGCCCTACCGCTGGATCTTCATATACGTACATGGAGCCACCATAAACGGTCTCATTTTAGTAGGAAGATCACTTGGCCCATTGGTGTGTTTCTATATATACATGCTTTCCCCGTCCTTTTCTGCCCAGCTTCGAAATGATCACTTGATATCATTTCTACTATTACAGATTTGGGGTGACCTTCCGGTGTGGGCCAACAAGAAGTACGTTCGTAACCCCCCGTTTGTGAAGGAGGATCATCTGATAGCGAAACATCGCCGATTTTTCGCCCAGTTCTACTCCGAGAACAGCCCCAAGTACGACCCGAAAGAGGAATCTATGGATTGGTAAAATTCCTGTCGGGGGTTAAAAAGAAAGTCGCTCAATAGCGTCACTTTTAATATTTTGTTCCTCACGATCTACAAATAATTAGTTTTGACTGGAGTTACTTCCTTCTTTTGCGTTTTTATGTATTTATATTGAGATACATCAAAATAGAGTAGTTGCTGACATTGGAACTGTTGTAATATTCTTTTACGATTCGATGGGTTAATGTAATAATGCTTTATTGTTATCAACTATGCTTTAAAAAGCAATCAAACCATTTTTTTTTACAATTGGGGATGGAGAAGCGCTGGGTTTTTTTTTTCATTAAAGAATATGATTAATCTTTCGCCTGGACATCAAAACGTAGACCACCCGATACGTAAACATTAACACTTACACAGTTTCTTGTTATTATTTTCTCAAACGCTACGGGTCTATTGTCCCGAAGGCTACAATCAAAGATCAGCTTGAAAGTTACAGAAATGCTATTTGATCATTGTAGCCCATACCTTATTCATTTTCCCAAAATCGTAATGGAAATCGTGTTGACGTGTTCACAAAGAAAAGAATACGCATCATCAGCATAACCCAAAAAACTGTTAAACATGAAGGCCCCAAGCTGTGGAATTCTCTCAATCCGTCTCTTAAAAAGGTGTCAAATGTATCATTGTTCAAACGCAAATATAAAACCCAATTAATTAACAAATATGTGGTAGAATGATCTCATTTTGTAAGACCAAATAGCTCTAGTTTTATTTCGTATTACTAGCTCTGTATCAATAGTTTTTGTTATTTAACTCCTATCGTTGTACTTCTAGTTGTAATTAATTGTTAATGTTATTGTACTTGTAATTGTAATTGTTCTTTATTACAGTTGGGGTCTCCACTCGACAAGCTTATGCTTTTTGGAGACCTCCATCCATCCATACACAATAATTCAAATGTTAAATAATATTATATGTAAATGTATGTGTTGGGAAAAATTAAAGATTTGATTGATTGATTGAACATTATGAACCTTTTTTTATATCGTAAAAGTATTAAGATAAACGTTAGGAAAATGAGATGTCAACATAATTCATCAGGTGTTTCATGCTTTATACAGGTTTAGTTTTTTCTACTCGTACTGTAAACAGGCTTCTATCGGTAATTTACGCAAATCGTTGTGAGCTTACACTTTTTATGTTTTAATAAAGCTTTTGAACGTAAGTTGGTTGTGTCAGACAGGTAGATCATCAAGGGTTGTGATTTGCACAAGGCATTCTGTGAATAAAAGTTCGATATCAATGTTATAAAACTGAACCTTATCAACAGACTAATAATGAAGTGAGGGCTACAATTGCCCACAACATAATAATTCATCTGTCAATATGAGACAGGGACACACGACTTTATTAATCGGCTTGGAAAATAAATGTCTCGCGTCTGAAAATGTGTGAACCTCCAACAAATGGCGTGTGTGTCTTCACACATGCACGCCATTTGGTGAAGCTAGCTTGGGTCTCAACTAGGAACAAGTGAGGCTTACAGACCTGTTATTATTTATTTGTTCTTAATGGCTTGATCTGAGGGGCACTGAAACTTGGGCTTCAAAAATAAAAAGCTGTTTCGCCTTTTCCAAAATATGAACTGGGGCCAAGGGGCACAGGGCTCAAGTGGGAGGCGGAGGAAGCTTTAAAAGGGAGGCTCCGTGTCCTTTCCATGCCACCTCTGCGTACCCCGTGCCCACTAGGGCACCTTACTCTAGGATAATTTTGTTGAAATGTGTTTATTGCTCAAAAGCTTGACCTCTCGAGAAACTATTTAAACGATCACCATATGTATAACGTGTGAAACCACACGCAAACCAAGCAGCTATTCCCTGACCTGCTATCTTGCTAATCAAACTGGCTGTGGACATGACACTTTTTGGTCAAAGTCCTCAAGTTCCTAAAATAGTATCTGACTTTGTAATCTGTGATGGATTTATTCACTTATTTTCCAGTAAAGCAATTTATTCCAGATCCATCGGTGTACCATATACCATGCATGCATTGCATACCCTACGTACATACGAATCACAACTTAAAAAGGCAGTCGAGGGGTGGTAAAAGGTGAAGGGTCGTAAGGTTACGCCCACAAGCACTGCGTATACGCATGTTCAGATCTTTAGCTGTGGGATAGCAGCTTAATAAATCATCATGCATCTCCGTTTACTTTAAGTCATAATTATAGTAACAAACGTTGGCATTGTCAATTCCTCCTACAAATTTTGACCGATTTCAACCAAACTTTGTCGACCGTATCAATAGCCTAGCCCCAACCTGTCACATGACTAACTGGGGTCAACGGTCATCTTGGGGTCAAAGAACAAAATAAGTCAGATTTCAAAGAAGCTCAAATGGCAAAAGTAGCGCTGTAAACATGTTGGCCTTGGTCATACATAGTCATACAATGTCTCAGATGACCTCTTCGTCTGAACTATACAACTATGGGGTTAAAGGTCAAAATAAGGCCAAGTGTCAATGTAAATTAAATGGTTATTCTTGGGAGAAATGTTAACAGTCATCCAACCAACACTCAGTGGGAACACGAATTCGTCGGCCCGCAGCTTCCGATATATATCCGACCGAGCTTCCAGCAGCCGATTTCACGAAACTTTACGCAATGGCATTACTCCCTTTGCACCGCATATTTATTGCGTAAGCTGCGTAACATTTCACGAAAGTTTCATAGTGCGTATAAGTCCGCAGCTTGGGCAACGAATAATGGCGTAACTTGCGCAATTAGCCTAGTTGCGACATAGCGACTGAAAGTGAACATTTTACTAGCAGACATGATCGCTTTGTAGTCCGTCATTGCACAACTTATCAAGGTTGTTACAAGACATTCACCTGTAGCTTGTGTTTAAAGTAAGTTAAATTTCTTTTTATTTGTGGCAGAATATTATTGTTAAGAGTTGACGCACGATTCCGAAAAACAGTGGAACAAAACTATTTTCAAAATGGCGGGCCGGGCGGTGATTCAACGACTGTTTTTCGTGACCAAACAATGTCATACACAAACAACCATCAAACATGTTGTTATCGTCCTCGTTTAAGGTGTTAATTTTATTAAAAACGTTGCGCAACTACGCCAAGTTTCGTGAAATCGATCGAAAGTTTATTGCGCAGCTAGCTGCGCAACAAATTTGCAGTGTACGTCCTACGCATGGCGTAAGTTATGCACCGTCTCGTGAAATCGGCTGCATAACTTACAACCATGCTTACTATATATTTGGTTGCTTACTTAAACCATACATTTTATCAGCACCAGTTCGAAAGGATACCTGTGTTATTTTGTAACTCCCGAATTGACTAAGGCATAGATAGATTGCAGTTTTAATGCATCGGTCTGTTGTCGTGTCTGCTAGCTGTGTCGGATCACTTAGCTCTCAACCTAGAGGGCGCAAGTTCTGGTGTTGACTTATTAGGAACTCAACTCAATGAGCCCATTACTGACGAAGTTCTTTTGGTGTCTCACTGGTTTCTCGGCCCACCACACCTCCTTCCCTGTCCATCTATATCACCAGAGGGCCATTTATCCTGAGCCTTCGCTGCCGAGATCGGCCAAACGAGCGAGC
Source organism: Patiria miniata (assembly GCF_015706575.1). NCBI lineage: Eukaryota > Metazoa > Echinodermata > Asteroidea > Valvatida > Asterinidae > Patiria > Patiria miniata. The sequence continues at coordinate 2,821,471 of NW_024037062.1, forward strand.
CCCGTAAGGCCTACCTTTTACGAAGATGTTAGTCTGTACTTTGCGGACAGTCCCAATTGTATTAAGCCAAGTGATGACGCTGAGTCCGTGTTTGTAAATTACGGCAGTTAATTAAATCTCTTAAAGTACATGACTGACAACGTGCGTTGAAAACCAAACGGACATCTCGGGGATTAAAGTGCACAACGTTAGGCAGTCCTATCCCCGACCTTTGGCTATTTATAAAAAAAACACCTTTTCGAATTTCAGCCCATGAATTCGGACGTTCAATTTGTTGACATACCAAATCGTATTGAAATAAAGGAGGGTCGTCAACATCGAGGTTTCAGCGACACTACGTGAGAAAATTCGAGGCTGTGACGTTTTTGACCTTGCAGGGCTTCTCGGTGCTCTCTAAATTCAGAAGAGTGAACATTCACTCCATTCGAGTGAAGATTCACTCCCACAGTCGGAAACTAGGGACTATATAGACGTTTTAGAGTGAAATTCCTTCAATCGTAAAGATCGAGGTTTCACTCGAGCTGCGACTGAAGTGGTTCTTTTTTTTCAGACTATTTCAATCGAAAATGAGAGTGATTTTCACTCTACAACGTCTAGTCCCTAATTTCACTCTTGGGGCCGGCCTGGGCCTCCAAGTAATCAGGTCCTGTTTCCCTCGCGCTTTTTAATTTCGCGGGAAACACTATCTACGGAAGCTGAAAGTGACCATCCGAGTTTCTGCGTTTCCTTGAGATCTCGGTATAGATGAAATACTGAATTATTTTTAAAAGACGTCTTTGCCTGACTTGTATCTCTGGAAGATGTCCTTAGCTGGTACCGTACGAGTATCAGGGAAAGACGTCCTCCATAGTGAGAAATTTAGAAAAGTCGTCTTTAATATCCATCTTTCGCAGATTGTCAATTTAAGCTTCTGTGGTTCTACCGACTATAGTCGCTGCGGCTGTTGTACATGACGAAATGGCAAGAGAATGTACTTGACATGGAAAATATCACTTTAAATCGTTCTCTCTCATGACGTGCGCCTTGTAACATTGTCTGAGACGTACGTAATCTGCAGGATCATCGTGTTACCCATTACTGTCTAAATTCCAAAGAGTGAAATTAGGGACTAGACGTTTTAGAGTGAAAATCACTCTCATTTTCAATTGAAATAGTCTGAAAAATGAACCACTTCAGTCGAAGCTCGAGTGAAACTCGATCTGTACGATTGAAGAAATTTCACTCTAATCGTCTATAGTCCCTAGTTTCCGACTGTGGGAGTGAATCTTCACTCGAATGGTGTGAATTTTCACTCTTTAGAATTCAGAGAGTATTAATTTATATTCTGTTCGAAAGGTATAATTTGTGGCGGTCATAAAAAAACAATCAGTCTAAGTGCTTTCATTCAATGTGTCTACTGATTGATTGTTTTACGTGGGCAGAGATTTGTTTCACCAAGGGAAAGTATTGTGACCCCCACTCCCAGTAGTTTTTGTTTGTGGACGCAAATAACAACCCTAACCCCTCCGCGTGCATATTAATAAATGTAATAGTTACCAACAATTTTGGTGTGTAGAATATTGTCTCAAGTTCATTAGGCCAAAAAAAAGTCTCCGGTTTCTGGTATGGAGCTTGCCCAAAAAGTGGTGCGGCGACGCGGCTTTTTTTTTTTTTACCTGATTATTTTGCTTCAAATGTGTGCTGATGACTGCAAAATGGTGCCCGACTAAACTTATTGCAAATTTATGGGAGTCCAGAGAGGCCACATAAAGCTTATTCTCGACCATAACCCAATCTAAAAACACGTTAAAATTGTGCAGCAGCAGGATTCCAGTCAAACCAGTGAGTTTGGCGGTTTTGAGACATCATCTTTCATTGAAAAAAAAACTTTTTCATTTTGCCGACGCGCATGGCTACGGCGATGCGCGCGCATACCAGAAACCGGAGACTTTTTTTTGTTGGCCTTATAAACATTATCAATATTTTCACATCTCAACAGTATATTTAGCTTTTATTTCATTCGGATATCACTGCGCGATGACATTATCAAAAGAAAGGGAGTTTCATATGACTCGGTTTGGAGTAGGGTTTCTCACACATAGTGTAACTAGACCGATCCGATCCGAACATCGCAAACATAAACCGACCCTAACTGACTAAATGGATGCCAAAAAACGAATCGAACCGAGGTCGATTTCGCGTCGGTTTGGTTCTTGGTTCAGGTCGGGTTTGCACTACTTCAGTAAATAAAAAATGGCCCGTCTCATATCCAAAACTTAACACTAATAAAATAATATTTCAAACAGAAAGGGGAGACCCATTGGCAATTTTAACATGTAAAGTGGTGGTAAGTTGGGAACCGACGCATTTTTTAAAATGAGTTGACCAACCACAAATATATAACCAACGGCTATTCTCAGAAAATCTGAGAAAAAAGGGTAATCATTATAAAAAGAGAGGGCCATTTCTGTTGACGCTGTTTTTAAACCGAGTTACAGTATAAGAATGGGAAGCACGATTTCGGCATAGAGTTACAAAGTAAGGCGGCACGAGAGGGGAACCCGAGTACAAGCTTAAAAGGCATATATTTGCATTGCATGATTTTGCACGTTTCCAAAAATAACACCAATGAAAATCTCAGCTCAGCAGAGATTGAGCTTTTTGAGGAGAGAACAGCGTAAACCCGCGCTAGTGCACAGCCTTGATCACGTAACAATTGCTACAATAGCACTGTATTTCCAATAATCAGTCAATGAACCTTATCATGCTGCCACCATTCAGTCATGTTCTCTGCCGGTATCCAATAAAAGTACTGAATGATATATTTTTTTTTTTGCAAAAGGGAACCAGACTATATTTTTCAAGATGGCCGCAACATGATAATGGTCTGTTAGTGTTCTTTGGAATGCACCTACATTTCTTGATTTCTTCATAATGACAGCAAGCCAGACGGAATAATTTCACGCCAGTAGGATCTGTAATCCAAGTAAATTGAGGCCTAATAAACAAATATTAGGCCAAGACAACCCGCCCGCCCCGCCCCTCCGTATCGCATTTGCAATTGCTCAACGGTGTTTGCTATTCCTCCCCCGCTTTCAACCCCCCCCCCCCCCATTATAAGCACCTTCATTCGTGTCCCCCTACTGTCCCTCTTTGGTTGATACTTAGGAAGATCATCCATACGATTTGACTTGTACACACACACATCAAATGTGGACCTTCGGTCAACCCTATTATCCTCTAGTAATGAAGGTCCACAATTTCAATGTATACACCCACCCCTCCTTAAAACAAAATGGGGAAAAAAACCGCAAAAGCTTATCCCCCACAATTTGTTTTTGAATCCGACGGTGCTCAGACGACGTGTAGTGTCAAACACAATATATGTTTTTCAATGATCCGGGAACGGCTTTTTTAACCCCAAATTACAATGATTCACCCTTGTGCTTGAAATGTATAAATTGTGCAGCGCGGAAAGACCTTCATCAAATTACATTCAGCTGTATGGAAAGATTACATTTGTTTAGCACGGCAAAGGTATTTTAAACCTGCGATCATTCCCGTGTATCAGGGTGACCGTTTTAGCCGATTTTCGGCTAACTTTGACATATTTTTTGTTAAAAAAAACGAGTTTGACAGAAAATTTGACAGAATGAATTTTTTTGGCAGATTTCTGGCAGAATTCTGCAAAAACCGTTATTTGACAGAAAACCATAGCAAATTGAAAAAACATGTACATTTCTTTAAAAAAGCTTCAGTCTTTTCAAACAAACCCTTGCATAATGGGACAGGTTGGCTGGTTTTGGTGCTGAGTTTCACTGGGAACCGGACTTCGTCGTGACGCAACCGCGTTTTGCTGAAATTTGCTGAAATTGACGCAATAATTTCATAACATCTTTATGTGACTACAGATTGTTTACAATGTATTTTGAACCCTAATTAAGGCAATACTACAAATCTGTATGTGATTTTAAGTGTTTACAGTGTATTTCGACTAATTCTGGGGAATTTGGCAGATTTTTGATAAATCTGACAGATTTTTGAAATGCATTTAGCAGAATTTTGCCATGACCTTACTGTCACCCTGTCGTGTATTGTGGGGAGACAAAGAAAATCTCTCCTGCAGGCGACATTTGATATTTTTTAAGGAAATGAAGCGCCAGCACCTCTCATCCGGCAGTAATTGAGTACCGAAGTTAATGCAACACGCGCACAATGTGTGTAAAAGACATTAGCGCGCGATTCAGCCCGTGACTATGCCGTGAACCAACACGCGCGCGTACTCATTCGCTCATTGATCTCCTTTACTTGATCTCCATTACTATGGAGATCAATGTTTTGACTACACTTTCTCTGGTTCTAACTGACGTCACACTTCGGTACTCGATACCCTCCAGGCTTTTTAATATGTTAACGAACACAAATAGAAATGTGTTTGTACCTCCTCAGGGGGATATTTGAAGCTGATCTAAGACCGAATAAAAATACATGTTTCTCGTCCGGGGTTTTGAAAAAAAAAAGAGGAAAAGGGGCTTTTTATTTTTATTTTTTATTTTTTTCAAGATGTCGCCATTTCAAAATTTCCTGCAACCGTTGGTGTTTCCACTGTTCAAAGACACTTTTCAAATAAAAGATTAGTTGGAAAAGAAAAATGAACATATTTACAGTGTCATTTAGAGTTGTATTGGTCACATATTTCGCAAGTATTTATTTTCCAATGAATTTGTGGACTTTTTCGGTGTATTTTACTGCGTTTTTCAAAAAAAAAACAATAATAAAAAAATCCAGGAGGCCTCCAAAAAGGAAGCGGGCGGGAACGAGAAACATGGGATTTTTTTTACTTCGCCTAAAAAGAGGACATTTCAAATGTTGTAACAATAGAAAATATGAACATTTCAAAAATTAATAAAAACATTGATTGATGAAATCATCGTGAGGTCACGTCATGTTTTGCATATAAGTGTTCTAACTACACACCAAGTTTTATGACGATTGGACTTCCCTTCAAATGCGTTTTAAAAATTGCAGTTTTGATGACGTCCTGGTGCATCACACATTGTCTCAAAGTAAGTTCGTGCTTTTATGACCTATCAAACTAATTGCAAAAAAATAAGGCTAGCATTTTTTGTTTGCAAAATATAAGTTAATTGGTCAAAAATGTTTAAAACAAATCATATACGCTATGACGTGTCATGAAGTCACTTAAATTGTCACGTATAACACGTCCATGTCTATGTACATTAAAGTTTCAACCTAATCGGATTTGTACGTCCGAAATTAAAGTGATTCGAAAAATACACCTTTAATGTGACGTGACGTGACACCCGATGATGTCATCGTGACGAAATCTTTGAGTGATGGTCTAATTGAGTGTCTGCCAAGTCTGAAGTCGGTCAGACTTTAAAAATAATACTAAAACATTAGTTGGCAGTTGAGAGGGCTGACGAGTACCACATTGTAGTCTTACATTAATCCCAAAATATTATGGTAGCTGCCTTCTCTACGTTATTACAAGCACCCCTCCCCGCAATGAATGCGAAAAATAAGAATAGCCAGAACAAAAGTTTGCGATCTGAACATAAAGAAACGGTCAATGATCAAGTTGCGGCAACCAAAAATAGACCTTTATCAGCCCTCCCATTCCTAATCAGTTTGGCACCATTAGCATTGAGATATCGTCCCATTCATGGGAATGCACGGTAGTAGGCCCTACTACTTAGACCTTAGACTGGGACCTTGGCCTATCAATTAGCAGCTGGAACCTTGCACTGTGCAACCACGTAACCGTCGCTTGCGCCGATAGTTATACAGTTTCAGGAAAGCAACGCGGTGCGTACCAGCCTTGCGCAATAGTTATGTCTTGTGGCGTACAAGGCAACAACCAAACTGAGTTAATATGCGACTGCTGTTTCAATTTTTGGGAATGATAAGCTACAAGTAGACATCTGTAGCCGAAGGGAAAAAACACAAAATGTAATTTTGTTCTATTTTTCTCATGAATGATTACATATGGCCAAGAAACGTGTTCCATTGATACCATTTTATTTACGGTTCAAGACGATGTTACAACATGCAATATAACTTCATGGATGTTACTTAATACATTCATAATGTAAACAACACACGCGAAGTATTGGCATATGATAGGCCTACTCTATATTTGTACTCATTAAATGTTTACTCTGAAAGAAAAGGGAATACAATTAAATTTTGTAGGCAATGAGATTCCAAGAAATAACATGCCTGCGACAATTAAATTCATGAAATTTGCTTCTGTGAAAATTTGAATTTATGAAATTTCTTCTTGTCTCTGCGTTAAAGCAGGTAGCACGCACGGGTCCAGGATTTTTTGCAGGGTTGGGGGTGGCTCATACCACACTTTCAATGGGGGCGCTGTTCAAATCCGACGCTCATCAACACTATATTGCAGAATAGTGTTAAACCCCCTAAACCAGCTGGCTCCGACCAAATTTGTGCACAAGCGGATATTACTACCAGTATAATTGTCAGAATTTGGGGGGGGGGGTGTTCACTTTATTGTGGAAAACTGAATTAAGCAGCGTTTCGTCCTCTAATTTTCATTTTGAACATTTATCATTACTTACAATAGATTAGCATACATCCAAGCGTAACAATGTCTATGAGCTTGATGAGCCGGTCTTACTCAATTAATTGAAGGGGGAAACGCGGGTAGTTAGAGCTATATAGACATCTACAAGACAAACACTAGATATTATTGAAGCTAGTATTAGTGGACTATAATGATAAACAATAAGGGAATAAATGTGTGTTCGGGAGGCATTATAACACTCTGTTTAAGACCCGTGGGAGTCTGGATGGGTGATAATTACCCGAGGCGAAGCCGAGGGTAATTATCACCCATCGAGACTCCCACCGGTCTTAAACAGAGTGTTTAATACCGACAGAACACATATTTATTCCCATTCATAAATACCTTTTCGGTCAAAAAAAATCTTTTCGGTCAAAACATTAAAACATGTCAAAAACTAGACGTTGCCAACCTTTTTGTTCAACAATTTTACTTCGTGTTTTACGAAACACCCCTCTGACTATAATATGGAATGCCCCTCCACAACTCAGTACTTTATAAGGACATTGGCGTGCGCCTCGCACGTACTGCGCGATGTCGCGCAAAACGCAGCTGGGCTGGTGTAGTGTGGATTTCGGACCATGAAATACTGATTCACTGGTAGTCTGGTTCCCAGACCTGACAATTATTCCCGACGCTTACGTCTAAATTGTAGGTCAGGCAGCCTCCGTGGCTAAAAATAAACATGACGAAATTGATGGCCCCTTTTCAAAGCTCGGCTTCGTTTCCGATTTCGCTTTATCACTTTTAGCTTTTAATGTTCTGATCAAATTTTGAAATAAATCATTTGCTTTGTAATATCAAACAGTTATGATAATACAGTTTGATGTTTCTGTAAGATAACATTGACTAATGTTGATCTGGAATTTTCAAAATTAGGCACCCAAATAGCACTGTTATCAGGCGGAGCCGAATGAAGACCGAGTTTTGGAAAATCTCGGTAACGGTCGTCAAATTCAAAATTGTACATGACGCAGCAAAAAGTTCGCCCACATGATACGATCCGAGTATATTTGATGCACAAAATCGTTGTTGAATTTCAAGTGTTCTAAATGAAAGCAATGAATGTTAATTATCAACTCATTTAAAAAAAAAATTAATATGCAATTAGCAGTTAATTAAACCTATATTATACTCGGAAATACTCGGGCGCTATACGATTGTCGACGAAAAGAATTCGGCAAACTTCGGACATTTTCGGAAAAAGGAGGAATTCCTCCCGTTTTAGTCACGTGATGTAAATTGTAATACAATGTATTACCGGAGGCTACCGGACCTAAGATTCATCGGGAATAGTCAGAATCTTTTGGTCTGGAAACCAGACTAATTCACTGGTACTACATTGCGCATGCATACGTGAGGAATGTGAACGTTCAACCAATGAAACGTTAAAATGCACCGGATTTCATGGGGGTCCAAGTTTGATGTTATATTGGAAAAGTGTTTAAGACCAGCTAGCCATGTCTATATCATCCGTTTAAGACCGGCCACTTGACGGCCTGTCGACCAATAGGAAATTGCGTAAACTCTCTTAGGTATTTATGAATGCACGATAACAACGAATATCGAAATCTTCATTGGGGATTATATCAATTACATACATTTTTAAATAGTCTGTTTTTGAATCTCCTGTCCGGTACCACCCGAAGTCACATTGCTCGCTTGAATTCTAAGGCACTCCAGTACACTTAATAAGCCTTTTTCCCTTCTTTACTTCATGAAACCATGTTAAATACGGCTAAATATGTTTACAGATGGTGATGTTCTGTGACGAAATTGTGTAAGTGTTTGCAATGAGTTACAAGGTTGTCTGTACAGCATACGGGCTTATCAGATGAGTTGTCGACCTCTTCACTTTCTTCTTGCCGGGTTTCGTCTTAGGACGGACGCAGAGTGTCTTCCGAAAGGTCCGCTTGAAATTTTCGTTCAGGAAGGCATACACGATAGGATTGTTGAAGCTGTTACTGAAGCCAATCAGCTGGACTATGGCTAACATGAGGCGGTTTCGCTCGCTGTCTAACAGGTGGGAGAAATCACGGACAATGCTGACCACGTGGAAAGGCAGCCAGCAGACCGCGAAGAGAATCACTACCACGATCAGCATCTTGGTGGCTCGTCTCTTGTTGCGTAAGGACGAGGCGGTGGCCATACTTCCTGGGGCCTCGACAGGTGAGATGGCCTTGCGTATCCACAGTCGGTGCACCACTCGTAAGTACAAGATGGTCATGGTGAAGACGGGTATGACGTACAGGAACAAGACCAGGAGCAGCGTGAAGGTCTTCTTCTGGTCATGGTGGGCCCAGGCTTCCAGACAGAACTTGTAGGTGGTGCCACTGAAAGGATCTAATTCCAGCTCCACTTCCAGAACAAAGAGCAGTGGAGAGACAAGGAGCATGGAGAACACCCAGAGACCAGCTATCAAGATGGCGGCGCGTTTGGGGGTCTGAATGATGCGTGCTCGTAGGGGGTAACAGATCGCGTGGTGGCGCTCTATCGCAATGGTGGTCAGGGTAAGGACGCTGGAAACCACAGCGACCATGGTGATGTAATTGAGGAGTTTACACATGTACGTGCCTAGTACCCAGTCTACTGTGATTATTTCGACTAGTGTAAACGGGATGCAGAACAGGGTGATCAGTAGGTCAGAAGTCGCCAAGGATACGATAAACGCGTTAATGACAGTGCGCATGCTGCGCTTTCGCGCAACCGCAAGCACCACAAGGAGGTTGCCTACCAGCGACATCAGAAATATCACCGTGTAGGATGTGATGAGACCAGCATCGGCCTTGGTAGACAGATCGTAGGCGATGGGTTCTAATTCTACGTCATACTCATCGATGAACGCGCCCAGGGAAGTGAAGTTCAGACTTGCCAAGAGTTCTTCCAATGTCTTGTTTTCCAACATCAAGTTGTAAGGAACATAACGGTTGTAAGAGTAGTAATCTGAATCCATGATGATAAAACCTGCAAATGCGAAAAACAACATAAAACAACCAAAGCCATTAAGCTTGAAATATTCCTTGACCCATTAAACTACTTTTCGGTGAATATGTATGTCACAAATACCACGCCTCTGATCTGCAGGGCATGTAATATACATATAGATTACAGTAAGATCCTCTTTTATATTCATAGCGGATCGATTATTCTGTTACAAATTTAAAAAGCACATTAAGCATTTGCTTGATAAAAAAACGGTCAGCAGAAAGAGGTAAAAAAAAATCAACTTCGCAGCGCAGTGTTTGTGGACTTTTTTGCCGAAAGTGCACATCCTGATAGCACACATCAATATTAAAGGAATGAGCAAGTGCAGGACACGTCACTGAAGTACTTGATATTCACGCTGACGGAGTACACGGAGCGCTATTTGCCAAGTCAAATAGAGTGTAGCCGCCGGGGTGCTGGAACAAACCCTGGAAATGCGATAACAACCGATTATTCGGGAATAGTCCATAATAACAAGTGAGAATTATTGAAGCGCCGGGGGTACATGCTTTGTACAGTATTGGTTACTGCCGAATCTTACGCCGCGACATATCGTATTTCACATCAGGGTCCGAGCTTCAAGATGCCAACATTATAATTTCCAAGAGAGATCGTTTTCAAAGACAATAGGATTATCAGGTTATTGTAGCCCTGATGCCATAAAGTTCGGCATTTACTATCGGAAAGCTTGTTAAAAGAGGGATTTAGTAATAGCAGACAACTGCAGCAGTTTGGGCCTTATTCACGAGTCGGCCATATTGAATTGAAAGTTAGGTAAAATCTTAAATCTTGGAACTTGCGAAGAGAAATGAAAGCAACTTAATTTAGAATAAATTCCAGTCTGCTTCAATGAATAATTCAAAATTTGCAATTAAATATTCCTAATGTTTAAAGCCATATTTAAAAAAAAAAAGAATGACAGCAAAATAAGGCTGTAATGTGCCTGCATAAATAGTCTGGCACTATCCCATTCAACAGTTAACACTTAATAAAATACATTCAGGGAACTCAACAAAAATGGCCAACTCGTGAATAAGGCCCATTCTTGTTAGACCACAAATCGGTAGTTTACATGTGCAATTGAAGAGTATTCAACGAACAGCTAAAAATATACAATACAGAACTGGGTCACTGCTCAGACCTACCTCGGTCCCAAACAAAATGTATTTAAATTTAGATAGTGAATGTTATCATGAATAGCGAAGAAAAAAACACGACTTGTCAGTCACCCTACGGCGCCTTTCTAGTTAAAAACATGCACCCTCGCAATCTTGTCATCGGCTTTCTGATGATACAAATAGCTTTGGAGAAGCTTATAATATGCAATGATCCGAGAAGGAGGAGGACAGCGCGTGTACTAGGTGCAAACATAATATCAGGACATAAAGCATCGGAGAGAGACTGGAGGCCCCACCAGCAATGGCATCAATGTTTGAACATGACACAAGACGCCGACGAGATGATAGGAAATGTGTTTTAAAGTTGCACAGCCCGTACTATTTTCGGGTTAGATTTTGTTTTTCAATTGCTCGCTTTCCAGCTCCGGAATGAGACATCGACCAAAAAGCCCGCCTGCGTTCAGTACTACGGAAAAAGTACTTTTCAAATTTGTAATTATTTGCGGCTCAACAGTTATTCACCCGAATCTTTTTTGTGCGTTATGGGCACAAAATCAACCCAAAATAAAAACTTAATTGTTTTTATTGGTTTGAAAACGTTTAGAAAAAATGTTTCCGTTTAAATTAAACATACATATAGAAAGTCGTTCGGTGAAAAAAATATCGAATGTGTTAAAGAGCACAGGTATACAACTTTAATTTAGGCACATGCTTAGCTATAATTTATATGACATTATAGTGATGTTTTGGTCAAGACATACATCTTTGGTCTATTTGGTCTCATAAGATGCTGATCAAGCAAACTGGAAGGTTTTCCTGCTGTGGGCGGTTTTGCTCTTGTCGCCAGGACTCATTGAGGTTAATGGATACATCACAGTCGTACGGCTCCTTACTCTTAAAAATAAAACTTCATATCACATCGGATTATCGTTAGAAGAGCTGACGAGATAAAAGCCCCATAAATGAAGCATTTTCATCGCAGCCATTGATGACAGAAAAGTGCATCCGTACGTAAACGGCTGATTTCATGTCATCATCAATCAGAAGTGAAGTTTTGTTCCTATCTTAGGCCAAAAAAAAGTCGGTTTCTGGTCAGCGCGCGCGTCGATTTTAATCATGCGCGTCAATTATTTTTTTCAAATTTTCTGCGGTAGCTACAACAGCGACCTATTGCCGCACCACCTCACATTTTTGTACCAAGGAGCACCAAGAATTGGGAAATTGCACAAAGGCAAGTGATGGAGGGCATCAAGGTAAATGATGGAGGACACCAATGTATATGAGGACACAACAAAAGAAAAATAATACCCACCTTGTCTTTACAATCCAAGCTTGAAGAAGAAGAAAAAGCCCCCCCCCCCTAAAAAAAAACTGCGTCGCCGCATCAATTCCGGAACTTTGGTCTGACCAGAGACCGACTTTTTTTTGCCTTATGGTCATTATATAGTTGTTATAGAAACACTGGCTCTGGATTTTTTTCTCCGAAGTGTTTTGAAATCATTATGGAGACAGGCAAATAGGGACCAGCTTTTCTACAAAAAGAAAGACTCGAAATTTTTTTTAGAATCTGATGTTTGGAATAACAGTTCTGGTTCCCAAATCAGAGCAACATAGCCAAAAGAGGATTAACAAAAAATATTATACATACAATTTTTATGTCTCTTTTTCACATTAACTTTTCTGATACGTGGAATGGTGACGTAAAATGGAAGTGAATTATATTTGACGCCGTCTTCCTGGCTCCTATAGGTTCCACCGATCTGAATCAGGAAACATCATCTGTCTTTGAACTAATGCAGGCTTTAATCCCACTTTGTACATCGGTGACAGACATGTCATGTTTAGACCGTGATATAGTACGTAATTACTACATGTAATACAAACCCGTTTCTCCAGTTTCACAGACGCGCTGGAAATGATCAACAGCCCTATTATTGATATACCAGACGGACTAATTTGACAATTTTGTAACCTGTGCGATTGGGAAAAGACATCATTTTAAGGAAACAAACTTGATATCTTGTAAATAACATGTTACATACAGAAATCACCATAAGTGTTTTTAAAAACGTGCAAGACAGTGGAAAAATACTGCATTAGGATCGTACATAAGACCAAGAATCCATATGTCCGTTTTCGATGTGCGCATTGCGTTGTGCGTTTATTTGCCTTGGTAATACGAGCATGTGAGGAAGGTAGCCCGTAAGATGGACGGGAACAGCAGGAAATTACTCAGAATTGTTGAGAAACGCGATCTCGTAGGAAGGCGGGAAGTTAGAGAAATCAGAACCGTCAGGGTTAAATTATCCACTAGGCGCATTTTGCCAACGAAAGATCGAAGGGTCTCTGTAAAAACAAGGGCAATATACAACCTCAGCACACCAAACCGAAGAAACCTTCCGTCTGAAAACACTCGCGGTGCTGTCTTAAGACGCGAACTCCTGCGATCCCTCAGTATTGACAAGGTAAACAAAAACTTAATTTGCTTGTCAAAATGTCGAAAAGGAGACATCTATTGGTCACTGGCCTGGCTTTGCAGGTGTAACACAGGGCATTATTTGACTTAAAGGGGTACTATCGCTAGTGAAATCCCCGAAAATGTCATGTTTTGGATCGTTTACTTATCCTATTTCAAACATCTGGTTCAAAGGAAACCAACCTAATGTCTTACCGTTCCCGAGAAAAAACGAAAAACCTCGGTTGTTTCGCTCGTGCCCCCCCCCCCCCCCGCCCTGCAAACAGGACGCTGTGATAAGATGATGAGCTTCACAGAATCTTGTGAAGTGGCCTATGACCCATGTATAAAGCATCTGGCTGCAGCTGTTTAAGACCGCTATCCGAAAACTTTCCTGTAGAAATGTGCACATTCCATACCGGATGTGATTTCTGTTTCATTGCGGACCATGTGTACAAAAATCTATAAACTGGAATAAAAGAGTAATGAATCAGTCTTAACGGCCGTAGAAAACCTTGCCAGGTCATGACCGTGATGACTCACAGGTCACAGGTTGCGCAAAATCCAACCAATCAGAGCGCGAATTCATCAGAGTATCCCAGCGTCCTGTTTGAAGAGCGGGGGGTATACGGGCGAACTCGGTTGTTAACATCGGACACGACGGAGTAAGAAAACGGTTTTCCTGTCTTTTTTACTTTCACTCAATGCACGTACGAATGCACAGCACCGTGCTCGCAAACAGCGCGCGGTGACCAATCACCAACGCACATAATATGGTGTCTTACACGTCCGCAGAAGGCGAACACTTTATGGTTGAAAGCACAACTAGTATTAAAACAGCTCGAATTTTTTGGGGTCGCAAATAAAGTGGACCCCGAAAGTTGTTCACGCACGCGTATAAATACAGGAATAACATTAAAACGCCTAGGACAGTTATGTGGATGTTTGTATCCTACTTTTAAATGTTCTTTCAGATTAACATCATTTCGTTCAAAGCGCGTTTTGTAGCCCAATTGGGCTGTTCTAGGACCCAGTGTCCCTTTAAAGTTGCGTTCCGCGTGATATTGTCGGGTTTCATCCCGAAAATAGATTCCTTTTCAAAATCGTTATTTTTCTAGCGATACAAAAGTTATTCACTGTTGAATGAGAAATCGTCCAAAAAATTCGGCGGTGTTTAGTTTTTTCATTGTTAATTTACATTAATTCGAATTATTTGCTTTCAGAAAAAGTTCCGTTCTCGCAGGGTAGGCTGGTTCCCTCCGCACAATCTGTATCGATAATGTAAGGACTGTACACCGTACACAGAAGGGTAGATTGGCCCCACTTAATGCGAAAGTCGACTGGGTGGGCCAACTATAGCTTCACTCATGGACATCACCGGGTTTTTCTTTTCTTGGGGGGAGGCAAACCACCCACCAGAAGCGATGCGAAAAATCATCAGCGGTGAAAAAAATATCGAAAGGTAGGAAAGGGTGGTATACTGTTTTTATGTAGCCGCATTTAAGGCCCCATCTGGTAAAGTTTAAACTATCGACTATACGCCCTTGCCTTTTTTCCATTTTCTTTTTTCTTTTAAATACTTTTAAGGGGGCAAGTGCCCCCTGGTGCCCCGCCTACCTCCTTGCGACCCCCATGGCTCCACCCCTCCACTCCCACATTACATCTGATTCACGCTAGAAAGTGTCATCCCTAAATATGATCTCAAGGTATAGCGAGGTCAAAATACTTCTAAGTATAGAAGTTAAAAAGTAACTGTTGTTTTGTTCGCAAGCCCGCGTGGGTTTGACAAATATACAAGAGAGTTTAGTAATCCGTTGGAGAGCTCGGGTTTCGCACACACTTAAGCTTGGCTCAGAGGGCTTTAAATTTGGCTTCGTCAAAAACCCAAACACGTCAGTGGTATTTCAAAAGACGAATTTCAAAGCTATCCTTGCGATTTGGAACACTGATCACCAAGACAAAGGTAATCACAGCATCTTTTCTGGGGCAGAGAATTGGAGAATTACATGGATATGAAGGCTTTCCAAACTCGCTCGAAATGCAAGAATCCATCTGGTTGCAGGATGTATGAATGTTTGGCTTTAGGCAACTATTTCCGTAATTCGGTCATCGTATTGGTGTTGTTTATGCGCCGGGTTTTCATGCAAACTCATTTTCGTCAGCAAACAAATTGGTACGCACGCAAGGCACGTCCCAGACGGTAATAATTGGCACTTCGAACGCAGGAATCTCCAACCATTCCTATTCGTGTTGGATGCAATAAACCTGCTTTATTTTTTTCTGGGTTAAGAAGTGTGTCTCCAGCATTACCGTCAACACGAATAATTTTGATGCCGGTCTGAAGGGTTAAGAGCTTCTCTGATCATAGAGACTAAATATGACGGAGAAAATATATCGGCGCGGCCTTAGAATGAAATTTTCCGTGATTTTTGACGATCCGTTTTATGCAAAAATGTTGATAACTTAACGGTTAATTTTGCTCACAAAATTAATTTTTTGAAAAGATTGTGTTCTGAGATTTTTTGGGTAATATTTTTTTGGGACACACTTAGAAAAAAATACCTAAAATATGGCACCAGGTATAAATTGTTCCACCGAAAATAAAATCGAACAGGTACATGTATCAATACGAAAGGAATGCACCATCGGTTAGTTGTTTGCAACGTTTATGAAATTGACATTTGATGAAAGATGATGACGCGACACCGGGTGAGTATTACAATCGTAGGGGACATGCTTAATATAAACAAACACTGAGGATGAATTATTGGGGACGATTTATTGTTTATTTTTATCTCTCAGGAGACTAAACTGACGAGTGAAAATAATCTGCTATATGAGAACCTACGGGAATCGTCAAATAGTTTCTACTATTTTGGTTTAGACAATAAATTTCTGAACAAACAAAAAAGACCATTACTACTGAACAAGTTCCTTTAAATGGAGCTTACGCTTTGATGGCATCGGGGGTTAGTCCAATGGATTGGTCAGTGTGTGCCTTGAAATGAAGCGCACGAGCAAAGATACAGTAAGTTTCCGACTATAATTATTGGGATTAAGAACGCTCCGTTCCATACGCATAATTTTTAATCAATTAATCTAAATTATATGGTTATAGCTCAGAACAAAAGGATGTCTCATTTGAAAGCCAAGTTCGATATTGAGATGTGATTTTTGTTCATAACTCTAAAGAAAGAACGGAGAGTAAGGTTTTAACTTCTGCACAAAAACCCGCAAAATGAATCGTATGATGCTGTTGATGACTTTCCCGCCTTCAGGGAAGCACGTACAAAAATCAATTTGAGGTTGGAAGGCATGTGATATACATCGACATTCAGTGTTTGGAGCTAATGGAATACTGACGACAGATATTGTATAATCAGCCATCAGTTGCAGATACCATCATTTAGCGGGCGCTATGGAAATCCGGATCGTGTTTATTTGATTAGTAACAGTGAATATTGACTTCCCTTGCTACCTGTACATGATCCGAAATACAATTAAGTGTGATGACGGCGTACGGTAGCTAAGCACTGTCGTTGTGCGTAAAACTAGCTGCAGGCTTTCGTCTATAATAATACAAATACGCCTACACCTCTTCCTATCCATGAGGCTAACTCACTGTACGTGGAAAACAATTTCTCATGGGACTTGGCTAATTAGGGGAAAATCGTGAAATAAGCCTTCTGGTCAATATTATTACGATAACAAACAGGGGGTGGAATAAGTAAGACAGTCTTTTTCACTCCTCTAAAGTGATACACTTGTCACAATGTTCATCTCAATTTCATTTTCACTTCATTTCATTTCGTTTCATTTCAATATTTAATATTATGACCCCATAGTGTTACCTGTTATTGTGAAATTTGCATTGTTTACTTCTTGTCCATGTTTTCCTGTATCTTTTACAAAAGTGTGAACTATCAACCCAGTATTGTCTTGGAGTCTGTAAGTTAAATCAACATGTGTCATCTTATTACATATTACATCTGGCCCTAGGGTTATAGTCATTATTACTCGTATACCCAAAGCTTTTGTGTCATGTGGTCATGTGGTTCAATTAGTTTGCATCTGACTTTTGTATAATAATCCTTTAGATTATAATGACTAGGAGAAATTCGGAGAGTCATGACGGCGAAGTCAAAATATAACTTATTTTTTCTCTGACTCCACGGAAGTGCAAGCACTCTCCCTGGCGTCGAACTGTGACAAACAAGTCCTGTAGCTTGCGTCATAAGGACTCAGCTAACGACCTGAACGCGCCCCTGTTCCTAGTGCAAGAAGCTTAGAGACCTGAGATTTGCTTTGCTGGCGAACAAGATCAGACACGACTATAAGAACCTCAGGCTTTATAAGGTAAGACACCGGGGGTCTGAGTTTGTACAGGGATCAAAAAGGGTCCTTCAGAAGGAGTTTGACGCACGGGCTGGTGCTTAATGCTTATAACAGGCCCTTTTGATATCTTTTATAAGCACTGTGCATTGGGTCAAATTGTTGAGACCTCTATATCGTATTGCCATCTGTCTTACTGTAGCCACAACGGACGATACTCTGCAAAATATTGCATTACCACAATAAAGTCTCAAAAAACACAGCTACGTTTAAAATATTTGTATCCTTTTGAACCTTTAAAAAAGGTTCACAGGAAAAACGAATTCTTTTTGCAGTTTTAAAACGTTCGATATTCGCTCAAAATATAAGCACGTGCCTAATGACCAATGCGTTCCGTGAACTAGCACCTCCTCAACGGCAAAACTGACAGAGAGCGCCGCCATTGACGGACACATCGGAGTGTCATGGCCTAGCGGTTAAGCACCAGACTCATGTCCTAGTGTTACAGAGGCAAGAGTGACGTGGGTTCGAGCCCGGGCGCGGACACTTGTGCCCTTAAGCAAGGCACTTAACCATTCTTGCTTCGTCCTTCGGATGTGACGCAAAGCCGTAGGTCCCGTGTGTTGTATAAGGCCTAACGCACGTAAAAGAACCCAGTAACGCTTATCGCTAAGAGAAGGGGTTCGCCCCGGTGTTTCTGGCAGGAAGGATGTGTATATCCTGCCCGTGTGACCCCTGAGAAGGGGGTGTTGGTGCAGTATTCATCAAGACAAGAGAAGACATGGACGCCACTGCCGCCCTGTGAGTGTTCACGTTTCAGGTTCGCACGACCGGCACCCTACAATGCGAGTTTCTTCTCGACTATTGTCAATTGAAATGATTTAAAGCTGTCTTTCCGCGTTATTTCGAGTTTTACCCGAGAATTGATTTTGGGATTTGTAAGTTCAATTTTTTTTCCAGTAATACAATTTTTTTCACTTTTGAATGAGACTTCGAAAAAAAAATCCGCCCACGTTTAGTTATGGGATATGTCCTTGACAATTTGAGATTTTTGTGTGCATCTTTGTGTGCGTTATGGGCGCAAAAGCAGTCCAAACTAAAAGCGTAGTTTCAGAGGGTTGAAAAAGTCCAGAATAGAGAACAATTGCGGGTGCGCAATACGTTCTGGCCGCCTTGCATGGAAGTCTTGCATAAAATGATTGTGCGTACAAGCCTGGGCCGACGTCCCACGCGAAAATCACGCGCTGAAAATTGATCAAAATAAGCCTCCTACGTTTCCCATAAAAAAAATAGCGCGCTATATACCACTTGACTGTAACATTACTGCACATTATCTTGCCTCCATTTACACAATTTTCGTAAACAACTTTACAAATTGTTACAAATAATTTCATTTCATTTCTTTTTTTCCTTCAAATTAACGTTTGGTGGTTATTTGTCATGGGAAACTTAGGAGGCCCATTTTTGGTCAATTTTCCGGGGAAGTCATTTGCAAAATAAGACGCACATGCGCATTGATCAAGACAAGGCCCGTCTTCCGATAACTTCGTCAAAAGTGCATTTACTGACGACGGCATTGCATTTGGTCAATTTTTGGTCAGTTGGTAGTCATACTTTAATATAATGGGAAACTATATGGGGCTCGTTTATGGTCAGTTTTCCGGGGACAGACCTACAGAACCACCGACCAACCGCCCGACCGACCGACCACGAAGTGACATGTAAAAGCTCCTGCCAGATCTTAAAAACATATACATATTAACAAACTGTTCATTCTTCAAAAAAAAAAACATTCGCTGAGTCTCCAAATTTCTTTTCATTACTCACAAGGATGGTTACACCTCTATGTTCCGACACCCCTATGTTCCGACTGCCCATATTCCTATTCCTAACCCTAACCCTAACCCTAACCGGGAGTAACACAATCTAGGTTGTCGGAACATAGGGGTGTCGGAACATAGAGCAGTCACCACAAGGATCCTCTATTCAAACAACTCAAACTACGCAACCTTAAAAACATGCCTCCATTTGTACCTTTTGTTTCAAGTAACTTCTTAATATCTACTTGTTATTTACCGGGTGTTATTCTATATTTACTTTATTTACTTGTATTTTACGAAATGTGAAATGGAAATAAGTGTTAATGCATAAAATTGAATTGAAAAGTAGGGTTTTTTTTCGTTTCAAGTAAAGCATACAGAATGAAAATTCGTTGGGATAAAACAATCGACTATATACGGGCGGCAACATCATGGGTACATAGAATCACCTGGAAAAGGACCTACCAATTTAATGAGGAAAAACCTTCTTCAAAGTTAAGATAGGGATGGTACCAATATCCCTGAGAAATTAGTCCGCCTGAAATGGTTCCGATCGAGAAAAAAAACTCATGCAATTTTTTTTAAAAAAGACAGAACCCACTAGCACATTTTTTTGTGCGTTAGCAACGCAATCCAGTTACGTACGTGCATGTTGTGTTCTCTCGAATAGTCTAGTTACCACTGAAGTATAACTCCAACAGATTAACTGTTTTTTTAGCAATTGTGTTGCTTCAAACGATGACAAAGAGGAACCAATGATGCTATATGTACCTTTAAGACGCCATTCTATCAATATTGTTGTTGCATCACGGCGAGTAGCTTGAAAATAACATAGCTGAGGAAAAACAAAATACATGAGATTGTGCTCAGAATACACCATCTTACTTACCAACCAGTAAACAAACAAGACACAGTCGACAATTCGTCTTTGAAGAATTCTGAGCTTCTCTGAAGAGCCTTTCCGTACTTAAATTTCAGTAACACCAATAGCAACGAATTCAGCCCTGCCAGTACAGACAAACCCAAGTCTGACGACAACTCACAAGACGTTCTTGACATTCGAAATACGAAACACGAGATAATCGAAGAACACTCGTGAGAGCGCAAAATTCCTTTCTATACATGTACAGGATATTGCACGGACATTCCAGAAAGCAGTCAAGTCTGTCTGACGACTCGCCGCACAGGCAACGACATAAATTTACCCGAGGATGAAATGGCTGCGGGAAGTGACACGCCTGGGATTAAGTCGTTGCGCGATTGTGAAGAATTTCTTATTATCGGGAAAGATTTCAGTTACGAAAGTGACACTAAATCATTTATTTAAGTACCAAGATAAATCAAGCTTGAACACGCGATACTTGTGACCTTGCAACTGTAGTTCAAAGGATTCATGTGATGAATTTTTCTTGGGATCACATTTTGTGCAAATGTTTACCCCTCTTAAATGTATGAAAACTATTTGCCATCCCTTTTTGGTTGAAGAATGCACTTCTTTAAACATTTAAAATTGTCCATGCTTTTCCGGAAAACTAATGGGGCGCGCAGTTGCTTGATGTCATTTCAGGAAGACACTGTTCTGTTTTGGGGTTTTCTGTTCAAATTGTGATCCCGTAATTTCGTTATTGAAATGATTTGTTGAGAAAGGGTTGCTCATTGGCTTATTGCCATGTACCTATACAACAACGAATCACACACACACACGCAAACGTGTGTTCACCGTCGATCGTAGACGTCCTATTGTCCCTCTTTGTTTGTACCCTAACTTTTTAGGAAGACTCCCATAGGTTTTGTACACGACCCCAATCGCGGACGTGTGCTGGGAATCGTGGACGATATTGTTCTCTTTTGTTCTCTGGTATATTTCGTCCACGGTTTGAAAAGATGAACACGTACACACAATTATAACAGCAAATATCCTGAAAGCTGGCAACTGTTTGTGCTGAAATAGCTGTAACATTGATACTTCTGTCCGGAATTACAGCACAGTTTTGCTCATGAATATGGAATTTGCATTAGCATAAAAGCCATAAAGGCACCAAACGACGAAAATTGAAAATGAGGTTAAATGGGACACAAAGGTGCATTTTAAAAAATACATTGCATGGGCCCTTTAAAGTATGTCAAAGATACCAATTTCCGCATTACAAAATCACTCGAATTTCAATCTGAATCGTGGCGATGAAAATTTATCATCATTGCCATAAAAATTCAGAACATAAAAAATCCAATAGAGAACGTAATTTCCGCGTTAATTAAAGAAACAGAAGATCATTATACACTTTTGTTGAATTTGTTCCGCCGTATACAGAAATATACAGAACGTTTATGTTATCATATTATTCCCCCCTCCCCCCCCCCCCCCCCCCACAGTGTTTCAGGTTATATTCGAAGAAAATAAATATCTATAAATGTATGTGTACCATTAATAAACGTATATTTTCCGCAAGTCATAAAATGACAACATTAAGACAAATCAAAGGGAAAAGTGTATCTGGATAGGGACAGGTTTATGTTAGAAATCAAATAAATGTTCGGGTGCATTATGTTTCGGGTCGGCCTATAGGCCTATAAACTCATGTTTTTGGCCCCCCCCCCCATGACTGGAGCAGATCCGTTTGAAATTCTGCCACAGACGTTGTTTTTAAGACCCAGATGCGTAGTTTGAATCATCGCTTAAATCTTACGCTTGTAGATACTGATTTAAAGGATACAATTTGGAATCTTTAGGGCAATAGCGCTTTCTGTATGGCTTTTTCTCCAAAGCTTGAGCAACGCGCCTGTTTGGTTCAACAAAAATCAAAACAAGTCTGCAAACCCGAAGGTCTGATAATGAAGGATATTCGTTCACTCATTCTCGGTTTTTTTTGCGTTCCGACCATAATAGCTTTCTCGAGGGCAAAACAAATCCTCATTTTATTCGATATTTATACAACATGAATATTATAGCGAAACTAGGCCGTTGTGGCAAAATTAAGTTTCTACTTGATCCAATAGGCCAGCGTATTGTCCTCTGATTGAGTGACAAGACTGCCTGGCTGACTGACAATAAACTGAAACGTTCGGGTCCAGCTCGGCGATATATAGGCAAACCCGGTCTTCTTCAATTTTATATTCTGAAAGCACGGAGTAACTTACCTCTACAGTTCTTACTTATGAGCGATTGTTGCGCTTCAGACGAACCACACTGAAGTCCTCATCAGTGTGCCCCTTGAACGATGCACAAACACGCCGAGAGAGAGTGAGATGAACCACTGACTTCTCTGCCTCTCTCAGCCTCATGTTATCTGGAGGATTACTCTCCGTACGTCATGCCTGGAATGTGTCTGTTAGATGAGATTTGTTACTGCTGCCAGAACGTAGGCCAGGCTTCATCAGCAGTGATCAGGCGGATGGTTTGTGCCAATGAAACATGAGCGTGGTATGCTGACATATCCATGCGCGTAATAACAAGCTAGCGGTAAACAGTTGGACGCTGGGGACCGAATTACGTGTGTAATTGGCGCAGATGGTCTCGGGAAAAAATGTTGGTCGACTTGTTCATAATTGGTTTCAAGCGTGTTATCCGCCTTGTGCAGAAGTACCCCCTCACCGGTTGAAAAGAGAGGGCCGGTTGGGAGGGCCGTTCAATCAACCTCGTCCCCAGTGCTTACTTTATTTCCAACCTCGTTTCCAATAGTAAGCCCTGATAGGAAACTTTCTTCCTGTATCCTGATTCGATACCGCAATTGGCTAGGAATTGATTTATATCGTGTACTTGGTGTTATTATTCACAACGTGCAGTACGTGTTTTCGCGATCATTCGTCCAAGACTTGTTCATATTAATATGAAATGTGATACTGCATGTTGTCTCGTTAAGATCGTAACCGTTTAATTAAAATAAAATCGTATTTTCGCAACTCATGCCATGCTCGCGCTGCGACGAATTGATTCTGTTTTTACCCCAGACATCTCATACAAAAACAAATGCAAATGTAACGCACAGGCAGGCACCAGACAATTCCTCATTTGCATACGTGTTCAAAAATCTTGCACATGCGGGGCGTTTTCGAATCCCTGTTCTTGACAACACGCGTGTAACACGAGAACGTGTTCTCGAGCTGGTTGTTACGAACGCGCGGGTGCGTGTCGCATCGATATAAAGCAATGCAAAATGGCCGACAATCGTCTGAATTTGTACTTAGGCCTATTCCAAATGAACGAAGACGACTGTTGCCAAACCGGACATGCGGGGATGAAATTGCAGACCTGCACTATAATGGTATTCTTATTCCAATCATTAGGGTATTAGCACACAAAAAAAAACACAAAACAAAAATACGAATCTGCACAGTCCGCCATTTTGTTCAAGCTGCACCTCGCCGAACCCTCCATCAACCGGGGAGTGAAAAAAATCGATCCGCGAACGCCCTCTCGGGTCTGTTCGTCACG
The DNA here is from genome assembly GCF_015706575.1 of Patiria miniata. Lineage (NCBI taxonomy): Eukaryota > Metazoa > Echinodermata > Asteroidea > Valvatida > Asterinidae > Patiria > Patiria miniata. Next base: position 2,845,202 of record NW_024037062.1, read on the forward strand.
TTCGAGACCGCTGTTCTCGTGTCGGGTTAACCCGAGTGTTGTCAAGAACAGGGCTTCGAAAACGCCCGCAAATGACCCAATACCAGGGTGAGAGAGCAGGTAGTGGTGGGTGCGTACAACTCGACCCCCTGGGGACGAGGTTGCCGTTCAATCAACCACAACTCCATGGGCTGCGCACTTCCTTTCCAGTTTGCTCATATTAATATGAAATGTGATGCTGCATATTGGCGGGTCAGATTGTAACATTTTAACCTCCAAAAAAAATCGTGTTTACATAACTCACGGCGCGACGAATTGATGCTGTTTCTACCCCAGACACTGCATATATACACAAACGCAAATGTAACGCACATGCAGGCACCAGACGATTCCTTATTTGCATACGTGTTCAAAAATTTTGCACATGCAAATGATCCAATACCAGGGTGAGAAAGCAGGTAGTGGTGGACGCGTACTGCTCGACACCCTGGGGACAAGGTTGACCAGAGATTAAGATCCCGCAAGACGTACAAGGTTGTAACCAACATGGCGCAGCAAGATCGTACATAAAAGGGTGCATGCAGACCACTAAAAATCCATAAATTCCTGCGCGCGGGCTCATTGAAATTTTGTGATCCCACAGGAAATATTGAATAAGAGGTCTTGCGGCTATGATTGGGACTGATCGTTAAAACATTTCTGGACCTTTTGAAGTCAAAAGAACAATGGGGTCAGGGCACCAGACTAAATCGATACAGAGTGCCAGGCTAATATATAACGCATGATTCCAAAATGAATACATGGCTACGTCACTAGATATGAACATTTACAGCGTTTTGATTTGAACATTTACAGCGTTTTGTTCAAAAATATGTCTGAATGGAGTGCACTGTGTAAAACCACTCTTTAAAACTGTATAAAGGCCTGCAAATGCAAACAAACGAATTTATTTGTTTCAGGGCATTTTATTTTTTTTCAAATTTCGTTCGGAAAAGAATTGTTTTATTTTAAAAAAGCATGTTGGCCTATATTCTAACTTCAACAAGTTGGGTTCAAATTTTTATAGATTTTTTTTGTACTCTCTGTATTAAAGGACGAAGAAGAAACATCTCTTCACTTTTTTGTAATTGCCATTATATTATTTATTTCTGGAAATCAATTTTATACTTGTAGATTGGATCAAGGACATGACTATACTAATAATGGTCTCGCCAATGAGCTATTCGTTTGGTGCTACCGATACTAGGTTTAAATTTCATAATCTTATTCTTTAATATCTCGATTTCAAATTTATAAAATGGTAACGAACGACAAACGTCCTTCAATCTTTGTCTTTGTAGCTTAAAACAGATCTCAAGAGGTACTATATCTGTGAAAAAAATATATGTGTGTTGTTAATGGAGTTTTTCAGAAATTGTAAAATTATTTTGTACTTTGTCAAGAGTAATCTCATTCGAACGAAGAAAGTAGCCGTTTTACGGAAACAGGAAACGGACTTTCCACTTGAAAAAAATATTTTTTTGCATCTACATAGTCAAACAACAATCTAAAGCGGTGACTCAAAAACAAAAATCTAAACTATAAAGAAAAAAAAGAACTGACGATGAAGTTTTGTCAAGAACAAAACAAATTCTTTTTACTCATTTTACTTTTACTTGTCAAACAGGGGCTTTAACTATGAAAAGGGGCTTTTTTCTTTTTTACTGAACAGATTTCCGCAAAATTCAACTAATTTTTTGATTCATTTTTGACTGGAGTTAAGAAATGAAAACACGACAGTATCAAACACTGAAAAGTTAATAATTATGGTAGACAGACAGATTTGCATCTACAACTATAGGTTTTCCCGGACAATTTCGGAAAATGTGCGTTTGAATTTGTAAAACATAAATTCAATTTGGCGCCGAATTTGAGAACGACGTACATCCTGGTTTCATTTTCGCAATAACTAGCATTCGATGTCATTTTGCATCAATCAAATGAACGAATGTGCATAACGTTTCATTTAAGGGATTACAAATACGTGATTAGATTGTCGGTTTGGCGTATGCGTTGCCGATTATTACGAATGTGCAATCCAATTCGCAGAAAATCGATTGTCTATTGTGACACAGGCTGAATTGAACATTCCTTTTCATTTGTAACAATTTAAATTCGCATCTTCGGCATTCAATTTAAATAAATTATTTAGGCCTATACAAATCATGATACAACTTTGATTTATTAATTAATGATTCATTAATTAATCAATGTATGCCTTATTGATCATTAATGTGTTTGTTCTTATATACGCGCCTATGTGAAATGTAGGCAAATGAAATGTGAAAATGATATTTAATATGACCAATATGAAATCACTCAAAATAATCTTGTAGCCATATTATTGAGACGGTAAAGGGACACATCACGTGTCATGTTACATGGGATCTGCATGGGGACTTTTTGAATATTCAAAAATTCAATCATTCAATCAACCATTCCTCAACTGTTACTTTAACACATAAGTGAATTCCAATGCTTGACCAGGCATACGTTAAATAACACTGCGAGGGAAATCGGCTGCACATTTAGCGAAAAAGATTGATGATAAATTAAAAGGAAAACAGGATTGCGGATGTGCCTCCGATTTCGCGCTAAAATGAAATGTCAATAACACTAAATGCAGTGCACATTCGGGAAATCGTACGCTGATTTTTTACGACTGAATGCACTTTCACGGAAAAAGAATTATCATTTGTTAAATAGAAACAGAGATTTGGAACGTTCATTCTATTTCGCACAAAAACAAATGCTTCTTTTACAAATTCGTGTACACATTTTCCGAAATTGTCCGGGAAAACCTATATTAAAACAAAAAAAAATGGGAATGCCTGTCATGCGATGTCAAAATCACTTCCTTAGATGTTTGAGGAGATGTTCTGAATTTTGTTTTTTCAACTAGATCCTTTATGGGATTCTAAGGCTTATAACTATGTCCTTCAGGGAGATCTTTCTTTCCTGCGTGAGGGAAGAGTATATTTTCGGGGTCATCCCTGTACAGATCGGTATCCACACGCTCGAAGTAATCGGGAAACTTGAAGGCCTTCAACTGACTCAGGAAGCTCCTTGCAGCCTCCGAATCCTCTCCTACACCTTTCAGTTCCGCACGGAGGACGTACAGCAATCCAGGGCGCTTAGTGAACTTCTTGTATAGACCCAAGTGAGAGATACCGAGATCTTTGGGAGCTTTCTGAAGGATGAAGTTAGCGCCCGAAGATTCCATCCAGTCCTTCTCGAAGGTTTCCTGAAGCTTGGCATCGTTTTCATCCGCGGCCTAGACAAAATGTTTCACCAATACCGTTATAGTTATGCATCTAGGCAATATTTGGCAGTTGTATGGTCACAATAAGGAGATAACTAATTCTGAAATGTCACAAAGATCAAACATGCATCATGAGAATATGGAGCAAAGACATTTGACATGAGATGCCATTTGCTACATTGGTCATGCCCTTGTGTGTTATTTAAAGATAAAAATGGGGTACGGGTAAACTAACCTTGAATGATATTACGAAGAAGATGCCCTTGTCATCATTCGGCAGCCAGGGACCTAATGGCTTCCCAGTATTTGTTGCCACTTCAGTGAAGCCACCTGTCAGAAACGAATTGAAAGAAAGGACCTGTTTGTGGTAACTACTGCCATCTTCGTCTACTACTATAGGGCTATACATCATAAAATGTGTATGGGTATCATTTTCCATCAGACCATCACACTCACAGCATACCCTCTCTTTGCATCCTTCTTCCAAAGTTATGATAATTAACTGCTTGCCAATCAGTCCAATAATATAAAGGCTAACAGCCTAAGTTTATCAGACCTTCACCGAAATTATGGAATCATCTCATCGAAAGGTAGGCTTATCTGACGCGATTGCTGTTCAATGCATGCGACTATTTTTGGTTGTCTGTGATTATCTGTGATTTTTTTTTTTCAATAATCTATGATTGATTATTCCCACAATGATCTGTCAACGTGAATTTGAAACTTAGGGGGTCTTTACAATTGGAAAAGCCCGGGTTTTAAGCGCGGGTCAATGGTATTTTTTTAATGTCGATAAGCTAATTTTGTTAACTGACTATATCTCAAGTTAAAGACAATCTTTACTGTTAAGATCTGATCCGAACCATGTCTGAAGTTTTACCTGGGTAGTTCACGTGAATTGATGTTGTTTCCTTCATCAATCGTTTCCAAGTTTCCGATGGTTCGCCCTTAAAAAGCTCAAAATCTAGTCCGTCGAAAGCAGCAAAGTTCACGTACTTGAAGGTACCTGTAATGTTAAGATGAACAAAGCACCCAGGTAAATTGACTAAAAGATACAGAAGTTATCGTATGATAAAGCTGCATGAACGTCGCCTGGATTTTGTTCGGTTGGGGGCAAAGCACACACCATGAGTGAAGGTGGTGAATATAATGTCACGCTTTGGGCGCTGTTCCGTAATTTTGGTATACGGAGATCTGGCGGTGCCATCGAAGATGTTCAAAGCCTCAGATTTAATCAAAGGGTGACGATATGTGACATGATGTCATTATCTGGTGTTATATAATATCAGCTTAAAATGTCGTCACCGGCCGTCATAAATTATTTTTTCCCGGCCAATTTCCTGAAATGTTCATTCACTTCTGAAAATTGATCATTCATTTTCGTCTGAATTTGAATGCACGTCCTGAATCCCATTTCAATTCAACGAAAGTTCAATCGTCTTCATTGTCCGTGCATTCGGTTTTGAGAAACAGACGGCCAATTACGTTATCTGTGCATTCATTTACGCAAGCATACCTTTCCTAAATTGATTTCAGGTACAGCTAATTTGATTGACGGTTAATGAAAAAGGAACCCCTTATTGTATTTGGTGCCGATGGCATTCAACTAAAAGTGAAATAGAATGGTGAATGTTTGAAATCGCCCTCTAAAATCGAAAATGAAGTCTTGTTAACGGATCTGAATGGACATAAACGAAAGGTGCTGCTCAATGCTCTGGTAGCGAAAAGGAAACGAGGGTGCAGAGCGATTCTCAAATTCAGTCGAAAAGGAATGACCAATTTTCAGAAGTGAATGAACATTTTAGGAAATTGGCCAGGAAAATCTATACTAACGAGCATTGAAGTTGAACGTTTTGAAATATTAAAATGAAAATGAATAGGACTGCTGCAAACTGCTTTTTAACTGGATTGACCTCAATTATACAAATCTAAAAAGTTAATGCAGCCTGACGTTGCAAACTAAGCGTCAGGCCGCATTACTTTTTTTTAGATTTTGAAATACAGAGTGTATCAAAAAAAGGAAAGGAAACCCTGATGTAAAAGTAAATTATAAAACATCTTATAAATATTTCAAATAAGTTAAAGATAATTTGAAACGCCAAAATGTCCTCTGAGACGAGTGCGCTCGATGGTCTGCGTGTCTCTTTCACTTTTGAAAAAGGGGTGTGCAAAATCGTGATAAAAGAGATATCCTTTTTTTTAAATGAAATGTTTCAAAACACCTTCTCATTTCTACAAAGAAACGTTTCTTAAGCTTTTGTTGTATCCCAGATGTGAACATCAGTCTATCCACCATCCAAAAGAAAATTATAGAAAAGAATATGTTTTCGCTTCCTTGTATCATGCATAATTCGATATTCTGTGCACGACGTGTGGAAATGCACTTGCCGTGTAGTAGCATTGAACGTATACGTGGGTTATTCCAGAGGTTGCCAACCTGCGACATTTTGACCCAATATAGGAAAAAAATATTGACAGGGGATTCATTAATAATTTTCAGCATAACTTAAAGGTATTGACATTTCTAATTAATTGTAGCCACATTCCGACATTATTTACTCCAGATATGCCAAAATACCATGTCAAAACTCATTCACGGTTTCACGTATAACTGGAACACCAAATAAATTTTCTGATATTTTTGTGATAATTTATGCTCAATGTGGTGTGTTTATTTTAAAATGTATTTTTTTGTCTTACCCAGAATAACACATCAATTAATAATTACTGTGAAAATATCTTGATTAAACTAAAACAAAATAACAATTATGTGCATGATTGCGTATTGAGGACACCATTAATTTTGGTGTCCCATTTACACGTGAAACCGAGTAAATAGCCTAAATTAAAAAAATTCAAAGGATGCAATCTTTGTTATGATTTCACACTTATCAAGTTGGACATGTAATTAATGGTGATACATTTGGATATGCTAGTGAACCCAATAATCGTTTTATTCCCCAGAAACATTACACAAATTTGCCGTGTAAAAGGGACACCAAAAAGTGGGTCTTGTTTACACGTGAGACATTTGGGCTATTAACGCACTGTGAATCTCGCTCAACTAGTTATTAAATTATTGAAATATAAATAAATATAATAATAGTAATTTGGGAGGCTAATCATCCTTACTCACAGCTGGTATGCTGAATTGCGAAGGAAGCGGCTACAACGTGGTCGGGCCGCTGGCACGTGAATTTATAAGCAGTATTAAGTTGCTTTTACATAGTTAAGGGCAATTACACATATGTGCACATGGTAGTATTTGATTACATATAAGAACCAAACAATACACTTCACCAGCAGTTTTTAAAATGTCACAGCTTTGTAGTCCCTTTTACACCTGAAACCGTGAACTGATTAGGACATTAGTTAGGTGTTTCATCCTTTGCTACCAGACATTTAGGTACAAGTACTATAATTTGTGCAACTAAAATCGTTTGTATATATATATATTTCACTGTTGGTAATATTAGAAAAACAACTATCACAATGTAAAGTGGGACACCAAATTCATTGGCCCCACATTAATGGAATCATCCACGTACATACACGGTACAGGTTTTTGTATTTGTATGTATATGTACATGTACACTATACATGTACATGTACACACTAAATATAAGCTGTTCGCCCGCGTTAACCCGCCACCGCCCAAACGGTACAGGGCGCTGGGAAAGGGCTAGCTCCTAGTCCTGTAGCTTCCGCGTTAATTTGAAGGAAAAAAAAGGTTGACGCGCATGATTAAAATAGACGCGCGCGCTGACCAAAGACCGGGTATTTTTTTTGGCCTTATAGAATAAATATCGTCATACATCCAGAAGAAATTTGCCCTGGCTAGAGCCCTGTTGGCGTAAGGTAAGAGCAAACTCGCCCGCGATGTGCACGCGATCTCTGTCAATGACACAGTGGTTTAAAACCATATATGACCCAGACGTCATCAATTTTCTTGAATTTTTATCAAAAATATTATTGAAAACGAATTCAAATGCGATCATTTACCATGTAAAATCTGTTCTAAATTCATTAGTCCGTGCATCTTTGTCAAAACAACGCAGATCTTGCTATTTGGGAGTTTTACTCGCCGTTGATGAGTAGCGCCCTCTGTTGAGCAATATTGTACAGTGTGCTAACTATTTTCTTCAGTTCGAAACTTCGCGGATCTAGGACGACGTACGTTCATGGTACTATTTTGTGAGATTGCAAGTAAGACTAACCCATGTTTTTATTCAGTCTACCCAAATTAAGCAATAACTACTTATACATATACTGGAGAATGCTTATTTCCGAAGGAATGAAAGTACTTTTAATTTTTTTTTCCCTCGAAATTTGGGAAATAAAATCGATCCTCGTGTGGTTTTTTTTTTTTTTTTTTTTTTGGTTTTGGGGAAGAGAGAACAGACTAGGAATATCACAAAATATGTAAATTCTAGAAGTATTATTTTCTAGAAAGAAAAAAAACCAAAAGTACTGTGTAACTTACTTTATAAGCTTTATGCTGGGATAAGGAAGATAATCTGTTGCACAAAATTTACCTGACAAAAAAATGTTTCATAGACCGAGAAACTCATCCAATCACACCTTTCTTACTTGTCACTTTGCCGTGTTTTGTATTTGCTTCCATTCACTGTTTAATAATTTGATTTTAAGTAGGATTTTCTCAGTGTATTTGGGTCCGGATTATCAATAATAGTTTCCCAGACAACATTAGTGAAGTTAGTAGTAGTAGCCCGGTGTCCACGTTTTACTTTGAGATATGTCTTAAAAGGAAATCCACGTTTTGTAGCCTCGGGCAGTTTGTTTAAAAAAAAAAAGGAGCAAAAAACCGTAAAATTGAGATGAAAGACCTTTACACTTAAAGGACAGGCCAGGTTTTGCTGTAAGTAAAAGTCATACAGAATCATACTGAAAGCTTTCCCCCATTCCATAATGAAATAGAAAGGGCCTATTCTCAAATAAATTGTGTTACAATTATATGTACAGTCCAAAGTGGTACATGACTTTTGGAATAAAATTAGTTAACTGTCTGACACGTACAGTTAGTTTACGAAAATAATATTTTCTTTTCAATCTTTACAAGAAGGATTCGGATATTAGCTGCCTTACATGACATCGAAACCCTACAAAAAACCTGCCTGTGCGAAATTTCCACCTTTATGTCATGCCAAGGACGCTTAATAGCAATCGGATCGGAAAGGGAATTCCCCTCTTCATGGCTTGTCAACAGAGGGCGCTGTTTTTCTTGCTCAGTCGCTGCATTCCGATCACCAGGCCGGCGACAATGATCGATTTTTCAGAATGAAGGCTGTTTTGGGGGATTTTGGGGCTATTTTATTTTTGTAGCCAGATAGTCTGTCTAACAATTTATGAAGAAGAAGTGCAAAATACCCTGGCCGTTGGTGGCCGATTGAAAAAATGTGTAACGTTTTGGTTTGTTAATATTTTTCTTAAAATAGCGATTTATTCTTTATGTCTACGCTCATTTTACTGACCTTTTGCTATAGGTATCGATATAAATTATATATCAAATGAAAGAGTGATCAAGTGACTTCAGAAAAAAATAGTTTACAGAAAACAACAAATCAAGATCCTGGACACAGCAACCCCTTAAATTTCATGTAGCCAAATGTATATCTGTCATTGCTGAATATTGATGCTGGGTAATAAAATGTTAATTTCGAAGTGAAATTAGTGAATTAAACCTCAAAATAACTTGTTTTGAGATTTTAACCATCTCTTTAGACATGTCAGGTAAAAGCACTAACAAAAACTCGGGAAAAAAAATCGGGTGAAATGTCTGGGTCTTTACCACTGTGCATGAAGAAAGTGAGACACGTAACGTTGTTAATTGTCGTGTTTCTGTCGCCTCCCCCCCCCCCCCCCCCCATTACAGTCTTGTTGCTGGTCGTCCAGTATATATAGAACGACCTATTTGAGTGGATGCTTGCCGGATGTTACCAATTATTTTAGGGTCCATCGTTGACCTTAGTTCAATGAAATGCTTCATACATGTATATATAATTATTCACCACTAGGGTTGGTGTGATACGACAAATTAACGTTTGGGTGTTTTAGTGCAGGTTTAGCCGTACGTGCTAAATTAAGCCATCTAGTGATTCTGCAATTGTAAATAGACCTACAATGTACAACTTTGACCCAATTAAACGCACAAATTTAGCTCTGTGTGCAAGCCAATTAACAGCCATGCACACTCGATTGCACCGATATTGACCTTGCATATACCGCAAAAGTACAATAACACGGGGCCAAGGTTGGTAAACATAAAGGCCGATATTGATCGCTCCATTAAATGTATTAGGGGAGAACTAAGACTCGATATTTATCTGCGTGTCACGGAACAGGTGTTTCCTATTTAAAAAAAAAAAAAAAACCTTATAAAAGGAGCGAATAGTTAATAACTCCACGGTAATAATAAATTCTTCTTTTCTGTTACATGCTAGCCTCCCCGGCATTACAACAATCTCGCGCCATTTATCGGTCACTGTTCAGCGTGCAAATTCTAACCTAATTTCGAGTGGAACAGTCCTCAGCTGAAAGATGGGTAAAAAGTCAGAGGGCTCTTCGAAGTCAATCTCAAAAAGCCTAAAATGTATTCTTTCATAATCCCTTCAGTACGGAAGCTTGAATTGCCTTCCGCGATACCGCATTACCGTGATAATTTATCACAGAAATCCGGAATTCAAAGATAAATCCTTCCTCGATACCGCGTTACTGAGATAATTTATCGCAGAAATCCGGAATTCAAAGATAAATCCTTCCTCGATACCGCGTTACTGTGATAATTTATCACAGAAATCCGGAATTCAAAGATACGTATTCCTCGATACCGCGTTACCGTGATAATTTATCACAGAAATCCTGAATTCAAAGATACGTATTCCTCGATACCGCGTTACCGTGATAATTTATCACAGAAATCCTGAATTCAGAGATAATTCTTTCCTTGATACCGCGTTACCGCGATAACTTATCACAGAAATCCGGAATTCAAAGATAATTCCTTCCGCGATACCGCGTTACTGCGATAATTTATCACAGAAATCCGGAATTCCAAGATAATTCCTTCCTCGTTACCGATTTGTCTTTGAATTCCGGATTTCTGCGATAAGTTATCATGGTAACGCGGTATCGAGGAATAGGTATCTCTGAATTCCGGATTTCTGCGATAAATTATCACGGTAACGCGGTATCGAGGAAGGGATTATCTTTGAATTCCGGATGTCTGTGATAAGTTATCGCGGTAACGCGGTATCAAGGAAGGAATTATCTCTGAATTCAGGATTTCTGTGATAAATTATCACGGTAACGCGGTATCGAGGAATACGTATCTTTGAATTCTGGATTGCTGTGATACATTATCACAGTAACGCGGTATCGAGGAAGGATTTATCTTTGAATTCCGGATTTCTGTGATAAAATATCACGGTAACGTGGTATCGGGGAAGGATTTATCTTTGAATTCCGGATTTCTGCGATAAATTATCACGGTAACGCAGTATCGAGGAAGGATTTATCTTTGAATTCCGGATTTCTGTGATAAATTATCACGTTAACGCGGTATCGCGGAAGGCAATTCAAGCTTCCGTACTTCAGCCCCAATTAATACGATATTCCGTTAAAAATGTACATCATTTTGTTGGAACAAAACGGTGCTCGATTTTGTCAGCTTTGACCGTGTTATCTTTGTTGTAGCTAATCCAGGGGAGCAGTGGATGCACGCTATAAGTTTCATATATACAGATATGATTATGGCCAGATTGAACATACTAATCTCACCATCAGGGTTCAAGTTGCGATGGAGTTGAGTTACGATGAAGTCCTTGTTGTTCCTCACATAGTTGCCTGTTGCTAACCAATTCCCCAAGAATCCTGCTGGAGTGATCTTCTCAAAGAAGTTCCAGACGTAATAGAATTTCGCAGTGCCTGCCATTTGTGCCCTTCGTTGGAATAAAAATGAATGGTGCGTATCTACGTGTGTGATCGTGGAGTACTCACACGACACTGTTATTGCCTAGTCACTGTACAAACACGTACCATATACTAAAGTGAATATACACGGCGCCCAACCCTGGATTTCATGCTCAAGCAATTCATCATTGCCAGCAGGTTTGTTAATGAACTTTAGACCTAGTGGGTCAACTGGCAAAAAGAGCATATCTCGTTGCCATGACTATGCTCGTTACGCACCTACCCGGAGTAAGTTTTGTTTAAAGTTTCCGACTAAAGTAACGAATAAAGACAGTGTGCATTTTTTTTAATAGCACTTGCCCTCAAAGATTCCTAGTCATTTTTTAGTAAGTGGATGCCTCAAAAAGGACAGGACGATTACAGAGTTTGCAAAGAGAGCCTTGTGGGCAGATTTTGTCACTTAAATTAAGCGATTGAACATTTCTTCCATGACACAGAGGGAATTAATTAAGGCCTGTCAGTGAGGGTGTTCTGTGCGAGGGTGCTCTATCTGTGCGAGAATCTCTGTCCTTTGACTTTGTATGGCGATCTTACTCGTAGCCCGGCCATTATTATTACTATTTTTCATAACTTTGTTTACTGCTAAGAAGTATACATGTGTGTAATTGTTTTTCTGTAATAATTCGTCTATTTTTGTGTAATTGCATGCCTGATACAAGCCTTTCAAGGTTTTCTTTATATCTAGTTCAACACTTGTTTTATTTTCCGTTGCTGTCATGAATAGGAAATGTGTTTGATTTGAACACACCGATGAGTCCATCGCTCTGTATGCTGTTGCAATACAAAACTTGGCCAGCCCCTGTCAATTTGGGTCATTTCTGAACGACGCTTTGCGTGATCGCCTGATTTGTGGTCTCCGTAGTGAGTACCTTCAGAAACATTTTCTGACGAAGGACAGCCTCACTCTCAAAAAGCCCTGCATGTTAAGAAAACTATATAGAGACAGCCACCAAACATCTCCGCGAAATAAAATGAGCACGCAACACAGCAGCTGTTCAAGCAGTGCAACATAGACCACGACAGAATACGCCCAACACTCACTCCACCAAGCCCAATTACACCCGAAAGGCCAGGTGTCCCAATTGCGGGTACGACCCAAGTCATTCATCATACCCTGCTGCAGAAGGTCAGCAGGGCAAATCTGTCAACATGACATTTAAGTAAAGTTTGCTGATCCAAGCGTAAACAAATGCGAGCTGTGAGGTGTGAGTGCACCACATGAATCTAGCAACAGTATCCAGGCAGCAGCTGTGACACACCTCACGGCGCAAGACCAGCGTTAAGGACAAAACTATATCAACTTCATGCTTGACACTGTCAGTGGTAAACATGCTGCCATGACACGTTTACCGCTCCCTGAAGCTTCGTAACCCGATCTTGCAGTTCAGACATTCTGGAATTTGTATTCCTGTGGAGACATTTCTTTGTTCTCGTGTAGTAAAGTTTTCGAGTTTGAAATTGAAGTTTCAAAATGCTCTTATTTTAACCAGAATTAATTTCCTGGGCCGAAATTTGGACTAAATATCCCTTTTCTAAAACTCTTCCATTTGCGACTAATCAACCTACCTTGGAAATTCCTAGTTTTTGAGTAAAATCCATATATCTATTTCGTGAAATTCTTGTGGAGACGTATTCTACTATAGAAATGTTCTTGTGGAGACGTATACAATCTTTTGTTCCCTATTGTGTGCATGTCTCCGTAAGGTAGTAAATTCCAGCACAGGACTACAGCCCGTTTGTGTAGTTTCTTTGGCGGGAAAGTCAAACAGAGAGGAAAGAAGAGCCTATCCTGTGCAGTCAAGGGCAAGTAGCGGTACCATGTAGGCCTTACTGACTTTCCTTATTTTTGATGATGGTGTGACAGTTTTATGCAAAGATGCCTGTGTGTCCCTGAACACGGTGCAACGTGTATACACTTTGATCAATGACAGAAATGTTTGCGAGGGAACCGGATCACCTCACGGCCCACCAGTGAAGATAAAGCTGACCGACAATGCCACACCACACTGCGCCCATGCCCCTGGTCGCATCCCATTGCCCTTGCACCCAAAACTAAAGATTGAATTGCACAAACATGAAAAAAAGGAATCATGTCGCACATCACAGAGCCTACTGATCGGTGCGCCCCGATTGTGATCGCTCCCACGAAAAAAATTGAGAACATCAGGATCTGCGTGGACCTGCAAATGCTGAACAAAAGGGTGGGCCAGCGAGTAATTCACCAATCTACCTTGGAAGAAAATTGCCGGTGCCCAGTGTTCTCAATCCTTGATGCCAAGCATGGGTTTTGGCAAATTGCACTCCACCGTGACAGCCAAAAGCTAACCACATTCATCGCGCCGTTTAGCAGGTTCTGCTTCAGTCATTTTCCGTTGGCATAACGTACGTCAGCAACTGAGCTGTACCATGGCAGAGAATCATGAGTGATCTGCTAAGGACAAGTGCAAAATCGCACAAGAGCAGGTGAATTTCCTTGTTCATCGATTTGGCAAGGACGGAATTCTCCCTGACCCTGTAAAAGTAGACGTGATCCTGCAGATGTCACCACCTTAAACGAAGGAGGAAGTCAAACGTTTGATGGGGCTGGTCTATTGGCTTTCTCGCTTCATACTCCATGCAGCCTCCGTGGCAGCACCGTTCAACGACCTGATGAAAGGCGACACAAAAGTCAATGGACTTGTGGCCCAGCACAACGCACCGCGTTTCGACAACTCAAGACTTTGCTCACTACAGCCCCAAGTCGCTTGCATACTACGACCCAACAAAGCCAACAATGGTCAGTGCTGATGCCAGCAGTTATGGCATCGGTGGTTCCAATAAACAACTCTGGCCGTACATAGCACAGGGCCCACTTTTTCATCGATTTGTTTACGCGTTTGAAAATAAAAAATAACGGTATCCCTGACGGTCTGATGAGTGGTGAATACAGTCAGCTACGAAACACTGTCCCATTTTCCAGTCTTATTTAGTCTTAATGTATAAGAAATCTCAACTACAAAATGTTTACCTAAATCTCCCATATGTTTTGCACGGTGAAAACTGGGAACCAGACGTTGTTTGGAACGATCGCTATCCGGTTCGCGATTTTTTTTTTTACACAACTATATGGGGTACTTTGTGCGCTTTTCCTATGGAGCATGGTTAACATTACCAGGCTTGAGTAGAGGCTACTATTTTTCAACTTGGTACGGATTTCGGACTTTATTTCCCTTTAAAAAAAAAAATCCTCCAGAGCCTCCGATCAGAAAAGAAAAACAAAATTGCTTCTATACAATCCGACTGAGAAATAACGTTTCTAAGATAAAACTTTAGATTGTTGAAAAAAAGAGCAAAATCTGATTAGTGCAGAGCAGGCAATGGAGCACTACAGGATTGTAGGGCGCCGCTACGCGGCGCTCAACAATCCTGTTACCTTGATTCAAGTCGCCTGAAAAATGGGTACCCTGTATTATTGTGTAAATAAAAAATTCGCATCCGGTTCGTTACTAAAAACGTCATACACGCGCGCACACCACAGATTACTCGCACCCATTGGATAAACGCTCGAGTTGCGTTAACTTCCGGTTCCATTCGTGCTTTGCTACACCGTGTGGAGTACGCATGGTTGAATTGAGATGACGTCACACTCATGAACCGGATAGGAGACGACCCCGCGTGACGTCACACTTCTACGGCGTATTGCTCCCGAAGCCTGACACGTGCAGAGCAGCGTTATGCGCAGATCGCAAAGGAACTACTGTCTGCTGTCTGGTCATGTGAGCGATTCTACACCTATATCCGGGGTCTACGAGTGACGCTCCAGACAGACTTCAAACCCCTTGTGTCCTCCATAAGAACTTGTGTGAGCCCCCCTGTGTTGCCAATAACTACTGATGAGACTGATGAAGTACAAGCGATGCACTCTCACGAGCCCCTGGCCCTCTCCAGCATGACAAATCGGCAGCCAGGTGAAGATTTGGAAAGCGAGATTGAAGCCCATGTACACCTGATTACTACCCAGTGTCCTGCATCTGATGCAAAGCTGGTCAAAACAGCTTCAGAGACGAGCCACGCCCATACCACTTCCGTCAACGATGGATGGCCGAAGTTCCAGAAAGATGTTGAGCCAGAGCTGAGACGGTTCTGGGATGACCAGGACAAGATCAGCCTTTATAGTAGGTGGTTTTGTCACATGTTAATAATACCGCATTGTGATACCACGGAGCATGAGACAACACATATTGTTGAGAATCCATTAGGGTTATCATGGCATCTCAAAAAGCCGACTCCGATCGCCTATGAAACTGTGTGGTGGCCTGGTATGAGTACCGACATATAGCCCCTACAGTGTCCAGTCTTACCCGCTTTGCTAGGAAATGCAACCATCACCTTCATGACTACACAACTATTACAGAGTCCACGGCAGCAAATTACCTTCGACCTAGTTAATGCGAAGGGGAGAGTGTATCTCGTGTTGGTAGACTACTACATGCATTCCCAATGGCTAGATAATGACATTGGCAAGTGGTAGTGACTGACAACAGTCCACATTTTAAGGTGAATTTGACCAATTTGCTCTTGGGTACATCTTCCGACACATTACCTCAAGGCTGCGCATTACCCACAGGCCAACGGGCAAGTAAAGAAGACTGTACATTTTGCCAAGAGACTGTTATAAAGCTAGGATGATCCAGTCCGTGCCCTTATGATGTACCGGTCTACTCCTTTGCCTAGCCTTGGCCAGAGCCCAGCAAGTCTTCTAATTGGGAGGGAGATACGCACAACACTTCCAATCCTGCCTCGCAATCTCCAGCCTAGAAGATCAATTTTGACAATTAAGCTAAAGGCTTCTGTGAAAAAGCGCAAATTAAAGTGGTAAGGGCACATTTCATCACGCTCATCAGAACTTGCGAAGACAATCCTGCAAGGCACTGTACAAGGAGGAAGAAAGAGAGGCAGGAAGAGAAAGAGGTGGGAGGACAACATCTCGGAGTGGACAGGCCCTGACGCTGAGTGACTCCCTCAGAAATCTGAGGATCAAGAGGAACGCAGGGAGCTGGTTGCCAAGTCTTCAAGGGGTGTCCCCGCTGTCAAGACAGACTACGGGATAGGTAACAGGTAATTAGGCTGCAGTCAATTTGAACAAGATTAGGAGCAAACGAAACTCCAACTTGCGCCATGCAAGAGGGCTGGAAGTTTTGAAACCCGGTACCGGAGACAAGGTTAAGATCCGAACGAAAGGACAGTTGAGCCCAGAAGGTGAAGTTGTACGCCATGCTGGTACTCCGCACCGAGTACCGTCGAAACAGACGTCACATCATCCTGCTGTCCAAACCATCACCAGATCCCATCCTCGACATCCGAACATGCAAGGAGACGACGGATCCCCAACGCTCGAACCACTCGAGTGGCCAGAGTACCAGCTTGGCATCAGGACTACATCGTGTCTCCAAACTAGATTTGTCGCTTAGTTAAAATTAATTGAACAATAATTAGTGTTTTGATATCTACCCGATCAATCAGAATCAATCAGAGAAAAAGAGAACCAACACAAAGACTCGCAATTTCAGTTTGCTTTTATTGGACACTGAACTACAATAACATGTTTATTCTGCAAGAAACCTAATCTAATGTAAACACTAAGCTGAACAAAAGCAACTCTATTTCAGTGCGGAAACTCTTTCATTCTTCAAACTGAAAGCACTTAGCTCTTCAAATGATTCCCTTTAATTGTTAACCAGTATTTCCTTTTAGAAAATGGGGAGATGTCATGAACTGCACGTTCTGTATCTACATGCATGTATGAATACACTGTGTACAAACATGGCGGCCCGCATGGCGAACACAAACATTCGCACAAACATTGTCCTTTCTCATTAACCTAAAATCCAGTATTATAACAGTTATAGTTTTGCTCTGATTACCAGAGGACGTGTTGAAGCCAGTAGAGGTGAATTAAGTTGTGTTCTGTGCACCAAGCGTTCAGTCTGATTTGTTTGTTGTTTTGCCGCAATTTTAGACAAACACCAGGGAATGTACTTGCTACATTACAATGGAAAATTTTATATCACTGAAAACATTAAGGCTTTTCCTAAAATATTCCATGGAAGTAGTATGCCTTCATTATTATACTCCACATTATAATCGCTGCAATAATAAACAAAACTAGAGGTTGTAGGAACAACCACACGGTGTTGGGCTATTAATAACCGCAAACTTCGCCACACACATCAACTCGAAAGGCATGTTTGACTTTGTCAACATGCCGCTAGAGGGCATTCTAACATTTTATGACGTCACCTGTAATATTTTTGTAAAGTACAGCCTAGGCAAACACTCACATGTTGACAGCAAGTTCACATCTGTTGCCAATTTCAAATTAAAAGGCACTTCCGGTTTATGCATGTTTGGCTTTTTAAAACATGCCGCTAGAGGACGCTTTAACATTTTATGACGTCACCTGTAATTTTTTGTAAAGTACAGTCTAGACCGTGAGAGACTCACATCGTTGTAAGCAAGTTCACGTCTGTTGCTAATTTCAAATTATAAGGCACTTCCGGTTTCGACCGGAAGGAAGGGTCATGTGATTTTGCACTTATACCAAAAATGAAGATCCTGATATATTCTATCGATTGCCATAAAAAAACAAAATCAAATCTCTGATTTTCAAAGATTAAATCTAGAAATCTGTACTTGCTTGTAATATGATACTTGATGACGTCATCGTGACGGCATTACCAGAAAGCTCAATAGCTATGTTAACTGTGCTATATATAGCCAAATCTTGATTATATCTCTCGAGGTTGATTTTTTTGAAATTTTTAATGGTTTAAAGGGCGTTTTATTATAACTTCCGGTCCGATGACGTCATTATTTTTTTTCGAAAACAGGTCTTGTCTGCATTAAGACAATTGAAGCGATTATCACAAACTTCGCCACAAACATCAAATGATTATTCATTTAAACATTTTTCAACCTGCCGCTAGAGGGCGCTCTAACATTTTATGATGTCACGGGTAATTTTATTGGAAAGGTCAACATAGCCAAAGACTAACATCGTTGAAAGCAAGTTCACATCTTTTTCCACTTTAGAATTAAAAATCACTTCCAGTTTGGACTGGAAGGAAGGGTTACGTGATTTTGCACGCGCAAGATAAAATGAAGATCATGTATTATCATATCGATTCCCGTGAAACTCAAGTTCCGATTTCTCACGGGTGATTTCTCATTGATTTTCAAAGATTAAATTTGTAAATCTTTCAAGATGTGCATTCGTGTATTGACAATTGAAGTTCACATATGTTTCATTTTGACAAACAGTTCTGGAGGAGAATTTGCTGAGAAGAATAAAAATATGAAGAATAGTAAATTCTTACAATAACAATAAGTGTTGGGCTGAAGGCCCAACACCTAATTATTCTGTGTTATGCTTAAAGCGACAACAAATACTATAATGCCCATTAACTTCAAATATTTCCTTAGGATTGGTTTATCGATAAAGGGAAAAAGTTTCTTTCCAATAGGCATTCACTCATCACCAAAATCTAATCAAGGTTTCGACATTTATGAACACAACGTTGCCATACTTTTTTTTTTACTTCGTTTCGCGAACGAGTCTTTTTCCATTATGCATTAATATGACTGACAAGCTTAAAATAGGACGACCTAATTTAATTTACCGCTAAAGCTTTTCATCAGTTTACATAAATCATCCTAGTTCAGACAGCTATAACCCTGTAAACGAAGAAAGCAGCCGTTTTACGAATACATTAAAAATAGAAATCAGGCTTTCCACTTGAAAAATAAAATATTTTCTACATCATAGTCGAACTATTTCAAGTGGGGACTCATAAAAACTCTAAACTAAAAATAAACTGAGGATGCAGTTTTGTCAAATTCCTTTAACTCTTTGTATTTCAAACTCTTTGTACTGTCAAACATGCTTTTTTATATTATACTAGGCAAACGCGCATTTGTTTTGCTTAAAATTCCGCCAAATACGTCATGTTAAAATGTATACTACACACAAAGACAGATTTGCACCTACAACTATATAAAAAGATAGTATGCAGTCATCCGACGTCAAAATCACTTCATAAGATTTTTTAAGAGATGTTCTAGATTTTATTTTTCAACTAGATCCTAATTTAATGGAATTCTAAGGCTTATAACTATATCCTTCAGGGAGATCTTTCTTTCCTGCTTCGGGGAAGACGATATGATCGGGGTCAGCCCTGTACAGATCAGTATCCACACGCTCGAAGTAATCGGGAAACTTGAAGGCCTTCAACTGACTTAGGAAGCTCCTTGCAGCCTCCGAATCCTCTCCAACACCTTCCAGCTCTGCACGGAGGACGTACTTCAATCCTGGACGCGCAGTAAATTTCTTATATAGACCCAAGTGAGAGATACCGAGATCTTTGGGAGCTTTCTGAATGATGAAGTTAGCGCCCGAAGATTCCATCCAGTCCTTCTCGAAGGTTTCCTGAAGCTTGGCATCGTTTTCATCAGCGGCCTGGACAAAAACGTTTAGCCAATACCATTATAGTTATGCAAAGGCAAAAGCATTGCATCATTCACCTGCTTTACTGCTTCCAGTCATACCATAACCTCCCTTCACCGTTGGAATCCCTTCAGAATAATGACGACGGGCAGAGCTTAATGCCTGAAAAGTTGGGTTTCCCCCGGTTTTCTTCTTTTTGGGGGCAGAACCTCACAAACCCACAAAAGAAATTTGTCACATGGTGCTACCGTTAACCCAAGTTATGGCCACCTTCGCATCGCAAACCTTCAACCCTTATCTGGGCAATAATTGACAGTTTTATGGTTCCAGTATTTGGAGAGGACCTATACTGAAATGTCATGAGATCAAGCTTGCATCACTATGGAACACAAAGACATTTGGAATGATATGGCTTTTCTTTGTTACATTGGTTAGGCCAATAATTTAGCAATAGAACACGAGTAAAACTCACTTTGAATGATGTGACGATGAAGACGCCCTTGTCATCTTTCGGCAGCCAGGGACCTAATGGTTTCCCAGTATTTGTTGCAATTTCAGTGTAGCCACCTTTAAGAAACGAATTGAAAGAAACTGAGTTAAACTCGAAACTGAACTT
Organism: Patiria miniata; assembly: GCF_015706575.1. Lineage (NCBI taxonomy): Eukaryota > Metazoa > Echinodermata > Asteroidea > Valvatida > Asterinidae > Patiria > Patiria miniata. The sequence continues at coordinate 2,865,569 of NW_024037062.1, forward strand.
GAGCAGCTCAATGATGTCTGTTCACTGGTCAATATTGAAGTATTACCTCATGATTCAATTCAAATAAATTCAATTACATTACATTCTTTTGTGTTTTTAAGGAGAATTGTCTTATTGAATTCAACCAAACGATTGATAAATAATTAAAATAAATGTATTTCAATCAATGGACAAAATAAATAGAAATATTAGCAAAATATTATTACCATAACAACTTTATATAAGGTATCAAAATAACGAAAGCAAAAGGCAATAAAGTGAAGACTATTAGGTATTTGCTTGGCAGATGAGTGTGAGAAGGTATGGGAAATGAATAAAGTTGGACTGATGAAAATAAAGATGTTGGCACCGATGCCGATAATTAAAAAGTCGTTTGGAATATGAGACTTTGCCTTCAGTAATCTATGATTGCTTAGTTTCACAATGATCTGTCAGCGTGAATTGCACTTTTGGGGCCTTTAAAATTGTAAAAACCCGGGTTTTAGGCGGGGGTCAAGGAGATGTGCAGGATTTTCCTCTTCATGACAACAATATTGTGATTATATTTTAATGAATAACGAGTGGATAAGTTAATTGTGGTAAATGACTACTCTCGAGTTAAAGCCAATCTTTACTGTTATGATCTGAAATGAACCGTGTCTGGAGTCTTAATACCTGGGTAGGCCACTTGTATAATTGCTGATGCTTCCTTCGTCATTTTTATCCAGGTCTCTGATGGTTTGCCCTGCTGAAAGGCCTCAAAGGTGAGTCCGTCGAATGCAGCATGGTTTATGTACTTGAAGGCACCTGTGCAGTTAAGATGGACAAGGTACGCAATTAGGTTGACTGAATGATATATATCACCTACCCTATAATAACATTTGGGCATCGCCAGCTGCAGGATTTTGTTCGGGGAGGGGAGATGGGGCGAAGCACGCCCAGTAGCGACGGTGGTGAACATCATTCACGCTTGGGGGCACTGTTCCATAACTACATGTATACGAAGATCTGGAGGTTTCAACAAAGATGTTGAAATCCCGAGATAAATTTGTGCTGTTCGAGATAAAACAATGCTGGTAGAACTATCCTGGGCCTCCCTCGATATCCCCCATAGACATTCTTTTACCTACTCTTGGATGGCAATCTCTAAGGACAAATAATAAATAAATAAATAAATAAATAAATGCCTAAAAGTGCCTAAAAACTTTTTTCACGGTATTATGCTAGTGAGCTTACTGTACAGGAACATGTAATGATGTACGGATTCAGAGATGGTGTGAACAATTTCCCCCCATTCTTTTCACTTGGCATCATGTGTATTATTGTTTATGGCTTATTCTCAACAGGATTGTTTAAAGTTAAACAAATATATTTTTGTAATTAATTATTAAACTAATTAATTAAATGTTAAATGACTGTATATTGCTTTTTTAAGAATTTCCGTATTTGTCTGTTTAGTATACAGCTTATTAAATGTAATGTAAAGCGTTTTTTTGTTTAAAAATTGAAGGAGATCACATAAATATTCTATTCATGTTATGAGCAATGGGTTATACTTTGAACATTATTTATTCATAATAAATAATAAAAATAAAATGCGGATTTATTTTTCAAGGCAAAACCCTTGAAGCTGGTTTCCATATTTGATCATCAGGAAAGTTGTAGACTTTTGAGCAATCGCCCCTATATAACATAACTATTGTACTCTCTAAAATAATTATTGATAAGCATTGCTCAATCTAGATATGTTACCCTCTTCACTGACAGATCTACTTTACCAACCCCCCAACCCCCTTTTTATTGATTTATTCGTTCATTCTTTCATTCCTTTTTTAAAATTCATGTCTCGGTGTATTCTTCTTTTTTAACATCAATGGAAATCCAGCTCACATTTTACACCCGATGTCCTATAAGCCAACATTGTTCCCATACCTAAGCAAATTCCCACCTACTTTACATAAACTGAGGCCCATATTTTTACCCCACTGCTGGCAAAATTCGTAAATGGGTCATGAACTCCATCCAACTTAATGTCGATAAAAGGCAATATGGCAATCAGCAAGGAATATCCACTACTCATTGCCTGGTTGATATTAATCACAGCGAAGTCTCTGATGCTTGCATTCCAAATAACGTTTACAGTACTCTTGATCTGTTACACGGTACCCTGTGGAGACATGGGTACAATAGGGAACGTCTCCACAACGTTATCACGAAATGGATATATGGATTTTACTCAAAAACTAGGCATTTCCTAGGTGTGTTGATCCGTCGCAAATTGAAGTACTTTATGTTAGGGATATTAAGTCCGAATTTCAGCCCAGGAAATTAATTCTGGTTAAAATAGGAGCATTTTGAAACTACATTTTCAAACTCGAAAACTTTAGTACACGAGAACAAAGAAATGACTCCACAAGGATACAAATTCCAGTATGGGCCCGGTGTGCTAACAAAGTTTACTAAAGCCTTTGAAATGGTGAATTATGAAAATGCTATTGACAGTTGAACTTCTGTAGTAAGGTGTATCACCAGCTATTGTGCAATGGATTGCTAGTTATTTATGCGGTCGTCGACAAAGGGTCAGGTACAAACAAACATTTTTTGATTGGCATACTCATTCTGGGTTGTATTTTTTGTGCTTACACCCTCTGTGGTTTTTACCTCATCTATTCTTCAGTGGATATTGTTTGATGTAAACTGTCTTGAAATTCAGCCTGTGGGCATAAGCAGTGTTTCAATGAACCACAATATAAAAATAACAAGTCATCTTTGGCTCAAGAACCTTCTTGCTATAGTCTTTTCATGCTAGACTTTAGTTAGCCGTTTCCTTTCTTTCTCTTTGGCTAAGACTCAAGAGAGCCGCTTTCGTAGATGTTTTATTATGTCTTCCGTACTATTAGTGTCACACATCTTTAGTATTCCTTCCGCAGTGATGTTAAAGTGCAGCGCACTGTTACACTTTACCAGACTAGCTGTCGTTTAAACTTGTCTGCTGGCCACGGTCTCAAACTTCAATCTTTTTTCATAACCTCGATAACGGCCTTAACTAACAGCTGCCCATTGCAATTGTCATCATCCTCGATGATAGGTCTCTTGTTGAGCGTAATAGTGGATGACACGCTTAAGGCTATAAAGGCCAGACGGAAGTCATCTTTATGTGACCTGTACTTGTTCATTTACCTGTTCATTTACATATAAAAAACATGGCTTCATACAAAAACATAAAAAGGCCGCCAACCCTCTTTCTTTCGCATGTTGTTTTTCCAGGAAAATCTAATGCACCTTGAACATCTGTAAAGAATTGGCCGTCTGAAACTCGAGTATTTCATTCGAAAGTTCAGGTAAAATTTTGTTTAATTCCTTTCTCAAATAGATCGATTTATCAAGATCGTGTGTCACGTACGGCTCGGATGCACATTGTAGTCGCAGGCTAGTCTCTCAATGACAAGACTTCACGTAGATTTTAACTTGCAACTAACGAGCTATATGAGTGTGGCCGCAATGTTATGGGTGCCGACCAATAAATGAACCGCCATAAGCCCCAGTGATAAATCCCCAAATCACATAAAAAAACTCACAACTCTCTAAGGTTTTTGAAACACACATCACATAAAATCGTAATTCGTCATCTTTCATTTTTTGTTATTTTTGGGGGTAACTCCATTGGGGAAATTCTTCCTTCTTGAAGAAATCTCTATCCAAAGATGATCACTGCACTAAACGTAGTCAGGAAGCCCATCGCCATCTTGAAAAATGATGCCTACGTTACATTGCAAAATAGAGCAATTTTAGAGCCCAATTTCAACAAAATGTCACATACATATACAAGCTTGCAGTACAGTTCACGGCTTCCGACCTCTGTTTTATACAAACTGTCACGTTCATGGCCCACAAAAGCTCAAATAGAGAACATTGAGGGCATGCAAATCGTTTGCAAGTTTGGCCTATTTGCTGACATGCACATTTTAACATACCTGAAATCTTGCTATATTTCCCCCAGACTACTTTGAAGGCAAGATGAAGGATCCATATACATGTAGCTGATTCAATTACTCAAAACTCAAAACTTTAAAAGATTATCTTTTGCTCAAATTGGTATTAGTGGTCAGAAATTGCCTCGCAGATCACACCACAGAAATTGCTTTTCTATAACTGCATGTCTCCCAAACTATATCCCCTATTTACATTTAACTCCCCACATTTCATCCCCAACACTACGCCCTACCCGATCTATGATCGGGTAAATCAGCTTGTTTCCATATAAATACCCTAGTAAATTGCATGCGCCCGGCCCAGCTGTGCGCTGAAGTTAAGAACGTCCCCATGGCGTTAATTGAGTTCCAGCACCTCTCTCTCCCCCACCCCCACAAATTTTGAATTTGCTGCATTAATCATCGGATTGCCTCTCTGCCGCCGAAAATTTAGGTTAAAAAATGTGCCCTTGATGCCCTCTTTAAAATGCTGGTTCCCCCAGAACCCGCCCATTAAAAACCCACCGTCGCGGCGTGCATGCGCGCCTCCGTTTTGGAAAGTCCAAAGTGCATGCAGTGTTTCCGCACTGTGTGTACATGTAGTGTTGCGATTTTGTGCTGCACTCATACAGGTACATATATATATATGCAAATGTTGGCCTTGCCTCTCGTTTCGCACTGTATATGTAGTGTTGCAATTTTGTATTGCACTCATCCAGGTACATATATATGCAAATTTTGGCCTTGCCGCTCGTCTCTCTTTGGGCATTGTGCTATTGCACACAAAACCCTGAAAGTCCAGGACTGGGTTTTTTTGTGTCTCATTGACTAGAAACATCGAGTCCGCATCCCGGCAACACAGTTCGGTCAATTTAAGTTAAGACCTAGAATAAATTGAAATAGAAATCATCCAAGCGTCAAATAACTTCAAATAAATACACAAACATGTAAAAAGTCAAATTGTTTCTATGGAGTGGAAGGGTTTTTTGGTTTGTTTGTTTGTTTGTTTGTTTGTTTGTTTGTTTGGTTTGGTTTTTTTTTTTCATTTTAAAAGATAAAAACAATTGGGACATTTTGTCCTCAAACAGTTCGTCTGGTGACTTGCTTCGATTTACATGCCTATTATATATAATAAGCTATTTAATGTTTAGGATTCATGACCACATGCGAGAGCAGCACACTGTTCAAGTCATAACAGGGCACTACGGATAGAGTGGAAGATTTTCCGCCTAAAGTGCACAATAACTGAGTTCACAGTCGACATACGATTAAGATGTCTAAAAATCATTTTGATCATACACAGATGTAAAACAGTCAGACAGTGCATGCATTGACCGTTTTGAAAGTAAAGCGAACAATCTTCATTTAAAGATTATTGATTGAGCGCCTGAAAATGATGTGATGGATTTGGTCAATAAAGAAAATTCAGGAAATGCTGGGCTCAGGTTGTGATGCTTAAACAGTACATTAATTGTGTATAGTGAAATGCGCTACTCCAGAGAAGTATAGGCCTACTTGAGTCCCAACTACTAATGACTATTTTGATTAAACCAATCTCGCGTTGTTATTACTTAAAACAAATTATTTCAATGGCATGGTGCGGCCCCCCCCCCCCCGGGCAACGGCTTGGATCTGGGGGCGCATTAATCATTTGTAGAGGTATATAATACACTGTCACACTGCCTAATTTCTTTTCTTTAAAACCAAGAATTCAGCTGAATTTTCACTCGAAGATTTTATTTAATCCCACTTATTTGTCTTTATTAAGGTTTTTTGGAGTGAACATTATTTTTTTTGACAATTTATATGTTATTTATAAGTAAGGCCAATGACATAAATTCCTTACGAAAGGAACACACGAATCTCTGATTGGATCTGGGGGCACGTTTATTATTTGTAGAGGTATATAATACACTTGTCACACTGCCTAATTTCTTTTCTCTATCAAGCCAAGAATTCAGCTGAAGTTTCACTCCAAGAATTTAATCCCACTAATTTGTCTTTATTAAGGTTTTTTTTTTTATTGAACATTAATTTATTTTGACAATTATATATTTTATTTATAAGTTATGCCAATGACCTAAATTCCTTACAAAAGGAACACACTCGTGAATCTCTGATTCGGATACTTTCCCCAATATTTAAAATCGGAATCGCCTATTCGCGCAGACACCTGAAAATTTACTTTAAATTGTTCTCTTTATATATATATATCATTTCCCGCTCTTGTTTGAAGTAGACCTGTTTATGCATTTCCCCGAAACAAATGGTTTATTGAGTACAAAGTGATTTATTTGACCAATAAATAATTCAGGCAGTTAAAAAAAACTCAAGTTTCTTGATTTGTTTCAAGAAAATATCTTATAGTATTGCGCGGCAGTGTAAATTACCATAAATTTTAATAATTGATGGGCGTATACAAAAGTCATCTGATCTGCTGTGATCAGTCGTGTCCCGCGAAGTCTCATACGTGATGTGAACTGCTTTTCTAACGGGTAACGGACGCAAAAGAAAACATAACCCCCCCCCCCATACGGCTGTTTACGTATGCTGAGAAATAAGTAGCGAACAAGTAAATAAAAGCAATTTTCCACTCCTTTGGTGAAATTAGATTTTTAGTATCAATCATGCTAGATAGTGACATTTCCTTAGCATGATAGCATTAAAATAAATTCATATATATTGAAATGTGTTCTAGGTCAGGTCACGTTTTGTTCTAAATACTGACCGGACTAACATGCATGGGAAAATTCCATACCAGGACATTACTTAACAACCTGTGCACAAACCCTGAGACTAGTCTGTCTGGTTTTCCGAGTACATGCGAATGCTTCAATATTTTCCCCGCTAAATTTGACTATTAAGGATATGTTATCGCTTTCTGATGATTGATAGGTCTTTACAGGGAAAAATGATGGCCATGTACGGAAGTCCTTCCCATGCATGCACATATTAGCCTATGGCTGTATGCGATCATGATTAGATTGAACATAGTTACTATTATCTTACCGTTAGGGTTCAAGTTGCGATGGAGTTGGGTTGAGATGTAGTCCTTGTTTCTCTGCACATACTTGCCTGCTTGTAACCAAGCGCCTACGAATCCAGCCGGTTCGATCTTCTCGAAGAAGTTCCAAATGTAATACAGTTTTGCAGTGCCTGCCATTTTTGCCGTGCGCGGGAATCGAAATAAAAAGTGCCTACGTGCAGTCGTAAAGTGCAGTGGTGCGAGATGAATGGTGTCTAGGAATAGAGGTCGTGACCCGCGACGATACTATAGTCCAGTCATGGTCATTGAATAAAACAGGTGCCATGTACACGTACATGCATGTACAAGTACACGGTGAATTCTGCAACCCTGGATTTCCCGCTCAAACAATACTTCATGCGTATTGTGTACTTTTCGGATTTCGTATTTCTGTACCAGAGCTTAAAGTTCGAAAATTTTGGATACTGTGTTCGAGGTTCAAATCCCTTAAAATATCTAAGTTTTTGATTCTTTACTAAGACTTTTTCAAAGGTCTGCATGGTGGAAGGAAAACAAAACTGATGTCTTACCCAGTTTACTGTTTCCGAGAATGAAAGACGAAAAACACACGACGGTTGCAAGAATAACACATAAACGCCCAGTTTTTATTCTACGTTTAAATGCTCTTTATACTAATGCCCTTTTATACTACCTTAATTGCCACTGAAAACAACTGGAAGAAATACATGTAAGTAACAGATCATGAATTTGGTCGGGGGACATGTCTGTGCATTCATCAAGAGAAGTATCATGTTCAAGTCTTTCCTTAGCTAGTTTGCAGGCCTCGCATGTGGGGACAAAATTAGTGAAGAGTAAGACGACGTCAAAACTGACAAGCAAGTCGGTGGGTTGGTCAGGGAGGCCAAAAACGAGGTAAAAGACAAACTTTATTCTGATTCATACCGCCCACTCCCCAAGAACCCCATCCACGCCAACTTCACACCATAAATCGCGGAGAATTGTTGTCCGGAAAAAAAGAAAGACACTTACTCAGATTTATCAGAACGGTGTCAAACAGAAATTGGGTTGTCCACTCAAATTACTCGCACAAATTACAGAGTTCCTCATAAATTTTCAAAAATGGTAAAGAAATCTATGATTATTACATAACTGGTAAATTTTTATTACATTACTGGTCGCTTTTTTTTATCCATTACTGGTCAACTTTTATTACATTACTGTTCGCTTCATTTATTACATTACTGGCAGAAATTATTAAATTACTGGTCGGTATTACATAACTGGTCCATCAGTACATTACTGGTCGGTATTACATTATTGGTCCATCATTACATTACTGGTCGTAGCAGCTCTGTCTGATCCACACAGAGCTCCTACCATGTACACGTAGATTTTAGTCTGTTCCCTAGACCTGACAATTATTCACGATGCTCTAGTCTAAATTGTAGGTCAGGCAGCCTCCGTGGCTAAAAATAAACATGACGACATTGACGGCCCTTTTTTAAAAACCCGGCTTCGTTTCCGATTTCGCTTTATCACTTATAGCTTTTAATGTTACGATCAAATTTTTAAATAAATCACTTGCTTCATAATACAATTATGATAATACAGTTTAATACAGTGTAAGAGAACATTGACTAATGTTGACCTGGAATCTTCAAAGTTAGGCACCCAAATAGAACTGTTAGCAGGTGGAGCCGAATGAAGACCACGCCGAGTTTTGGAAATTGCCCGTAACGGTCGTCCAATTCAAAATTGTACATGACGCAGCAAAAAGTTCGCCCCTCATATACGATCCGAGTACAAAATCGTCGTTGAAATTAAAGTTTTCTAAATAAAAGCAATGAATATTAATTATCAACTCGTTTTTGTAAAGTTTTTAATAAGCAATAAGCAGTACTCGGAAATACTCGGGCGCTTATCCGATTGTCGACGAAACGAATTCTGCAAACTTCGGACATTTTCGGAAAAAGGAGGAATTCCTTCCGTTTTAGTCACGTGACGTTATTTGTAATACAATGTATTACTGACGGCTGCCTGACCTAAGATTCATCAGGAATAGTCAGAATCTTTTGGTCTGGGAACCAGACTATAGATTATTGAGCTGGCCGCTCACTTGCCATAAACTTCTGTCTGTACTCAGGGTTCGAAATTAGCGGTAGCCCGCTAGCCAAATGCTAGTAAACAGTGGCAGGCTGGTCAAACTATTCCTTAAGTAGCCCGGCTGGCGAATCAAAAAATATTGGGATACTGCAAAGATGAAAGGATAGAAAGAAATATAAATGAAAATTCTGAAAGCAAACTTGTATCAGTTTGGGTATAATTTGATCAACTGTTTTAAAGGGTTAAATTATTAGATCTGTTTATTGAAAACACTGACAAAATTCCCTCAGAATAGACTAGAAATCAGTAGGAAATGGGTGAAAACGAATTTTACTTACAACATATTTTCGTTCCAAGGTCGCCATGTCGGATAACGTCTGTTTTCACATCGCGTACTTGCGTGAGAACGAAAATGATACGCAAAGATTTGCCTACGTACATCCGATGCATGGATTCTAGATTAATTCAGGCTCGTTTGGCTCTTTTTAATACAGTTCTTATTAACGGTCATTTTTGATTTGTTTGTCAATGAAAATAACTCCTTCAAGTTTATTCCAAAAAAATCCGTCCCAAAAGACATTTTATTATTATTTTTTTTTATTCGGCATTAAGAAACACATACAAACAGCAAACATTCACAAAATATTAAAACAAAACAAAAATAAGAAAACAAAAACGAGTCTCCAGTTTAAGTTGAAGTTTTTACCTAATGACCGCCACAAAATTAGTTCATAAATGTACATGCTTGAACGAGTGATCGAGTTCCACAATACACACGAAACTTTTCGTAAGTGAGAGGTCAATTTTTGGCACGATATTTCTCTTTCACGACATGCGATTTTTCAGTTTCCATAAAATTCCGAGGGTGGTATTCTTAAGAAATCAATGTACCAAAACTAATTTCAAAATCTCGGACTTTTACAGGTTACATTTCGTTTTCGAGGGGCCAAGCGCGCCACCAGGGATCAACTTTCAGGCTCTATACATGTTTTACATTATATGCACATTTTTGTTTATGAGACACTCTATAAAAGAAAAAAAACACGCAGGCCAGTGAAAATGCCGGCTGGCTAGTTAAGAAGAGTCTGTTTGAGTAACCCGGCTGGCTAGAGAACAAAAACAAGTTAAGACCGAACCCTGACTGTACACAGATAATCATGTACGCCCAAACTACACATTGTATAGAATAGTGTGTGTAAGATGTATCTTATCTGACTCTTGATTGATAATGTGCCCCACCCAAGAGAGACGTTACAGTATGAACGCGTCGCACGGTGCTAGTGGAAAAACCATGACCTATAATAATCTGGTCGAATTTACATCGTACAATTGTAGAAATGTCACGAAAGCTAGTCCGGCTGGCCTTTACTCATTACCAAGATTCATTCGAGGCTTTGAAATTTAGGACCACAGCCTGGCCATTATTTTTTTCGTTTCGCAAACAAGTACAATCTTTTCATTATACTAAACAGGAAGACCTAAAATAGCTTTTCATCGTTTACCACAAATCGTTCTAGTTAGGGCATACAGTTATAACCCTTTAAACAAACAAATGTAGCTCAGGGTTTCATGGAATACGTTTAAAATAGAAAAACAGTTTTTCCACCGGAAAAAAATCTGCATCATACACGAACGACTATTTCAATTAACAAGTGACCCAAAATAAACCTGAACTAAAAAGAAAAACAGACGATGCAGGTTTGTCAAGCAAAACAAATTCCTTTTACTCTTTGTAGTACTGTCGAACAAGCTTTTTGTATTACGAAGCAAACGCGCAATTGTTTACTTAGGGCCGAACAGAGTTCCGCCAAATGCAACAACTTCTTGGCTTCATCGGTGACTTGAGTTGAGAAATTTAAAAAAACTACCAGAGAATCAAACACTGTAAAGTTTTTTTTTCCCGCCATATTCCAAAGCTTATAGTAGACAAATAGATAGAACCTATAGGCCTTTAAAGTATGCAGACATAGGTTGTCAAAGATTTATGACGTGATGATCTGCATTTTGTATTTCAATCCTTAAGAGGATTTTAAGGCTTATAACTATATCCTTCAGGGAGATCTTTCTTTCCTGCGTCGGGGAAGATGATATTTTCGGGGTCAGCCCTGTGCAGATCGGTATCTACAAGCTCGAAGTAATCAGGAAACTTGAAGGCCTTCAACTGACTTAGGAAGCTCCTTGCAGCCTCCGAATCCTCTCCTACACCTTCCAGTTCCGCACGGAGGACGTACAGCAATCCAGGGCGCTTAGTGAACTTCTTGTAGAGACCCAAATGAGATATACCGAGATCTTTGGGAGCCTTCCGAAGGATGAAGTTAGCGCCCGAAGATTCCATCCAGTCTTTCTCGAAGGTTTCCTGAAGCTTGGCATCGTTTTCATCAGCGGCCTGGACAAAGTGTTTAATCAATACAAGCATATTCGGCGTTGTTTGCGATTCATGGTTACAAATTAAAAAGGGACTTATTGAAATATCATGAAAAACAAACATGCATCATGACAATACGGAGAATAAAGACATTTGAAATGAGGGGGCCGTATCATAAGTCCGACGCCTCATTAGTCCGAAATTTCGGATTTGTGAGGCGTCGGACTTATGAGGCATACAATTTATTTATTCCGCCTCATAGGACCGACGCCTCATAAGTCCGACGCCTCATAAGTCTGACTTCGGAAAAACGAGGCATTTAATTTGTCGGACTAATGGGGCGTCGGAGCTATGAGGCGTCGGAGCTACAGGGTGGTTCAACAAAAAGGACACCCACTTTTGACAGCAATTTTTACCTACTTAATGAACTTATTTTAAAAAAAATTTTCACATAGTAGTAAAATATAGGCCTTTAACTATGCATTGTGAAAAAATGCATGGTAACTATTTTTTTAAGCTGTCCAATTATTCATGTCAGTGTTAAGATCATCTACTCAATGAGCTGTCGGCTTAAGTTCATTGTTGCTTAACATTACATAACATAACAATCAAATGCCATGCCCTTTCAAAAGCTCCGAAAGCTGAGCTCAGTCAAGCGAAGGGAATGTATACCTCCATGGACAAACAGGTTTCGCACATGAAATGATCAAATTAGCATAGCTCAACGACAAAATGTGCAAATGCAACGATTTTTTCGTCACATTTGCTTAACGGCCAGTACTTTAATGGCTACTAATCGACAGTTAAAAATAATTTTTAAAAATAGGTGAAAATTGCTGTCAAATGTGGGTGTCCTTTTTTTTTAACCAGCCTGTATGAGGCGTCGGACTTATGAGGCGTCGGACTTATGGGCCTTTATTTGGTTGGGGGATGCGATTTTGTCGGACTTATGAGGAGTCGGACCTATGAGGCGTTGGACTGATGAGTGGACCCCGAAATGAGATGTCTTTATTTTGCAACATTAGGCCCTTTTGTGTTATTTTGCTTTAATAGATAAAAACAGGGTAGGCCTACGGGTAAACTCACCTTAAATGATGTGATGATGAAGATACCTTTGTCATCTTTCGGCAGCCAGGGAGCCAATGGCTTCCCAGTATTTGTTGCAATTTCAGTGTAGCCACCTTTTGGATAGGATTTGAAAGAAAATGACTTAAACTCGAAATTGAACTTGAGCAGCGCAATGATGTCTGTTCACTCGCTCTGGTCAATATTGAACTTTGACCTCGTGATTATTAACTGCTTGCCAATGCTGTATATGATCAAAAGGCTAATACATTGCAGTAGTTATAGATCCGAACATCACCGAAAGAAATGAAAATATCTTCACGGATATAAAAGGCTTATCCGATGCAATTGCTGTTCAATGCCTGCGACTATTTTTGGTTGTCTGTGATCCTTTGCGATTGATATAATATCTATGATTGCTTTGTTTTACAGCGATCTGTTGCAATTTATAGGCCTTAATTGGAAAAGCCCAGGTTTTAATCGCGGGTAAGAGAGATATGCAGATTGTTCCTCTACATGTGGTTATTTTTGTAATTGTTATAATGGCATATAGGTTCAATGCGGTAAACGATTACGATAACGCATATTCTTCAATTAAAGGGAAGATACAACAATTGCAAACATCAAAAAAACGAAATGATCAAATTATCCCAAAATAAGTTACTGGATGTTACGGAATGACAGTCTAAAGCATCCTGCAAAATCGTGGCTCCTGGTGTGCTGACATTTTGAAGAAAAGTTGTATTTTTCCAACGCTGGTCGGCCGACCAGATTTTTTTTAAAGTGCTCCTAACTTTTCGTATTCAATTATTCCGCATTTTCTTTTACATTGATTACACAGGGGTACACGCGTTCTAGACTGATTTTCAAACCTTACAATTCGGAAAGTCTATTACTTGATCCATTTCATCTCAAGTTGGGTTAGGGAACCAGACTACAAGAACATGATTCAAGCCCAAAACATGAAACAAGTCAGTTTAACCGTATTTGCTATAACACACTAATCCTCCAAATCCATTTATATCTGAAAAAATTAACTCGAACCATGTCTAAATTCCTACCTGGATAGGCCACGTTGTCTGCTGACGTTGAGTCCTTCATCATTCTTATCCAAGCCTCTGATGGTTTGCTCTGCTGAAACCCCTCAAATGTTAGTCCGTCGAACGCAGCATGATTCACGTACTTGAAGGCACCTGTGAAGTAAGGATGAACAAAGAACGCGATTAAGTTGATACAGCAGCTATCCAATGATAATTTGCGCATGGACGTCGCCAGGATTTTGTTGGGGGGAGGGGGGAGGGGGTAAAGCACACGCCTGAAGGGCAGGTGGTGAACATCATTTCACGCTGCAGCGAGGCGCTGTTCCAGCAATACGGACGGAGATCCGGAGGTGCCATAAACAAATGTTGAGATACTGAAATAAATTTATCGCGGGAAGACGGCATATACGTAAGATGTCGACAAAAAAACTCGACATCCTGCAGATAATAGACCTTTATCAAGGTAGCAAGCCGTCTTGCAAATCAAAGCGAGGGCATAAAACAGAAACAAACATGGCAGCGTAAATATTGTTTGCGGTGAACAAGTGACTCTCGCAAAGTTTGACACTGTTATATTGGATGGACAACTCAAATTCCCCGAAACATTAATCAACATTCTTGGTGGGTTACGTTAGTTTTATTGTACTTTGAAGAAGGATCTTATAAAGCCAAGAACCAACGGGCGAACTGAAATTTCCGTGTCTGAGTTTCATACGAGTATATTCGCTCGTACATCCGCCCTGTCTGGGAAGGGCTTATGAGCTTCACGAAATCTTGTGAATGAAGTGGGGATGTAATTCTGGGTAACTTATCGTGACCTATATAAACACATCCAACTGCAGCTGTTTGTGGTCAAAGGTCTTAAAATGATCGGGGCGGTGAGGAAGATTGAGCCACTTCTCTTCATGTCCAATATGATCAGCGTCTCAAAGAGCCTCTTCTATTAACTCAAACTCCTACTGCCCGCCTTCACGTGCCGATCCCCGTTTAGAACAGAGGGCAGGGGTGTGAAGGCGAGTTTCTTGCGCCTTAAACCAGTTTGCTCCGGGGAGGTGGAGCTCGTTAACCTTGGGAGGTAGTTCACCTAGGAGACAGAAACTCTGATTCCAAACACGGGTTGTTCGGGCTCGCACCCTTGGATGACAGCCCACCTACGAGAAGGTAAACGCTGATTTCAAACCCCAGCTGGGCCGAGCAGTTGGATCTTCATCAGTGGAATGTGCTGTTCACATGACCAGCTGCAGCTGAAGAAAAGGCAAAGTCTCATGCCCATAGGCGTAGCCAAGGGGGGGCCCAGGGGGGCCATGCCCCCCCCCCCCTGCTGTGTGTGGTAAAAAAAAAAAAAGGAAAAAAAGAACGCAAAAAAAACAGGAATGTTATATAATGTACAAATATTAAAATAGATTTTTACCAAAACGCGAATTCTATTTTAAACGAAACTATACGAGTATGTTAATATGTGTAGTCCGAAATAAAAAATGCTACGTACGTGACACGTACATATCCATGTACACGTACCGAAGTCTTTAATAGTTAGCACGCTTAGACTTACATTATTTTATTCATAGCATGCACGTAATGTTGAAGGTATAGTATTTTGCAACTTTGTGCATTTTGTTCGTTTAAAGAAACAAAAGTGCTCAAAATCTAAAGAAGGGTGCTGAACAATTAACCTGATGAAGTTTCAGCTCAGCTTCAGCTGTATATTTCGAGAAAAACAACATTCTAGGATCTCGATTTCAAATCAAAAGTTGTTGACTCATGTTTTGAATTGGGCCTGAATTCAGCGTCCGAGACACGTTCTCACTAGCCGATTGCAGCTAGCTACGCCATGTCGCGCACCGATCCGACGAAGTTATAGCAACCGGGCGCACCGTGTTCGTCGTGTCAACGCTTGCGCGCGCTTCGCCGAATAAAAAAAACGAACTATACTAAGGCCAAAAAAAAGTCTCCGGTTTCTGGTATGGGGCTTGCCCAAAAAGTGGTGCGACGACGCGGCTAAATTATTTTTTTACCGTTTTTTTCTTCAAATGTCGGCTGATGACTGCAAATGGTGCCTGACTAAACTTAGTGCAAATATATGGGAGTCCAGAGAGGCCACATAAAGCTTATTCTCGATCGTAACCCCATCGAAAAACACGTTAAAATTGAACAACAGCAGCATTCCAGTCATACCAGTCACCACCACCCCCCTTAAAATCTAACCTTAAAGTTGTAAACACGAGCAAATTTGATTCAGAGTCAGAAGAAAGTGGCCAAAAAATGCCTTAGATTGCACCACAGAGCATCTAGAATCAAAAATTTCCCGGGGCCCTTAAGCGGGCCCCGGACCCCACGCCGTAAGGGCTTCGCGCTCGCATTCAGGTTGGTAAAGGCCGGTCACACTTGGCCCCCCCTGCTCCAAATTCCTGGCTACGCCTGTGCTCATGATCCATTCTACATCGAAGAATACCTGAAGGTCAAGAACAGCATCAAAGTGTGGCAGGTGCTGCGGTGAGGACAGAGTAACCCGGGAAGTCCTGAAACATGTCCCCGTGAATGATATCGCTCTAAATTTTATAAATTAGAGCACGATACTGAAGAACTACCAGCGCTCTGGAGTATCATCAATATCATCCCAACTCCCAAGTCTGGGGACCTCATCAAGACGGACAATTATCGGGGCATCAATCTAAGTCCCCTTCTTGCCAAAATCTAGAACAGGATACTGCTTATCGCGCTCAGACCCGCTCTAGGTCCTTTGCTCAGAACGTCACAGAACGACTTCCGCGGCAGAAGCGCACCACGGCTCAACAGTGCGTGCATTATGGTGTCCGAGAGAAGGTGGTCCAGGCAGTTGCAGTTGGCTACAATGGCACTCGCGCCAAGGTGCTCTCTCCTGACGGAGCGACCCAGTAATTTGAGATCCTGACGAGAGTACTCTAGGGTGACACACTGGTCCCCTTCTATTTTGTGCTGGTCCTCGACTATACACTGAGGCAAGCGATTGACAGCAAGGAAGAGGAGCTTTGCTTCACATTCACACCTAGAAGAAGAAGGCGGGTTAGCCCTGTCATGATGACCGACCTCGACTTCTCTGATGATATTGGCCTCATATCTGGCACGGCAGAAAAAGCGCGGGTGCTGCTTCTTGCGGTAGAATCTTAGTGCATGAAGATTGGCCTCCACATTAATGCCAAAAAGACAAAGGTGCTAGCCTTCAACATTGAGGGCACAACAGTCGCCACTGGCGATAGAAGACAGTGGTCGAGGTAGTGAAGGACTTTAAGTACCTCGGTCCTTCATTGCCTCAACAGAGAAGGAGCAGAAGATCGGGAGGGCTCTGGCATGGAGTGCGGCCCACTCAATGAAGAAGGTGGGGAAAGCTCAGCGACGACCTCAAGAGGCCATTCTTTGTTGCAACGGTCGAGTCAGTGCTGCTTTACGGTGCTGAATCGTAGCCCTCATAAAGCAGGAGAAGTCGATTGATGGTGTCTACATGGCTCTGAATGTCTCCTGGAGAGACCACTTCAGCATCTTGACCTTTTTTGGAGACCTTCCACACATCTCAGACAAGATCAGGGAGAGGAAAATTGGCTCTGGCAGGCCATTGCATCCGCCACCCGGAGCTAGCAGCCCACAACACCATCCTGTGGGAGCCGACTCATGGAACTGCCAGGAGGGGGCGCAGACGAGCCACGTACATCGACACGCTGCGGCGGGATGTTGGTCTCAGTGACACAGGGGAGCTGAGGACCATAATGCTGGATATAGAAGAGTTGAGGGCGGCGACCAAGTCTCGAATTGGTGTAGGTTAGGCTGCACTCTCGCATCGCATCGCAGCTGTTTAAAGCCCCGGTTAGCTAATGCGCGCAAATGATATCCGAAAACTTTATCATAGAAATGCATACATTCATTACCGGATGTGATTTCTATTTCATTGCGGACCATTTGGACAAATTTGAGCGTCGCATAATATGCAGTTTGACCCTTCGTGAATTCCAAACGGAACCTCAGAAAGTGACGGGAGATAAAATGTACAAAACAGATAAGTTTTACAGAGTTTCCTACATCCTTACGCTTTCCAAAAACAAAAATAAGTTTTTCAGATTTTCCTTCATCCTTACGCTTTCCAACAAAAAAAAGCATTTATGAATAGGAATAAAAGAATAGTGACTCGGTCTTAATGGCCGTTTCAAACCTTGCAGGGTCGTGGTCGTGATGACTTGCAGGTCACAGGTCACGAAAAATCTATCCAATCAGAGCTTAAATTCATCAGCCCTTCCCAGCGTCCTGTTTGCAGGGCGGGGGATACGAGCGAAAGGCGTATATTGCACCGCTGTCGCTTCAGAAAAAAAAACGGTCGAGACTTTCTATATTCACTTTTCATGGTAAGAAAGTGATGAAATCATTTAATATGTAACTACTCATTTCGCTGCTCATTACTACAAATGAGTAAATGAGCAGTGAAATGAGTAAATGAGTAATCAAAAGAGCAAGAGATGAGTAAATGAGCAGTGAAATGAATAAATGAGCAGTGAAATGAGTAATCAACTGAGCAGGAAATTAGCAGATGAGCAGTGACATGAGTAACTGAGTAATCAAAAAAGCAGGAAATTAGCAGATGAGCAGTAAAATGAGTAAGTGAGTAATCAAAAGAGCAAGAAATGAGCAGTGAAATGAGTAAATGAGCAGTGAAATGAGTAGTTATATATTAAATGATTTCATCACTTTCTTACCATTCGGAGATTAAGCTTCAAAGCTCCAACATGAATGTTATTTCTGCAGTCAAACCCTATGCTTGTCACATGTGTGACAAAAGCTTCGGACGGAGATATAACCTCTTGAGACATACCGAAAAATGCACATGCTGAAGATGAATCTAACGTAGATGAAGTTGAGGTGGATAATTCTGAACCTGAATTTAAAAGCCGTAGATTTGAAGATACGAAAATGGAAAACAATGAAACTGAATCTACGTATGATGAAGACGACGATCTTGAGGAAAATGATTCGGAATCCGTCATGGAGGTGGAAGATGACGAATTATCTGATGAAGATGAGTCTAGTTCGGATTTGGAAGACAACACCGCATATCGAGACTGGTTGAAAGAGTCCCTAGAAGCCACCGATGAGATGTGGAGTGCAAAATATGAAAAGTACATCAACGGGGATATGAGTAAAGATCAGGCCAAGGAAAAAGCCAACGTGAAGACCCTTTTGGCAGTCAAGCGAATCTTTTTCAACAAATGCAAAGATTTTTTGTCAAGTTACATACATCTGAAAGATAATGGCACCCAGCACGAAATTGTAGAAGACATCCAAGGAAAATTGAATACAGGCATGGAAGTAAATAGGGCTCTGAACAGGATAATGCATAAACACCGTAACACATGTGACGGCCTGTTCCAACAAGATGAAGATGAAGAAAACGCTGAAGACAGTGACGATTAAAGACTTGAATAGTTTTCCAAAGAAAAGATTATTGTCATTTTACAGTCATTGCCAACCCGTGGGTCCACTGTGAGCAGAATTTGGTTTCATCGAACATGGGTACGGTACGGGTAGGCAATGCCAATACCGTTCACGCTAATACACCAGTGGAGTGTCATAGCAGTGCATTTAGATACCCTCTGAACCAGTCCTGTCTGTCCAGATCCAAGGTAGGATTTTACCCATGTAGAGCGCCTGATCCCGGCGTATGGAAGCTGTGTTGGATTTGTGCTGAGTATTAGTATCAAGTAAAGGGTTCATTTATCTCCGGACCCGGGACTATTTCGGATGGTAAACCCAGAGATCATCAGCGCAGAAATATATAGGCAATTCAAATTTGGGCCTATAGCTCTTGGCGGGACCTTAATAACAAATGAACGATTTTTAGTGTAGGTTTGATGCAAACTATAAAAACGACCTGCTATGCTGATTATGGAATTATGGATAGATAAGATACACACTAGACTACTACCGTACCATCAGGGTTCAAGTTGCGATGGAGTTGGGTTGATATGTAGTCCTTGTTGGTCTTTACATAGTTGGCTGCCCGTAACCAATAGTCCACGAATCCAGCTGGTTGGATCTTCTCGAAGAAGTTCCAGATGTAATACAGTTTGGTAGTGCCTGCCATTCTTGCCCAGCGTTGGAAGCGAAATGAATGTACGTTGCGATCGTACAGTGAAGATGAATGGTGTCTATGAATGAGGGTCGTGACCCGGCCCGCGACGATTATGTCTAGTCACGTCACGGTCATTGAATAAACATGTCTACTCCGCAACCCTGGATTCCGCAACCCTGGATTTACACGGTCAAACACAATTTGTTGTGTACTTTTCAGTGGGGTAGCACGGTCATTTTGATTGGGGGGTTACATTTTTTGAAAGGGCACTTGCACATCCGTGGTAAAAATGTAAGCACGTGTTTTTTCCCGGACACTTGGCCTCCGTAAAATCAAAAAGGGGGGGGGGGGGGGGGGGGGCTGTTCAAAACCGACCATTATTCACACCGTAACGGACAATAATGGGCCCAGGGAGATACGTGCGTCAAACAAACAAAAAGGCACCCGAACGGCTGCTGGCATAAAAAGGGTACCAATTCTTTTTATAAAAAGGGCACTTCGTAATAAAAAAGGGGCACTCCTACAAAAATATTGGCGGGGGGGGGGAAGCGCCGGGGAAAAAGGGCATATCATTGGAAACGGACAGTCTTTAGAAAATATTGTGGGGTATAAATACCCCCCTAATCAAAAAAATCACGGCCTTTTGGGGTTACAGCTGGCATCCTTGCTAAATCAATTAATTCTTTGAACCATAACCAACGAGATGTGGGTGGGTGCCATCGTTAATTGTGACCGTAAATACACCTAATTTGCATAAATCGTTAAAACCTGCCGTGTAATATATTTTTCCCCAGATTTGGGTATATTTTTTATTTTTTATTTTTTTGAAAATTTTATTTTGGAGATTCTACTTGCCCATCCTTACTTCATTAACATTTTCTAAAGTATATAAGTGACTGAATAGTTATGAGGACATACGATCCCAAATGGCTACTATTATACCCAAAAGTTGCATGCATTTACCTTGTCTCCAGATATCTTCAAGTAGTCTTGCAAAAAAAACTTCAGTATTGATGAGCTTCAAATTCACCAAGTTGCTTACTGGCACAGTTACCCTATTAAAACCTTATGGAAAATCATGTGAACAATGATAACGTTGTGATATTTAGCCCAGCAAACAAACACGGGGAAACGGGGTGTCTGTTAAATGGCGTAATTAGTGAAGGGTTGCCTAACGTGGGAGACTTGAAAAAAGTTCAAGGCAATTCCCAAAATTATTGGAAAGAAAATTAATGGAAAAAAAACATTTTGACAATGACATAATTATTGCAAGCCTACTTCTTTTCGGGGGGGGTGAGGGGGATTTCCTTGAACTTATTCAAATGTCCCACGTTAGACGACTCATCACCTAAATTAAGCCCAGTTTACGGACAACCAGCATGTTTTTCCCTGTTTTGGTTGCTGAGCTACATATCACAATGTTATCATTGTTCACATGCTTTTCCAAAAGGTTTTAATAGGGTAGCTGTGGAAGGAAGCAACTTGGTGAAGCGGAAGCTATCGATACTGAGGTTTGGCAAGACTACTTGATGATATCTGGAGACAAGGTAAATGCGGGCAGTTTTTGGGGTATGATGATAACCATTTTGGATCGTTACTATATCCTCATAATTATTCAGTCAAATGCAGAAGAAAATGTTATTTAGGTCAAGGTGTACAATCACCAAAATACACTTTTCAAAAAAAAATAATAACATTAAGAATATACCCAAATATGGGAATGAATATATTACACGACAGGGATTTATGCAAATTAGGTATATTTGGGTATAAATTAAGGGTGGCATCCACCTACATTTTGTTCTCCATCCTTTGACTGATTGATCTGACATGGTTGCCTGCTATTACCAAAAAATGCAGTCCAAAGTGTAATATTCCACTTTGGCTGGTCCACTAATAAGAAGAAAACAGACTAGCACTGCGTTTTAATTTGTATAGTTTCATAAAAGCAATAACATTCCGGTGTGCCACTGTACTATTATTCATAGTCGCTTCGCCGTAAAAAAGCAATTACTTTTTCATCCTGCGTTAAAAAAATCTCATATTACATGTATTCCTAGTTCAAAGCAAGCCAAATAACATGGTAAGTGCCGCTTGAACTCTGGTTGAACCGGTGACCCAGCTTTTTGCAAAGCAAAGTGCTGCCCCAAGAGTCTCCCATTACTTTGTATACATAAAGGGGCCTTTGAGGTCTGGGTTTTACCGCCAGACCTACCCAAGCAATCAATCATGCTATTGTTGCCTTGCCACATTCAACAACACCAGCTTTTATGAATTTACTAAAGTGATGAATACAACATGATGTCATTCATAAATTTGTCTTGTTTTCTTGATATTCATTTTCCTTTATGAAAAAGAAATCCTTTTTTTGGGGGGGGGGGGGGTAAACAATCAATAGACATCGATGGCAAAATAAACAATGGACATCTGGGATCGGAATATATTCAGACACTATGGGAAAGTACTATGTTGACATATAAAGCCATAAAACCAAACAGCATTGGGGTTATTACGCGAAATACAAGCGACTATGAAAAATAGTACGGACGCGCGTTCGTGTAAGAACAGTACAAGTGGCACATCGGAAGGTTCAAAAAGTCCAGCATATCGTGTGACCTTATTATAAACGAGCGTGCGACACAGCGCCCTCTATTTTTCTCTGGCACTTAGCATGAATGCTCGTTGAAAAACCATGGCCTACGTAATAAAATCTGGTCGAATTTAACAACGTAGAATGTCAAGAAAACATCAGTGGAGAAAGATTTTTTCTGCTCCTTTATTTTACTTAGCCTAACTTGATCTCTCTTTTCTGTGTCTGCATTTTCCGCTTTTCTGTATTTATCGGAGGTCTTATCGCCGATACTTGCGCCACTCACGCGTGGCCGCGCCGGTTTTCATGGCGTGCACGCTGATACCGCTTGGTACCCTCCTCCTCTCTTGTCGTGACGTTTATATTTTTCCCCTATTTTTTTGTCTTTTTGAGCGTCCATGTTTGATAGCTTTTGTGTCGCAAAGGAAAATGGGACCGGAAACATTTGGGCCGAACACGTGATGTGAGTAGATCTATTCTAGTCATCATTTGAAGAAAAAAAATACCAAAAAAAAGGATAATTTCTTTTTTTGTAAGTTGATTTAATTTATTAACAGATGGTTTATTTAATATATTAATAACGTTAATCAGTTAGTGTATGTTTCAATTCTTTTTAATTAAATATGTTTGTTGAAAACACCGACAAGATTGCCTCAGGATAAAGTTATACATGTACATTGTATGCACGTTGTTGTTTATGACATTCTGGTGCACTGGTGGACTGGTTAAGAGTCTGGTTCACTAGTCCGGCTGACAAGTAAAACCCTGACTTTCACTCATTACCAAGATTCATTCGTGGCTTGGAAATTTAGGACCACTGCCTGGCCATTATTTTTTTCGTTTCGTGAACAAGTACAATCTTTTCATTATACTAAACAGGACGACCTTAAATAGCTTATCATCGTTTACTATTAATCATTGTAGTTAGGGCATACAATTAAACAAACAAATGCAGCTCGGGGTTACATGGAATACGTTTAAAATAGAAAAACCGTTTTTCCACCGGAAAACAAAATCTGCATCATAGTTGAACGACTATTTCAATTAAGTAAAGTGACTCAAAATAAACCTGAACTAAAAAGAAAAACAGACTATGCAGGTTTGTCAAGCAAAACAAATTCCTTTCACTCTTTGTAGTACTGTCGAACAAGCTTTTTGTATTACGAAGAAAAAGCGCAATTATTATTGTTTATTTAGGGACGAACAGTGTTCCGCCAAATGCAACAACTTCTTGCTACATCGGTGACTTCAGCTGAGAAATTAAAAAGAAAACACCAGAGAATCAAACACAAGTTAAAAGTTTTCTGCCAGATCCCATAGCTTATGCAAAGAAACAGATTGAAACTATACAGACGTTTAAAATAGTATGCAGTCAACGGATGTCAAAGATTTAAGACGTGATGGTCTTAGTGGATTCTAAGGCTTATAACTATGTCCTTCAGGAAGATCTTTCTTTCCTGCGTCGGGGAAGATGATATTTTCGGGGTCAGCCCTGTACAGATCGGTATCGACACGCTCGAAGTAATCGGGAAACTTGAAGGCCTTCAACTGACTCAGGAAGCTCCTTGCAGCCTCCGAATCCTCTCCAACACCTTCCAGCTCTGCACGGAGGACGTACTTCAATCCTGGACGCGGAGTAAACTTCTTGTATAGACCTAAGTGAGAGATACCGAGATCTTTGGGAGCTTTCTGAAGGATGAAGTTAGCGCCCGAAGATTCCATCCAGTCTTTCTCAAAGGTTTCCTGAAGCGTGGCATCGTTTTCATCAGCGGCCTGGACAAAACGTTCAACCAATACAAAACTTGGCATTGTTGGCCATTCATGGTTACAAATCGAGAAAGGACTTATTGAAATATCATGAAAAAACAAACATGCGCCATGAGAATGTGCAACACAAAGACATTTGGAATGATACGCCTTTTCTTTGCTACATTGGTTTAATTTAGGCCCCTTTGTGTTATTTTGCTTTTAGATAAAACATGGGTACGGGAAAACTCACCTTGAATGATGTGATGATGAAGACGCCCTTGTCATCTTTTGGCAGCCAGGGAGCTAATGGCTTCCCAGTATTTGTTGTAATCTCAGTGTAGCCACCTTATAGATAAGAATTGAAAGAAAATGATTTAAGATCGAAACTGAACTTGAGCAGCTCAATGATTTTTGTTCACTTGTCAATATTGAACTTTGACCTCGTGATTAATTAACGGCTTGCCAATGCAGTCGAATGAACAAAAGGCTAATAGCAGTTATATGGGTCCGAACATCACCAAAAGAAATGGAATCATCTAGTCGGATATAGCTGGTGCGATTGATGATCCATGCCTGCGACTATTTTTTGGTTGTCTGTGATTCTTTGCGATTCAGAATGATTACTTAGTTTCACAACGATTCTGTTGCAATTTACAGGCCTTATTTGGAAAAGCCCATCAGGTTTTTCATCTACATGTGGTTATTTTTTCAATTGTTATAAATGAATATAGAATCATTGTGGTTAACGATTAGGCCTACTCTTCATTAAAGGCATTTTTTTAAATTAAGATCTGATCTGAACCATGTCTGAAGTCCTACCTGGATAGGCCACGTTGTCTGCTGACGTTGAGTCCTTCATCATTCTTATCCAAGCCTCTGATGGTTTGCTCTGCTGAAACCCCTCAAATGTTAGTCCGTCGAACGCAGCATGATTCACGTACTTGAAGGCACCTGTGAAGTAAGGATGAACAAAGAACGCGATTAAGTTGACTTTAAGTTTAATACAAAAAATACGGCAGCTATATGCTAGGATAATAACATTGCGCATGGACGTCGCCAGGATTTTGTTGGTGGGGGTGGTAGCACACACCATTTACGGCACGTGTTGAGCATCATTGCACGATGGAGGCGCTGAGGCGGAGCGTCATGGCCTAGCGGTTAAGAACACCGGCATGCTCTGGTGTTTCATAGGCAACAGTGATGTGGGTTCGAGCCCGTAAAGGGCCTGCCACATTATATGCGCTCTCATAGGAGACCTTACGGCGACCAATTTGTTTTAATAAATTTAACAATCGCAGCGAGGACGCAATAAAAAGACAACTTTCTGTCTCAAAGAAGCTCAAGCTACGCTCATACTGTGCTCTTCCCGCGGTTACGATGCGTTCAACTCGCTCTCTATGCGCCCCTGTCAAGCCCAATTACTCGATCTAGGTGCTGTCACTGCGCCCACACTACGCTCTGCTCGCTGTTGATACGTCCTAGTAGCATGCGTCGCGCTCTCTATTCGACCAAAATACGCTCATGTGACGTCACTTGCACTGTATAAATACCACGACAAAACGGTCAATACACAGTCCAGTATTAAACTTATTCTACAAGTTCATCACAGTCGAGTTACTTTCTCATAGAGACTACATCGACTGCCTTGCGCCCATAGGCTGCCTCAACGCCACTTCAATGTCGCACAGCGCCCGAGATGCGTCATTACCACACTGGCCAGGGCGCAGAGGTGTTGCGATTGTTTTGCGGCATGTTCAAAGACCTTGGCGCTCATCGGAGACCATTAAGACCCTCTGGCGCCCATCTGGCGACCTATGTAGTTGTTTTTACGCGCCAGCTATTTTTCAAGAACCCAGTGACACTTATCGCTAAGAGAAGGGGTTTGCCCTGGTGTTTCTGGTCTCCTGTATAAACTCCCACGCGGAGTATTAAGGAGATGAACCAACCAAGAACCAAGAAGAACCAAGTTTCATACAGAGATCCGGAAGTGCCACACAAGATGTTGAGATACTAAAAAAAATTATCGCGGGATGACAGCATATAGTTCGTGAGATGTCGACCAAAACACATCCCGTATGATATTTTAATATAGGATAAATCCTCTGAACCCTGATCCTGTACAGGGTTGGATTTTACCCATAGAGCGCCCGACCCGTGCAGAAGCAAAGGGGTTCCTAACTATCCTTGTCGGATCCGGGAATAACACGGACATTTCGGATGGTAGACCCAAGAGAGGGGTGATCATAAGCCCAGAAATCTGTGGTAAAAGGGCATTCCAAATTTGGCCTTGTTTGGCGCACATAAGGGGCCATTCAGAATTTTCAATGTTTTAAAATTCGATCTTTTTTCCAAATTGTGGGTGGGTGGGTCAAGCTAAATAATTGAAAATCGAAATTCACTTTCCATGGAAAAAAGATAAAAAAACAAAGAAAGATAGATCTTTTGACTTGCCTGAACTACGCGCAAACGTTCCGATATCGCGATGCGTGTTTCTTTTCCAACTTCGTCCCTGTACGTACTGTCAGTGGCGTAGCCAGGATTTTTTTCAGTGGGGGGGGGCGTCATGTAGATCAATGATAATTTTTTTAGAAACGCCATTATGATTCCAAAATTTCTCACTGTGTCACACAGTGAAATATCTAAACAGCGTCGTTGTATTGTGATTGTTGTATTATTCTTGCACACTATTTGCAAGTCGACATAGATATCCTTGAACCACTGCCCCTGCTTTGCACAACAAGTGCACATGAATGAACGATTCGACTTTTATTCAAAGAAATTTCTATGTACAGTCACCAGACTCTATTCAGTAAAGTCCCCGTCAAAACGAAGTAAACAATCCACGTGCATAACGCACGGCTACACCATCGTACAGTGTGGCAGGGACACCAACAAGTAACACAACAACTAAACATGTTTTAAAAAAATGATAAATATTCTGATTGAATTTCGTTAAAAGATACTTGTTGGTGAGGTATCACATATTTTATGTACATGCAAGTGCATGTACATGTACATGTTCAGTTTTTTATTAATCGAAATTAGGGGTGGGTGGGTGGGTCAAAATAATTTGGAAAAAAAGTCGAAATTTTAAAACATTGAAAATTCTGAATGGCCCCTAACATAACAAAAAATGTACTACCGTACCATCAGGGTTCAAGTTGCGATGGAGTTGGGTTGATATGTAGTCCTTGTTGGTCTTTACATAGTTGGCTGCTTGTAACCAACTGTTTACGAATCCAGCTGGTTGGATCTTCTCGAAGAAGTTCCAGATGTAATACAGTTTGGTAGTGCCTGCCATTTTGTACGTACGTGCGATCCTGGAGTGGACTCAATTGAATCTGGGAATGATCAGGGCGGGGTGAGAGTGACCTAGCTCGGCCGCAACTATCGATCTATAGTCATCGAGCCAACAAGTACAGGCGTCATGTATACACAACCCTGGAAACACGCGGGCCTCTGTACACTCAAGCATTGTGCAATACTTATCTTGGCCAACCTGTCAGTGGGTTTTCTTCGTATCAGTGTTATAGTATTGCATAATAACTGAGCAGATTTTCGTATTTCAGGCTTCGATCCAGATTGTGTGGGGAGGGGGGGGGGGCAAATGTGTTTTTCCTTACCTTTTGATACGCGGCCAAAGGATCGAGGATTCACTGCTACAACACATACAGAGCATGATAAATGGGGTGGATATGGTTGCAATTATGTATGGAAGGTCAATGAGACCATAGAGAGGGACATTGCTCTGTTGTACTTACTGTTACAATTAATGAAAAAGGCATTTTGATAGGGGAGGGCGGTGTGAAAGTATTAACAACAATTGCTTTGTCGTCACCTGTCCTTAAAAAAAAATCAGGCCATGCAGTCTATGCAGATGTATGATTGACTGACTTTCGATTACGTAATGGTGCAGCTGATGTCGCTCTTACCCAAGGACTCAAGGTTTCATCCGATATCCACTGAGCAAACAAGCTAGTGTTTGCGATAACATAGATGTTTGAGCAGTTGCGTAGCCAGGAATTTTTCAGTGGGGGGGGGGGGGGGGGCGCTGGGGGGTTGGAACATTTCATGGGGGGGGGGGCGTCATGTAGGGCGTCAATCGCTTCTCAAAAGTGGGGGGGGGGGGACATACCTTGATCAGAACTTAGTGATGCGAGCGCGAAGCGCGAAGCGCGTAGCCCTTATGGCGTAAAGGGCCCGAAAAAAATTGGATTCTAGATGTTCTGTGGTGTGATCTGAAGCAATTTCTTACCACTTTCCTCCATACTTTAACTAATATTTTCTTAGCAAAAGATAATTATTTGAACATCGTTTTCGAGATTGGAGTCCTTAAATCAGCTATCGGTATTCTGAGCTGTAGGCGTGGGGTTCGGGGCCCGCTTAAGGGCCCCGAAAAAAATTGGATTCTCGATGCTCTGTGGTGTGATCTGAGGCAATTTCTTACCACTTTAACCAATAATTATCCTAGCACAAAAGATAATAATTTAAACATAATTTTCGAGGTTTTCTCAGCTGAGGCATAAGAAATTTTTTTGAACATTGTTTTCGAGGTTGGAGTCATTGAATCAGCTACCAGGCTGAGCTATAGGCGTGGGGTTCGGGGCCCGCTTAAGGGCCCCGACAAATTTTGGATTCTAAATGCTCTGTGGTGCTATCTGAGGCAATTTCTGACCACTTTATCCAATATTTTCTAAGCAAAGATACATTGTGGAACATAATAGGGCCCATGGCGTCATGTAGATCAATGATATTTTTTTTAGAAACTCAAAATCTCAGTGGGGGGGTGGGGGCGACTGGGGGGGGGGGACAAGGTTTCATGGGGGGCGGTCCCCCCCCCACGCCCCCCCCCCCCCCCCCCCCCCCCCCCCCCCCCCCCCCCCCCCCCCCGGTGGCTACGCCACTGGTTGTAACACGATCAATTTACGGGGGTCCGCTCATAAGTCCGACGCCTCATAGGTCCGACGCTTCATAAGTCCGACAAAATCGCATCCCCTAACCAAATAAAGGCCCATAAGTCCGACGCCTCACAGGTCCGACGCCTCATAAGTCCGACGACTCATAGGTCCGACGCCTCAAAGCTCCGACGCCTCGTAAGTCCGACAAATTAAACGCCTCATTTTTTCCGTTGTCGGACTTATGAGGCGTCGGATTTATGAGGCGTTGGACCTATGAGGCGGAATAAATAAATTGTATGCCTCATAAGTCCGACGCCTCATAAGTCCGAAATTTCGGACTTATGAGGCGTCGGACCTTTGAGGCGTCGGACTTATGATACGGCCCCAATTTATTTGAGATTTAACGAATTTGAGATTTAAAGATTAATCTTGCGTTCATATTCAACATTGACCAATCACAATCTTAGTCCTGATTTCGGAATGACGTCAAGCATGCTTAGATATATCAGGCATTCTACCGGAGATGAGCTCCGTGGAGAAAGAGTGATACTCAGACTAGCTGTAGAGGTGATCTGCGCTCAATTTTAATTTTATATACAGACTGTATGTCAAATTATTCCAACTTGAAAGCGCTGATTTCCTTGTACAAAACATAATTCTCAAATAACCTTATTTGCCACAGTAAACAATTCGATACAAATCACAACCAATGGCACACATGATTTATTGTTCTGCTGTCCAAAACGAGGGCCTATAGACACATTTGTAAAGTACACTAAGCTAACTACGACTTCAGTCCTTAAACTACAAGATTTGCATTGTTTGCATGTACTTTTCTCAAAAACTTCCATAAAAAATTGAAGTTTTCAAGAAAAATGTTAAAGAAATCCATTAACCATCCTTCAACCAATAAATTTAGGGATAATCAATAAGGTTTCATTATTATATGTTGTGGTTTTTGCCGTTGGTTAAGAACTAATTTAATTATTGAAATTATTAATAATAAAGTTATTTAACATTAACAAGTTGAATTTTGTGAGGTTTGTAATAAATCAAACAATCACCAAGTCCAATAACAACACATTAAATGGCCAGAATTTAGTTCACAAAGAATAGAAACAATCAAAAAATACTTTTTATATCAAAATTTAAGAGTATCAAAACAACATTATCAAAATATACGTACTTCTATATTTTAATTTTTAAAATGATGGTAACTTTAGAGAAAAAGAGCTATAAAATTGTAGAAAAACTGCACAATTATAAGGAAATTAAAGAAAAATGCTTTCTTGTTTTGATAAAATTCATAAGAATTAAATTATGTTCAAGGCACGATTTGGCTTTCAATTATTGACACTAAATTTCAAGCTCTCTCAAGAAGGCAGGCACATCACTGTCTTGTCTATGTGTAAAATCGATACAAACCAGTGATTGCTTGCTTGTTTTTGGATTGAATTCCTGATCTAGGAATTTGTGCAGAAATGGCACCATGATAGGACCAGTCAGATTGGAAGAAATTTACAAGGCCGAGGGTTTGGGGCCGCTAAGATTCCCAATGGGGGTCTATGCCAAATATTTATATTTTATTTTAAGGCAGCCCTTAAAATACCCATTTTGTTCTACAAAAACTTTTATAGGCGAATAAGCAGGAAAAAGACATTAAGGGGCCTGTTTTATGTTTAATTCATATTCATGTTTTTATGTTTGTTAATTTAACAGTCGAAACAGCCTTGAAGTGACCTAACCTGTGGCGACATGGCTGATACCGAACGCACTTTTTACATGCGCAATATGAAAAGTGGCCTCATCGTTGATT
Organism: Patiria miniata; assembly: GCF_015706575.1. NCBI lineage: Eukaryota > Metazoa > Echinodermata > Asteroidea > Valvatida > Asterinidae > Patiria > Patiria miniata. The sequence goes on from NW_024037062.1 coordinate 2,896,222, forward strand.
GGTGTGCAGCCCCTTTGCCCTATTTCTTTTGCTTTCACTCATTAAATTGAACAACGCTTTCAATCGGGTACTGTATGTTTGCTGTGCACTATCAGATTCAACGTCCAACATAATGAAGATGTACACAGAGTGTGTGAATCTGAAGTCGAGTTGTGTGTAAAAATGATGGTTCTAGTAGTCATCCCACGAACGCGAGTGGAACACGGAATAATGTAGTGCGTCTGAGTCAACACACCCCGGAGCCGTAAGCCGAGTGGTATGTGGGACACAGACGCAATACATTATCTGTGTTCGACGAGCGCGAGCATGATAAATTTATCTTCAAGCAAACTTGATGCACTAAGAAGGTTGAACACGCACACTGTACACAAACTTTCAGTGGATATCCTATCACACTTGCGTGTTTGTATGGAATGGCGCACGATCTTGGAATAGCTCAAGACGTGGAGTGCCGTATAGACCGTGGCTGTGCTACACCGGTTATATGTAGCACAGCTTGTTGCCATGGATCGACCAATCAAGATCGAGGATTAAAGTTTACTTGAAGATAATGTAGAATATTTGTGTTCCCTAGACACAAATAATAATGATCTACTATATTAAAATCTTAAATCACTCCAGAATACTGGCAGAAAACCTATCCATGAACAAACAAAAGCTCAACAGGCAATTATGTAAAAGAGTGTGCTTTTTATAAAATAAAGTCTACCACCATCCTTCTTCTTCTTCTTCTTCTTTGCCAAACATCTCGTGGCACGGCTCTGAGTTCCTGCTGAAGAGTTTGAAGGATGGTCCAATACTTTGAACCTTCTCCGTAGGTAGGATTCATACTTGGTCTCAGACCTAGCTAACTGCTCATACTTTGTGACTTCATTTCTGTGGAAAGGATCAAAATGGTGAAATGGCACATAAATATGAAGTGAAGTGATATTTGGAAGGCAAGGCGTAACCCAAAATTTGTTATACATTTCAGTCAAAACAAGGCATTTTTTTGCAGTGTTTAACCCTTCACAAAAAGCACTATAATTATGATCAGTATTTTCGGGAACTCGGGAAAACAAATATGAGATAACTTAACAGGGACAAGCAAGCATTTTTTCATACTTTTAACGCCACAGCACTTGACTCTTTGAAACTTTCGCAATTGCATAACTCCATTTGCGCCACATTTTATTGCAAAAGTTGCACAACATTTGATGTTGCGCAACATATCAGTTATGACATTTCGCGAAGGTTTCACAGTTCCTAGTAACACAACTAATGCAACAAATTAGGGCGTAACTTACGCAATCATTTTAAGGTGGCATATAAGTTATGGTGTAGCGACTGAAAATATATGGTTTGGCTGACTAATCATGATCTCATGGAGCATATCAATGCCCAAATTTTCAAGGTTGATACAAGAAAATCACAGCTATGTTTTTAAAACTAGTTTTTAAAACTTTGTAAAGTTTTAAAATATTTTAGAGCTGCCACATGATTCCGAAGCAATTCAAACAAAAGTATTCTCAAAAAGGCGGACAGGGTGATTCGACAACTGATTTGTTGTAATTGGCTGCTAGTGATTTTTGAAGACCTGACCTTGCCTCTATCGTTTATGATTGGACAACACTTACATATAAATAAGAGGTTCGTTCATAAGTTGTAGACAAGACAGCGGAGGTAACGAGGAAAACTGCACAGAGGTGATAAAGTTGACCCTAGTTGCTCCTTTGCCTGTGTAGTCAATGCCTGTTGTGATGAATGGAGTATTGATACGGGTAGAGCCTTTAAGACCCATTGATCCACTGAAAAAAAACAGCATTTCATCAATCAATCAAGAAATCAACAGGGTATTTTTGTCCTTTAGTGTAACAACAACTTCAATGTTTGAAATGTATGTATTACTGACACTTAAAGGGAATATACATCATTTGCTTTTGCTGTAATTTTCAGAAATGGATGGAATTGGGGGGTTGGAAATATATAGCAAATATAGTTACACTGACTTTTTAGAGGTTTTGGGTTCGAAAATGCTATAAAAACCAAGAAAAACAATCATTTTCCTGTAGTCTGGTTCCCTGACTCCATTTAAGAAGAAACAGAGCAGTTTACACATATTGGGGAATTGTAAGGTCAGGGAACCAGTCTAGCTGGCTTGTACCTGTTCATAGGTGTGTAATCGATTGCAAACAAGTGCGATGGTCAACTGGGGCCAGTATTTGAAAAAAAAGCCAGTTTTTTCCAACGCTGATCAGCCGATCAGCGTTGGAAATTGATACAAAAATACCACTTTTCTTGAAAATGACAGTATACCAGGTGCCATGATTTTACAGGATGCTTTACACTGTCATTCACTAACAGTCCAGCAAGGTATTTCAAAATGATTTGGTAGTTTTATTTTGTGATGTTTGCAAATGTTGTATTTTCCCTTTAAGGGCACTATAAAGAACAATTACCATGATGTACCCACACTCAGCCTTCTGTACCTAGATAACACACAGCAATCCATGGTTCCTGCATAGCCTACAGGCCTTATAAAGGTCATGTTGTGGCAGAGCATGGTGATAGCAAGATCAAATTCAAGATAATATTACAGTGTTAACATTGCTTATGGATACATGAACATATATCCATCCAGAGGTGCGTGGGTACCTCTACGGGACAGCATACGTTACTGACATGGCAAAAGTCAAGGCAACTAGTTTCTCTAGTGTCGGCAAAAAAAAATGATTTGATTTACAATGACCTGACAACAGTTGCTTGGTGACAACTGCTTGGTGACAATGAACCAATGACAATGACCTGATCATGATGACGATGGCCTAATGACAATGGACTGGTAAATGGCCAGATGACAATGTCCAAATGTTCTGAGGCTGATGGCAATGGCCTAATGACAATGTCCTGATGATGTCTTATGCTAATGACCTGAGGCTGATGGCAATGGTCTGACGCTGATGGCCTGAGGCTAATGGCAATGGCCTGACGCTGATGGCCCGAGGCTAATGGCCTGACGCTAATTGCAATGGCCTGACGCTGATGGCCCGAGGCTAATGACCTGAGGCTGATGGCAATGGTCTGACGCTGATGGCCTGAGGCTAATGGCCTGACACTGATGGCAATGGCCTGACGCTAATGGCCTGACGCTGATGGCAATGGCCTGAGGCTAATGGCCTGGCGCTGATGGCAATGGCCTGAGGTTAATGGCCTGACGCTGATGGCAATGGCCTGAGGCTAATGGCCTGACACTGATGGCAATGGCCTGAGGCTAATGGCCTGACGCTGATGGCAATGGCCTGAGGCTAATGGCCTGACGCTGATGGTAATGGCCTGAGGCTGACGGCCTGAAGCTGATGGCAATGGCCTGAGGCTAATGGCCTGGCGCTGATAGCAATGGCCTGAGGCTGTTGGCCTGACGCTGATGGCAATGGCCTGAGGCTGACGGCCTGACGCTGATGGCAATGGCCTGAGGCTGATGGCCTGGCGCTGATGGCAATGGCCTGAGGCTGATGGCCTGAAGCTGATGGCAATGGCCTGAGGCTGATGGCCTGACGCTGATGGCAATGGCCTGAGGCTAATGGCCTGGCGCTGATGGCAATGGCCTGAGGCTGATGGCCTGACGCTGATGGCAATGGCCTGAGGCTGATGGCCTGACGCTGATGGCAATGGCCTGAGGCTAATGGCCAGATGCTGATTGCAATGGCCTGACGCTGATGGCCTGACGCTAATGGCCTGACGCTGATGGCAATGGCCTGAGGCTGATGGCCTGACGCTGATGGCAATGGCCTGAGGCTGATGGCCTGAAGCTGATGGCAATGGCCTGAGGCTGATGGCCTGACGCTGATGGCAATGGCCTGAGGCTAATGGCCTGGCGCTGATGGCAATGGCCTGAGGCTGATGGCCTGACGCTGATGGCAATGGCCTGAGGCTAATGGCCTGGCGCTGATGGCAATGGCCTGAGGCTAATGGCCTGGCGCTGATGGCAATGGCCTGAGGCTGATGGCCTGACACTGATGGCAATGGCCTGAGGCTGATGGCAATGGCCTGAGGCTGACGGCCTGACGCTGATGGCAATGGCCCGAGGCTGATGGCCTGACGCTGATGGCAATGGCCTGAGGCTGATGGCCTGAGGCTGATGGCCTGACGCTGATGGCAATGGCCTGAGGCTGACGGCCTGACGCTGATGGCAATGGCCTGAGGCTAATAGCCTGACGCTGATGGCAATGGCCTGAGGCTAATGGCCTGACGCTGATGGCAATGGCCTGAGGCTGATGGCCTGACGCTGATGGCAATGGCCTGAGGCTGATGGCCTGACGCTGATGGCAATGGCCTGAGGCTAATGGCCAGATGCTGATTGCAATGGCCTGACGCTGATGGCCTGACGCTAATGGCCTGACGCTGATGGCAATGGCCTGAGGCTAATGGCCTGGCGCTGATGGCAATGGCCTGAGGATAATGGCCTGACGCTGATGGCAATGGCCTGAGGCTAATGGCCTGACACTGATGGCAATGGCCTGAGGCTAATGGCCTGACGCTGATGGCAATGGCCTGAGGTTAATGGCCTGACGCTGATGGCAATGGCCTGAGGCTAAAGGCAATGGCCTGAGGCTGATGGCAATGACCGAATGACCATGGGCTGCCATTTGCATGATGACAATGGCATGATGACAATGGCATGATGACAATGGCCTGATGGGTGTCCTGATGGTGATGAACACATGTATTTCTAGCAAGGGCCTAAATGACAAATGTCATAATACTGTATTAATACTGGGGACAAACTAGGATTAAATTTAAACTGCTTACCCTGTAGAGACGATTGTGTTAGAGGAGCGATCCCACAAACTAAAGTCTAAACTGCCTCCAAGATCCAGAGATAAACTTCCCTGGATGTTCAAGTCAACATCAAAACCTGACTGTAATCTCAGTTTCTGTCAAAAAGATAAGACAAGGAAGAGCCTCTTTGACTTACAAACATATATCATTTCTGTGGAGCCAAGCAATCAAGTACAGTAGCAAAGTGAGACATATTCCATGGGCGGTGGTGTTATCAAATATTTTAACAAGCCCTGTTAAGAGTTGGCGGTGGGGGAGGGGGGGAGACAACATAGAACACTATAGGGAACTCGTCACAATCTCCATTGCTAAATTGTAGGTCTTAAGCTTCAAGTTAACTAGTTTTTACTGTTAAATTACTACAATTTAATACAAACAAATTGCAGTCTAATTTCACTCTTTCTGTGTTAGGAGGGTTTTTAAAAATTGTAACATAGTAATGGCGGGTATTACCCTACCCCTCCCCAACAATTGCCACTGAGAAGATGTCGCACATTGTTTCATGGTGAGGGAAACCGTTTCAAGTATTTGTCGCGAGGACTTCTCAGGGGATATCAACTGACCTGAGAATGATCTTGAACCAAGCCAATAACTCTCATATGAGGCATAGGACTATCAGAGGAGCCCATGTTCCATGCCATGCTCATGAGTTCACCGGTGCCAGTGAAGAACACCAGCATACGTAGCTTCATATCCATGCACTCAATGTTCAGTCCGGCCGTTGCCTCACCAGTATCCCCGGTCTCCTCACCAAAGAAATATTCCAAGCCTCGGGAGAAGATACCAACCTGTTAGGAAGAAATATAACAGCATGTCATGGAAAAATAACAGGCAGACCTGTAACAGATGCTGTGCATGATCAAAAGAGGGCGCTATACAACGTGCTAATGAGTCAGATGATGGCAATTCAGTAGCTTGTATGGAATGGATCAAGTAGTGCACCTAACCAATTTGTGGTTCTACAACAACTTGTCAAAGAACACTAACACATCTTTCAAAGTATGGCTTACATAATGCTTTGGTGACCTTGCACATTACAAGATGAGAATGGTTACATGTTTACCACTAGAGGGAGACCTTGTCGTGCATTAAGCCAATGCACACCAAACTTGCCATTCAGACTAGAGTAGCCCTTGACAAGGATAGGATTCTTACTTAGGCCAAAAAAAAAGCCATGCCCGTCGGCAAAATGAAAAGGTTTTTTTCAATGAAAGATGATGTCTCAAAACCGCCAAACTCACTGGTTTGACTGGAATCCTGCTGCTGCACAATTTTAATGTGTTTTTAGATTGGGTTATGGTTGAAAATAAGCTTTATGTGGCCTCTCTGGACTCCCATATATTTGCACTAAGTTTAGTCAGGCACCATTTGCAGTCATCAGCCGACATTTGAAGCAAAAAAAATCAGGTAAAAAAAAAAAAAGCTGCGACGCCGCACCACTTTTTGGGCAAGCTCCATACCAGAAACCGGAGACTTTTTTTTTTGGCCTTATGGGCAGAAGTCCAAATGTGAATACGCCACATATCAAACCTATCCCTTGAGACCAGTATTTTGACAATGTTACAAATAGGGGTGTACATTTACAGGTCGTGCGGGAACCAGGTACCCAACTGGGAAAAAAACACGGGTACCCGGATACCCGTTAAAGAAACCCAATGCCAAAAATTTAAATCTCAAAAGTTGCTGTTCAGATTGTTCATAAAGGTCCTTATGATAATACATGTACTACTACCTCGGTGCGTCAATACAGCAAGATACAATTGTGTACACTGTACAGTGAACTTCATAGCTACACTGTGTAAACTGCAACTTTCACAAGAGTCATAAACGTGAAATATGTTTTGTTTTCCCATGTAGCCTGGTTTTCATTTTAAAAATTCCCCACACATGACATTAAAACCTTTCTTTCTCATTGTCTGAGAACTTAGTAAGTCATTTGTAAAGTTGAATATGGGTACCCGATATAATCTGGAACCAGTTCCTGACATCAATGGTTGGGTGCTCGAGTACCTGGTTCCGATGCATAGCCCTACAAATAATCCCTTTAATAAATAAATAATGTTTGGAATAATCTGCACACTGTACAAGGCAAGCCCTAATTCTCAGCCAAGCAAGAGAACATTGTGTTGACACTCACATTGAGTAACAGTAACGTTTCATTCTTGACATCAAGACCAACGTGGAAATCACTCTTTCTGAGAAGGCCGCTGGACGTCATCTGAATATCCAACCCATAGTTGATGGAGACATCATCAGTATCTGAAAAGGAGATGAACACCGTGAAATAACATAAGGTGCTAACTTATGGACCACTTAACCTACAACCGGAGGTAAATGCCGAAACCAGAAAAATATACTAGTCTGAAGAGCCATGTTGTTTCAAGACAACCTTATGAATAAAGCTGTGAATTCACTTGCAAAAAATCCAACAAAGCAGGTAAGATGTCAGCAGATGGTAATACACAGGAGAAATGCAGTCCAGAGAATTCACAGAATAGGAAACTAAGAGCTTACCGAAAAAGAGACTGTTGAAGGCAACTGACTGGCCAGGGAGAGCCGTGGTGTAGTAATTCTGGACCTGCATATCATCCAGTGCTGATCGAACCGTGTCACTATGAGGGGGGAAAAAAACGGAAAAAAAGTTAAGATTTTTCAGTAACATGCAAATTTGGTTACCGAAAGATACTACTACCTGAAGAGCGAGAGACCTAATGAAGGCTATTTTGACCTCAAAATAACTAGCCCCAACGATTTTGAAGACATTTTCTTTTTTATTTTGGGAAATTCAGCAAAGTTTTAACAACAGTTGTCTGAAATTTCTGATACATCTTTCAAAATCTTATTCCCTAGTTTTCAAATTTTGTTTTTCCCCCCAACAAGTGGGGACTATGGGCTCCGTGCACCAACAAAAGAGGGCACATTTTACCTCTTTTGAGAGCTCTGTGGACAGGACACACAGCGTTCGCATACTGTACTGTACTGGTTTGCTCGCGAAGTACGCACGGCTTCCTGAATGTGTCAAAGCTATAGCCCCAGCATCTTCCCATGAGCGTCAGGCGTCGTCGGCACACAAATACATTCAAGTTTAACTTGAGATGGTCTCCCAGACTAATCCCCGCCCCAATAACTTTGGCTAATTCGAAATACGCAGTGGATGGACCGGGAACCAGTCTAGGTCTCCCCCAACTCTCTTTTTCTTGCTGTTGAAGGGGTACTTGTGCGGAGCCCATACCTTTGTTTCCACCCAGCAGATAAAACCTCACTTTTGAATGGTTCAATGATTATTTGCTGCGGGAAAATCTTAGTAAACACCATCCAGAAACTAAACAATGATCTTGCTGCAAACAATATTATAAAAGCATCTTCTTACTGTCCAATTTAATGAGAAAAAAAGTTTAGAAGATGACCCCTGACCTTGCCTCTGATGTGCCCTTGGCAACATGGAGAACTTTCTCCAGAACAAACCGGGCCGTTTCTCCCTGTGGGCTCTCTCGCAATGACAAGACAATGTTGACAACATCTGCCTCAGATGGCTGGTTGCTTAGCAACAGGTCAGCTGCCAGCGTGCGTGTGACAGTGGAGAACTGTTTGCTGCCCTCATGGAAGATGGTGTTTAGAACGTTGTTGACCTGGCATGTGAGAGGAACAGAAGTTCTAGGATACCAGCCAAAATATCAAGTGATGCCTATTGCTTCTGACAGGTTCTCTGCTTTTTGCCTAGCATGTTGTACATAAAACATGGTTGAGACATGCTTTCAAGTGTTCGCTTCTTGAAGATTGCGACCTACTTTGTAAAAAGTATCTTGATACCGAATTTCGAAATGATACATTCATTGAAAATGGAATGAAACATGTTTCTGGTTCAAATCTTTTATACCTCTTTAGGATGGTTCTTGACATAAACCTTTTCAAGTTTTTGTTTCGAAACTATGATTCAAGACAACAAGTTTCCAATATTAATAAACTTGGGGAGTCAGGTTGGCGTAGCGGTACCTTCCTCGCCATCGCTGTGACCCGGGTTCGAATCCCGCTTGGGCCTATATATTTGGATTGGGTTTTCAGTCTCTACTTGATTCCGTGGGTTTCCCCAGAATATTCTTCTGGGGTATTCTCCTTGTACTCGTCTCCTCTCTACAGGTTTCTTCAGGCTTGCGAGCTACAGTGCCTATGGCGCTTTTGAGGAATCCTTGGTTTCATAACCAGGAATATATCAATAAGAATAAATAAAATAAAATAAAATAATAACTTAATAATGAAGTTACACACAGTTTATAATTTAGGGGTTTACTGAATGAATTCGTGAGTGAGAAAAAAATTTTACCAAAATTACTGGAATTTACTGGAACTGCACGGGAAGTCCAGTTAAGTGCTTTATGAAAAGATCCCGTAATTGAAGGAGGAAATACAGAGTGACTTGAGTTTCTCCAGTCTGAAAGGGATTATCATTAAATCCTTTACCTTCGGCGTGAAATACTTTGCTTCAAATTTCAGCAGTGCATCCAGCGCTACTTCAACCACGTCCATGTCAGCTTCATTCTCGGCCACAGACAAGATTGTATCAATACTGCTTGGCTGGACGGCATTCTTTAAGGCATTCAGACACAAGATTTTTTGGAAGCGATCTTCTGAGTTCACTCCAGCCAGCAGCCATTCCATTGCATCGCTTACCACCTGATCAGGCAAAAAATGAAGAAGTTAACGCCGAGCTCATCAGGAAACTTTCATGAGCTATCCTATCATTTCTTAACCTAGGGGAGCCGTTTTTGGTGGGACCATCTCACAGACGGGGGAAGGCGGATTCCGCAAAGCGACGAAATGCAATGAAATTTAGCACACATGTAGAGAAATTTAATCTGAGCATATTCACAGAATTAGATATTTATAAAACAAAGTGTTTTTTTAATTATTGCCTCTTCATGAATTTGCAAGTGAGCACACTATTACCACAACAGTAAACTCTCATTAAGTCAAATCTCAAGGAATGGATGAAAAATGTTGCAGCATCCGGCGTTCAAGTTAAGCACGGTTCCTGATTTTTCTACAGTAATGTCATCTGCACGTACATGTACATGTACATACATGTACATGAATGGCCTCCACTGTAACTTGCTATGAAATGGACACGTTGTTTGGTACATACACTATCTCTTTTTTAATTCATTCTAATAGTGTATTTTTTTCGTCACAAATCCTCATTTTACTCAGATTTCATGTTGTTCTTACCTACTAGTGTCTGCTCTATAGATAAATTGTGTGATTACATGTAGCAAATCTTTATTATGTGTCGTTTTTCTATCGATATCGGCTCACAATGCTCGGGGTTTTCGGATGTGCAGTCACATGGCCGGTCCTATTTAATGGACACCATTTTAGAAACAAAGAATATACAGCTGATTCATTTCCAAATGCTTTTACAACTTTTTTCTGAACATAAGTTGAACAGTTTACACCAGCTCAAAGACGAGGCGCTGTTTAACTGACTTGGCCAGCTTCTATGAGTTAAGGCAAGATCAAGTCTGCTGATTCCTTGAACATACCTGGGAGTTGCACTGCTCATCTCCCAGATAGCAGTATGAGTTGACCAGTTTAGCCATAGTAAGTGCCATCATTGCTCGGACATCTTTACTGCCAACTTTGTCTTCTTTAAGCAAACCCTTTGAAAGTAAAAATGTATCATCATAAAAGAATACAGCAGACAGTTTATTCATTTACTACACATGAAACAAGATGACAACAGAAGTCTAAGTATGACATCGCCACGGTCTTACTGCTAAATTCAAACCCACACATTCCTCTGTAACAACATCAGGCCATAAAAAAAAGCTTTGGTTTCTGGTATGCGCGCGCATTGCCGTAGCCATGCGCATCGGCAAAATTAAAAAGTTTTTTTCAATGTAAGATGATGTCTCAAAACAGCCAAACTCACTGGTTTGACTGGAATCCTGCTGCTGCACAATTTTAACGTATTTTTAGATGGGGTTACGATCAAGTATAAGCTTCATGTGGCCTCTCTGGGCGCCCATTTATTTTGCCCTAAATTTAGTCGGGCACCATTTGCAATCATCGGCCGACATTTGAAGAAAAAAAAAAACAGTAAAAAAAAAAAGCTGCATCGCTGCACCACTTTTGTGGCAAGCTCCATACCAGGAACCGAAGACTTTTTGTTTTTGGCCTAAGGGTCAGTTTTTTGATGAATCAACGATAGCAGTTTAAAGAAACATCCGCGAGACTTACCAGCAGCCATGAGATCTGGTCCTGTGTTGGGTGGTTGTTGTAAGCCATGGTCAGCAGGAACCTCTCCAGCATCTCAGCGGCATCTGCATCCGTGAAGTCTATCACCTCCTGAGTAGCTTCCCAGGCAGGGGGTGTCTGCGTGGCTGCAAGCACGTCAAATAGCTGGGCTCTGTCAACCAACAAACAAATCCAAATAACACACTCATAGTTCTTTAGTTTTTGTTTTTGTTTTGTTTTTGGTTCACAAGTACATCCTCATCAGTTAAAAAGGGAGAGTTGGGGAAGACCACTAGGAGGTACACTCAAATGCATTACCACTTGGAATGCCTGACGCTCACACGAAGATGCAACTTGTTTATGCACACGCAGAATAAAACCAGGTTTGCGTACTTTCTGCCGTACGCTCGTGACCCATTGCGCACACACAGTGTTCCAGTGTGTCCCACTGGAGCTTTCAAACAAATGATAAAAAGGCACCTTCTACTGTTTGTACACAGAGGCCATGGCGTCTGCCACGCCGATAGCAACTAACATGATTTGAAGCTATTTCCTTTTTAGATGTGCAGACATCTTGACTACTTCATCTGCTTCGATTGAGTGTTTCCCTCATGAATCCAATGGAGCAGTTAATGATGGTGATACTGCAGTTAAGGGTGCTATGAATTTATACCAACCATCAAAACAAGATGTCTCATAAACTAATTAATTGTAACAGACAAAAAAAGAGACAATGAATAATGCATTGTTATCTGCACTATTTACCTGGTCAGTTTAAAACTGATGGTTTCCCCTTGGCCCTTTTTTGTTCAAGTTTGTAAGCTGTGCAGTGACATAGGCACTCTTGCCAAATCCTTGGTTTAATTACGACAGATGAATAATCAGATTTTGATTTTCACATCAATGGCTCACTAATCAACCAGAACTCACATTATAGGGATATTGTCTAAATCTTTGAGCGTGTCAATAATGGCGTCTTTCCCCGAGTTGCGGAAAGCTTGAAGGACATCCAGGTAAGCCATAGCTGACTTGGTCTTGGCTACCGCGTCTTCTGTCAGTCCATCCTTTGCTTCAGCTACCACCTCAGACAGCTACAAAATCAACCAAAACATTCGTTATCAAGAATAACCATGGTTTTAAAGGTCCTTGAAAATGTTGGAAACCTATACAGTAAACTGCAGCTATAACGAACACCGCTATAATTTGGTTCTGAACTAGTAACTTCTATTATAAAGCACAATCACTATAACGAATGACCACTATAACAATCATTTATGATTGATGATTTTTATCATTTATGATTGATGATTTTTACTGATGATCGTTAGTAATATTGTAAATGTATAAATCAAATCTCCTGCTTGTATGTGTAATTCACCCCTCTGCTCTCTTTTCCCCCATCCAAACCCCATTCAATTGTCCTTTCCTTATCTCCTTCATGTTCCCTATTCTTTATTCCAGCTTATTTTACCGTTAAGTTTGATAAACAACCTTTTTCTCTCAATTTGTATTCAGTTCTATATTTTTTCCCTATTTAATGTACGTATTAACTAATATTGATGTGTTTATTAATGTAAATTGTATTCAATTCTGCCACTGGCAGTGAGGAGTACAATTAAAATAAACCATTCATTCATTCATTCATGCTCCCCATTGTGTTGGTTATAATGGCGTTCTACCGTACTTCGTCTCTTGAGCACTTGAGATATAGTAGATCTCCATGTTTTGAATTGCTTTAGAGGCAAGTATGAGTCTCAAGTTAGCTACAGTCATAATTGGGACATTATGCCAGAATAGAAGATACAGTGTCATATCTTGGCTGTGTATTGGACCAAACAACACTTGTTTTGAATGAAAAACATAGGGATTTGTTTTTTTTTGGGGGGGGGGGGTGTGGGAGTGGGGGACAGGGTAGTACAGTGTAGCATTTTTCAACTTATATGTCACAAGTCCCAAGTGACGTTGCCAAGTTTGAGCTATCATGGCTGCTAAGCGGAAATAATGTTTAGCATATTCATGTGCCAAGCAAAAGTCGGGTGAAGATCAGCTGATTTGCTAGCAGGTAAAAGACTGTTGCTAATCAAATATTTTTTTAGTTGAAAGGTAGAATGGACCATTTATCATTTTGTGAACTTTTTTTCGTCTGAAGCAACAAAAGCACTCTAAATCTAAAGATGGATGCTTAACTAACCTGATGAACTTTTAGCTCTGTGAATGCTGTATATTTCGAGAATGCACAATATTCTGGATCTTGATTTCAGTTCACTGTTTCAATGTCATTTTTTGAATTGCGCCCTCTCATATGCGACGCAATTCCAAAATCAGCATTCGGGACAGGATTCTCATTTAGCCGAATCTAGCTACGTGATGTCACACACTGAACCAACAAATAATAGCAGCCGCACACGCGTCTGCATTTTATCAACACTTGCACCCATTCACAGATTCACCAAGTTACAAACCAACTCCAAATGGAAATTTCCAAAAATGTGTCACTTGACACATCTTTGAAAATTACCTTTTTTTTACTGTCTTCTTCAAAACGACAGAATGCTCAAAGGAATAATTTCACAGGAAGTTTAGTGTCATTACTATCTTCTAACCAAGTATACCTTTAAACCATAATGTGGTCAGTTACTTTTTGGAAACATGAAAATGGTCCACTAACTTTAATAGCTTCATGGCATGTGCAAAATGTCATGAAACTGGGTCTGCTGGTAATCCTCACGGGGGATCTTGCAGGAAAAGTCACAGGCTGAAAGCACTCATGTTGATACTTTTACTTACCGGTCTACAACCGTCTCCACACTGTTGTCCCATTTCATCACTGGCCCACGATGTCCTGCGGAGCTTCCCTAAGCCTGTGATGGCGCCCTCTGCTGTTGTACCTTGGAGAGTCTCTGCAACACTATCACTGTTTTGCAGAGCAAGGCTCTGACTGGAAACAAATGACAATTGTGTTAAAATGCAAAGCATGCCAAAATTAAACTGAAAAAATGTCCAGTGGAAATATGGTTTTGCAGGCGAGTACACTGTTTGTAACATGAATTTGAGAATATTATCAACATTTGTAACACACATTACTAGAACAATACCTTGCAGTCACCGATGTGGACAGCTCAGTTCGGATATTCACAAATGTCTTCCACTTTTCAAAGCTCACAGCTGATTGGATGATATTCTTATCCGTTGAGAGGTTACAGGTTATCGAGGCTTCTGATTGGACATCAATACCGAAGCCACTTTTAGGATGTGAGAAGCCGCCTGATTGGACAGTTTGACAGGAGCCAAGATCTTTGAGCTTCAATATTTTGGTGTCAACTTTGGTGTAAGAGACTGCACAGTCTCCAGATGCATCCACCTCAGGTAATAAAATCAGACACAAAAATGAATTAAAAATCAACTGTACTCAAGTCATCAATGCCAAAATGGTAGCATCAAGCTGTCAACTCTAAAGGGAGGCAATTAAGACGACTTCTTAACAGCTTTGGATGCTAAAGAGCAGGTAATGAGAGGGAGCACCAATGGTTTTTCTTTGGGGGTTACAAGGAGAGCACAGGCTTCCAGTAGGGGTCCATGCACCTCCCAACGAGATTGTTCAGACTTCTGTCTGAGTTCAGACTTTTTGAATCTGAGAGAATGACATTATCAGTAAACAAAGATATGAATCTTTCTTCCAAATTTCAGGCTTTTGTATAAATTGAGCCACTGATGGATATATGTGCCTGACCAATTATTAATATAATCATTAATTATCCAGCAGATTTTTAAGTGACTACATGTATGAGGAAATAAATTAGTAGGGCCTACCTCTGTCACTTCCCCTTCAACATCCTGCATTTGAAACAAGCCAATCAGGCCTTTCTTGACATCAGCCGAGCCCTCTGATTCGCTGTCGCTGACATAAATCTGTGTGACCTTCCCTGCGTTCCAGACAAAGTACACAGGCTGGGAGGACGCAACCATCAGTGTTGTGGGAGGGGATTTGAAGGTGTTTTCTGTATCATCCCTGTCAGCAATATGGGCAAGGCTTACATCTCTCAGCTGTGCGGAAAGAAAAACAAGAGGTGATCAAACAAAGTAATTACACTGAAACATAAAGTACAACTACTATAATCTCAGACATCAACATAGTGGTGTTCCCTAACGCGGCGCACTTTGACGTTTCCCCGACTTTCCTCACACAATGTTGCCAAACCTCTTTGTAGGAAAAACTTTAAATTCATTCCGTTAAATACTGGTACTATTACCTTAATAATGCTTGCTGTTAAACCACGGTGAACAATTTTAGTGTCATCAAATTAAGCCCGAAATTCAAAAACGGTGTGAAAATCGGGCACAAATTTGGCCAAGTGTTCCCTAATGTGATGCACTTGAACAAATCTCAGAAAATCCCACTTTAAAATTTAAGAAATTCTTTGAAGTTGATAAATTCTGATAAATCATTATGTTTTCAGTTCACATACATAACTACAAGTTTGTCAGCAAATTGTTTTCTTATTTTTGGGCGCATTTTAAAAGGGTTCATTGTGCACAAAAAAAAATTGGAAAATCACGCCAAAATCGAATATCCCTTGAACTTTGTAGCGGGTACGTAAACGCAAGATTTATGAACTGGACTGTTTAGAGCTTGATGAAGTCTCACTTTCTGTGAAATTTGAGGTAATAATTTTGCTCTAATCAGGAAAGTGGCGAAAACTCAAAGCGCGCCACATTGGGGCCGTACCATGTTAGGGTACATCAACAATATTTATCAAAGTTTTAGCACCTTTTATTACCTAGGTTCACCCAATTTTTCTTTGGGGAATTTATCCCTCCCCCCCCAACCAAAAATCTCAAATTACTTTGTCTGGCTTTTTGCCCTTCACAGACGTATGTGATAATGTAATTGAAAGCAACCCACTCTGAAATTAACATAACCCAAAATTAAACACCATTAAATTGCATCAGTTAGCTCTAACCAGAACCCTGGGTGCAAATTTAAAGTGCATGAAGCGAATAAGGAGCATGTCTTGACTCACGCTTAATTTGGCCACTTGCTCAGACCCACTCTGCCAGACAATGGCAAGATCAACAGCTGATGACAGTTTGAAGCCAACATCACTGCCTGTGGGCACAGCTTCGTTGATGTGTACTTCAGTCACATAGTTGTAGCTGTACACCTTGCCTAATTCATAGCTTAAACAAGCACCTAACGGTTGGGTAGAAATGATCAATAAGGCTAACATGTGTATGTAAAAAATAATGCAACATTTACAGAAATTATTTACCCAGAAATTAGATTTCTCATGAGGAACCGGTTCGATTAGACAGACTTCTAATTAGTGTGAGGGCTAGAAGCTCAGCAATCATAGGATTTCCTTTACCCCTTAAAGGGCCGGGTTATTTTGACCATCTCTCAGCCGGGAGGGGGAGGGGGCGGACTGCGGACACTGTACTCGCTACAACAATATTGCACGCGTCTTTGACTTGTGCAATATTGTTACAACTCATGCAGTTTATTTTTGTGTCCCCCTCAATGCCATCCAATATTATATTAATATTAGCTGGCCAAACAGTATGCTGTTCTTTTACTTTAAGAAAGTCACATTGTAACTACAGTTGCCATGCATAAAACTTGAAACGAGGATGACAATTTGCATCATAGGGGTGTAATGTAGAATCAAATGTGTGTGTATTTTGTTAAATTCTCTTTGTCGCTGTGATACACACATGTGTTGTGGAACCAACCTCTAAGTCTAAATTCATTCAGTAGGCCTATCATTCATAATCGGAATATTAAACAAGCTCAACCTTAAACCCAGATAATACTTCCCATAACCCTGGCCTTTTTTAAGTTTTAGATTAAAATTGAGTGTTTTATCTCAGTGTCTGTTAGTGCAGAGACTGAAGTCCACATATTTGTATCAAGAGTCAGAGATTATATTAACACTGATAACCAAATGTCCATAGATTTGTGGAGAGAAATGCCACGTGTGCTTAAGCAGACTGATAGGGGTTCGGCAATGAAAATCTGAGATTTCAAAACCAAAAACAAGGAGGTTTGGAGGATTTTGCAGGATTTAGGGAGGCTAGCCCATGCCCACGGCAGTTACAAATAATCTACAACTAGTTTCCTGTACGCTGGAGGGTTTTGAGGATTGGAGTAGCTCCCTAATAAGCCATTGGCGAGTGGCCTATACCCTTTGGGATTAAAATTTGAAAAACATCTGGTACACTGACTTGCTCAGAATGCTTGGCACATTTTAACTCTGAATTCTCCAGACCAAAGACACTATTTTTTATGTATGATCATTACTAGAGGTTTCTGCATGTAGTCAAGGGTAAAAGGTAGTAATTGATGGTTTTCAGTTTTTTTCCCCTCATTTTTCCAAAAACAAAATTAGGGTTGTGGCTGTCAAATAGGATAGGAAAGGTAAACGGAAGCATAACTACAATTTGGGGGGAGGGGGGCTAATCGCATGATTCTGGGCAAGTTCTTGCATAGTTACGTAGAAGACGCTCAGCACCAATACATTGTTCACAATCAAACACTGAGAATGGCACAAAGGCATGACAGAGCTGGGGGTTGCTAGCATAAAGCTTGTCCTGAATAACAGTCTCTTTGGTCTGTAGAATGCAAAGTTGGAACAGGCAAAGCATTAGGTCAGCTTTCCAGAATTTATTCAAATTTAATTCGCAAATGGCTTATTCTTATGAATTGGAGTATCAGCCCCAGTGTGGATATTAAAATCAAATATAAAGACAGAAAAAGAAACAAACCTTCTACATGTACCTTGCAATAATAATGCTGAAGGCTATAAACAGATTTACATATGTATAAATGATTGTTTAAAACTGCAGACATATATTATGGGTTTGGCAATGACAACCTGAGATTTTAAAAACCACGAGGAGGTTTTGAATGTGTAGAAAACTGTTTTAAATCATTTCTCCACAAGACCAGCAAACTGAGTGATAGAGAAAATGCCATATTCTGATGAGGTCATTGAGGTGCTACAAATATAATAAATGAAAATTGAGCATTCCAAAATATGACAAATATTGTGCAACATCGACTGTGAGCAAAAACGAATTCTGGCTTTTGGGGGATCAGTATTGAGCAGACATATGCTCCAATATTCTTACCGGGTACGGCACAAAATGTGCCGATGACTGCAAGTACAGCTAGCACCTTCATTCTAGCCTGTTGGTCAGTCGGTGTATTGCAATGCACACAGTGAAACTAAGAACAGCCTTGGTAAAATATAGCAAAGAACAAATTCAAATCTACATTGTAAATTCAGAAACATGTACGTCACGATTAAATCATTTGGCAGATGCTATTGTTACGGTAGTCAATCATCTAGTTCCCTGACCTAATAGTGTTCAACATCAGGATCTTTGGCTCTTAGAGCCAGAATATCAACCGAATGGTTCTCGGACTTTATTTCCCTATTTAAAATCTACTCCGGGCATCATCATGGCCGCACAGCTTGATCGGCTACCTCCTTTTTTCACTGCACTTGTAGGCTGAATCTTCATCGTGAATGGTTTTTTTCTTGAAGGACCTGTGTAGTGGTTATGCCAGGCAAGGTTTAGGTGAGTCTTAGTTGAAATTGGTGTGTTACTTGGACACAATCGCACATTTTCGACATTTTGTTTGGACTTGCCAATGCTGCAGGTCCAAGTGAAAAACTTCCTCCAGCCCTAAATGACAACCCAATGATAAAATTTAGGGCTGGGTAACTCCAGCTACCCGAAGAAGAAAATGAAATCTACTTCGAAAAGTTCAATAAAAAGGGGATTGATTAAAAACATAAATGTAAATGAATCTATTAAAAGAATATAATGAAAAAGGGGGGCCATGCTGGCATATCACGGACATGACGGATTTAATCCCTAACCTTCGGTATGGAAGCATTTGAACCAATCGAGCTAGCTACACAAGCACTCTGGTTGGTAGGGCAGCTATAGATCATAGATGCGCGATGATGTTTCTGCAATGCCGTAAATAATAGCAGATGAAACCGAGTTATGGCTGCTGTACCGATAGCCACTACGTATTAAGTCAAACATTTTTTGGAGATACAATGATCTCCGCGGAGTTCCTATCCATTGTTTCCAATTGCATGCATGTATGCAAAAATTCATTGGAAAGAATGTTGCGACCTGACGCCACATTTTTCTTCATTATCCTCGAGTCACCATAATTGACGCGATAAACGCTTGCAACGTGCGCGAATTGTCCGACGCAAATTAAATGTGAGTGCGTCAAAACATCTCCTCGTCATTTTAGGGGGTCTGACGATTATCATCTCAATTAAGGTCATTCATTGCAAAAATGATACGACATATAAATCTAGGAATGAGAAACATTTCCAATTTTGTAACTTGTAAATGTAAGGAAATACTTTGAAAATGCACTCAACTCTCCATAGACTTTGTACACAACCGCTGAATTGGTTGTCAGGTTACAACATTGTTTCCAATTCATTTTCCACACAATCACATAAAATATCGGGGAAAATGTTGCAACCTGATGCCACTTTTTTCTTCATATATCATCTCAATAAAGGTCAGTCATTGCAAAAATGACGATAAGACATGAATCTGGGAGTAGGGACTGAGAAATATTTCCAATTTTGTTAGGAATATTTTTGGATAATTCACATATACACATGATATAGGCCTATGCATCATAAATACGGGTATTATTGGCAGCTATCGAGGTATATATGCCAATTTGTTTTTAAATTCTCTTACAGCAGGCATCCGACTGGCATGACTGGGAGTTTAGAAAAAACGAGGAAATTCCAAACCACACAAGACTTTGTACAAACAAGTTACAACAGTGGTCATGACAGTGTTTTTCAATTTGTAATGGCATTCATGAGAAGTAAAAAACGAGGAAATCAGCAGACCAGAAGAAAAGTTGCATGCCTGTCTCTTAGAGCATAATCTACCCACCTTCTTTGGTTCCAATGAATGGTGCTAACTCTCGCGCGAGTGTTGCAATTCTTTCCAAGGAAATTGGGCAACAGTCAATCACCCCGATCAGCTGGCCGTGTTATTGTATGTAAATTGCTTCATTGTGCGGTTTGTGCGGTTTGGTGTCTGCACGTCTGCATATCTGGTGCATATGCGCGACATCGACACCAGCTACCAGATCTGAAGGGCGCCCTCTTCTAATTTCTTGTGGGCGAACTTTACAGACTGCCCCAAGGGCGGATCCAGAACAAAATTTTTTGGGGGGGGCAAAAAAATTTTGGGTTCCCCAAAAAGTGGGTCAAAAAATTACGGCGTGGGGTCCGGGGCCCGCTTAAAGGGCCCCGAAAAAATTTTGGATTCTAGATGCTCTGTGGTGCGATCTGAGGCAATTTCTGACCACTTTAACCAATGTTTTTTTGAGGAAAAGATGGTGGTGTACTCATTGCCTGCCTTTATTGCAATGTCACATAAAAAAAAAAGTTGGTTTCTTTTTTTGGGGGGGGGCCATGGCCCCCTTTGGCCCCCCCCCCCCCCCCCCCCCCCCCCCCGGATCCGCCCTTGGACTGCCCGAGTTAGAAAGAGGGGCGGGGCAATCACGTTTTCAATTAATGCACGTAGCTACAGTGGCGCACCCAAGGGGGGGGGACGCCTCGGGGGCTTAAGCCCCCCCCCCCCCCCCTTCCCGAAGAGGTTGTCAATTATTTTTTCGAGTCCCACGATTTGACCTTGGTGATATGTATGTGGCCTATTTTCGAGTAGTATATAATAGGGGTACGGTGTCAGTGGCGACACCAACGTAGTCCGCCCCTAAAAAAAAATTTAAAATTCTGCGGCCAAAAATTATTGGCAAAATTTAAAAAAAAAAGGAATTCTAAAAATATGAGAAAAAAAATGTGAGCCCCCAACCAAATCCTGGGTGCGTCACTGTGTAGCTAGCTATATGGGCCGGGCGGGGGAGCACAAGGGGCTGTGAGCCGAGCGCGTACGACGGTCTTCCACTCTTGAAAAGGGCGTTTCTGTCACCCCCCCCCCCCCCCCCCGAGTTGGGCTTTGGAATTAACAAAATAATGAGTTCTGTATCGTGCAGGATGCATAATGCACATGAACAAAAATGGCTGCGCTCTGTCACTTAGATTTTATTCATTTCTATTTCGGGGGGGGGGGGGGGGGGGGGATTCTCATGTTTTCCCTTGCCAGTTCACACCAGTGTAGCTACATTAGTTTTTCTTCAAAGAGGAGATAAGAGAAAGAAGTCATCATACCTTATAAAGGAAAGGCTATTTGTTTTTGCCTCTATCTCTTTAATCCTTAACTATCAAAACAAATCCTTGACAGGATTACTAGAGTTCAAGAAACAATGCCCAGTAAGAAAATATTTAACTAGTTGCACGTTTACCCCAAAAAAAATCTGCCATCAAAAAATAAACAAAAAATATGAGTACCTTCTATTCAAGCAAATGATGCATAGTATGAAACCTTTTCATTTCAAAGACAATATCAAAATATAATCCTGCTCTGCAAAACATTGTGTTATGATACCCAGAGCTTAGTGATTGCAAATATGATATGTTTGCATAATCAGTAAAGAAAAAAACAGTTAAAGAGTAAGGTTATTGCTATACATGTATACATGTATATCTGAAGATTATTTCATGTTTAAATTAGTTCAATAATTTCATGTTTAAAAAAGTTCAATAAAAATGAGTCAAATTATGATTTATAATTATAATAATAGTAGTAACAATAATTACACCTGTTTCATGGTACCTTAAACTAAGATTATACAATATTTGCAAACACCAAAACACAAAATGATCAAGTAATCACGAAATTATTTACTGGACTATGGAATGACAGTCTAAGCATTCTGTAAAATCCTGATATCTGGTATGTTGACATTTTTCCAACACTGGCCGGCCCGGCCAGCCAACTGAAGAAAACTGTTTGTTTGTTTTTTACCTGCTCCTTATTTGTGAAAAACCTACGGATGATGACCCTGACTGTGACCTTGACCTTTTGATCCCCAAACCAATCCAACTTGCCTGTACTCAAGAGCAACCCCTTCTGCAGTTGGAAGCCCAAATCTCATTTCTACCTGAAATTAAACAACTTGTCAAGCGATATCTCAACCCTTGGTCATAAATATTTCTCTATACCCTTTGTAACTGTTAACTTAGGCCGCAGTCAGTCATAGAATTAGACATTTTTTCGTGTATGTTGTTATATTATAGTATGTAATATAGAAATAAATAACAATGGTATTAATTCACTTCTATTGGTTACTCATATTGTTAATTAAGTTTTTGTTAGTCATAAGTTCAAATTAGTGTTTGATATATTTGCAAATGGACAACATTGCAAATGTATAAGTATCTGTATGTACTATCTCTATGTTTTAAATTGCAGTGCTGGTGGAAAGCAAATTTCCGCATGCTTATTGTGGACAATAAATTATCCTATCATATCATTATCATTTATCTCTTGCCGTCCATTCATCTTTGCCGTATCCCAATAATGATTGACTCGCCAGCCGGGCTACTTAAAGAATAGTTTGACTGGCCCATCGCTGTTTTGACTAGCATTTGGCTAGCGGGCTACCGCTAATTTCGAACCCTGCCCTAAATACTTGGAATTTATAGAATAGCAAAGAGTTAATGGAAAGTAACACCCCCCCCCCCCCCCACCAGTAAAATGTAACGCGAGTTACCATGGAATTGCTGTTCACGTAAAAATACTAATAACATCCAGTGTTAGAGACTGCAGATAGCACCAAAAAAATAGGTTTGCATGATCAGTACATAAAAAAAAGCAATTGCAAGGTTAGTTTTACAACTAAATGTTGTAGCATATAATTTAAGATTAATAGGTTAAAAGTAGTCAAATTAAGGTTATATAATATATATTAAAGTTTGTATTTTTTTTATAAGTACTATGATCATTATGATACTTAATTGTAGAAAATTCAATTCAAGTTTTTCACAAAGGAGAAATTCTGTTCAAGTTCTAGCCACGAACTTGATTGACCCCTTCTTGATTGAGCATAGTCTAGTTCCCGGGCCAAAAGATTCTAACTATGAATCTTGGGTCAGGTTGCCTCTAGTATCTTTACAAAATAAATGTATACAAATGTCATCACATGACTAAAACAGGAGGAATGCCTCATTTTTCCGAAAATGTCAGAAGTTTGCAGGATTCATTTTATCATAGTCAATGGGATAGCGCCAAGTACAATATAGGTTTTATCAACTGTCTAATTGCTTATTAAAAACCTTAGAAATGAGTTGATAATTACGCTGGGATGCTTGTTGACCTCATTCGCTATCCCCGTGGATCATGGGTCAGAACCTCATCACTAACACCACGTTTCCTCCAAAGAAGCTGCAAAGATGGCAGACCAAAAATAAAAAGATTATCTCTGCAACTAGCACTCATTACCATGGCAATGGACACTACAATGTAGCTTGGGTTTCAAAGTACTGTTTATTCTTTGGTAAAATAAATAGAATACTGCAGATGGTGTTCAAATTTTTAGAAAGTTTCAGAACCTCATTTCAAGTTTTAGTAATTTTTTTCACAAAGAAGTTCCTTCTCTGAAAGAGAAGTTGGCATTCTGGGCTGTAACCCTGAAGCAGGGAGGAAGGGGGTAAAAAGTCTAGCCCCAGTTTTGACAAGGGAAAACTTTTTCACCGTCCATTTTCATCTCAACAAGTGTTAAATAAAGTTGCCAAGTACTTTAACTTGCCCATAGTTCAAATCCATGCCTTGTACGGAGGTTTATATTTCTAGCAGTTGCAGCAATCATATACTGTTTCGAATGGTTACAGGCCTTCTATGTCTATCTCCACTACATCTTCAATTGCTCCTGAAATTACGAAAATGCACTTACATCTGAGCTTCTGAAGCCTGTCCACGATATCTGTTCCAGGAAAGAAACAAAGATTGGACGATTAATTCAGGATTTGTGGTTTACATTCAGCTTGAGATACACCATATTATAAGAAACTTGTGGTGTTCATTGGCTACATCTTCGAAAGAAACTGAAGGAGCAGCATCATCTACTGTGCCTGTAATTTAGGTTTGTTATTCTCATTTCGATGTCAACATGGGCACATTGGTGGAAATATTCTGAAATTTAATCTTATAAGATTTGATGTTCCTGGAGTAGAAGTGTGGACCCACATTGAGTAAGAGTCTCTGCAAGTCATTTCATGAAACTTTATGCAGTAGCGTATAATTTACTCCATCTAAAATGATTGCAAAAGCTACGCCATAATTTGTCGTGGAAATCGTGGACTTTCCATTTGTAATAATGTTCGTGAAATTTATCATACATTTATTGTGCAGCTTGTACATGTACAACAAATGTGTTGCTTTCTTAGAACCCTATGCATGGCATAAGGTATGCACTATTTTGTGAATTCAGCTGCTTGGGTTTAAAATCACAGAGCCTGAAGGCAACACTCAAGACAAAGCCAAAGGTTTGATAAACCCACAGAGCTACATGAAGTTACAACGAAGCACAAAATCCTCTATTTATTTATTTATATTTATTTAATCCTTATTTTAACTGGGTAGCCTATTCAGTAGAATCCATTGGTATCCCGTGGGGCCCAGTAAAGAGAAGACAATGTGAAGAAATTACAGTTTGAGATGTGCGAGGAAAACCCAAGAAAAATATTGTAAGGAAAACCCGTGGAAGCGAGCAGGGATTGAAAACCCAATCCACATATTGGCCCAGGCAGGAATCGAACCTGGGTCACAGAGGTGGAAGGCAAGGCAACTATACCCCTACGCCTACGTCAACCTGGCCCACCTCATTCCTTTGTGTGGATTACTTTCAGATGCATTTCAGTTTCAGGCACATTCATTTTTGCATCGGTTTTGAATATAAATGCAAGTTTGCAAATAGCCATACAAAAGCTGACTAACAAACATGAATAACCAAGCAGGAGGTAGTTTAATGCACGTATAGCTCTATGGGCAAACCCAGGCTTTGTGAAGTTTTTTTTTACAATTTGATTCAAATGATTGGATTCAAGCGTATTCATGAGGAAGCCATTTTTGTCATGTTTCCCCGACTGTATTTTATGAATTGTAAACTGTTGAATAGGATGGTGCCAGACTATTGATGTGTCCAAGCCTCACATTCAATTTTTTTAACTGTGGCTTAAAACATCAGGGTATGTATGATCACAAATGTTAAATTATTCATCACTAAGCCTAAGCAGACTGGTCTTAATTTGTAATTAACTTTATTTCATGGCTTTCATTCCTATTAGCAAGTTCCAAAAAATGAACATTGTACCGTGCTTTCAATTTAACATGGCCGACTTGCGAATAAAGCCTATTGGGGGCAGATAAGTGTGTAGTTATCTGCCAGACTATGTGCAAACAGTTGACTTCAATGTTTTTGGTCAAGATCCCGGGTAAGGAACAAAGTTCTTTACTGTGGATTGGGCAGCACCAAGCAGACATACATATAGGGCCATTGCCTGGCCGACATCAAATTAATAACTCACCACCTGCAATTGGCCGATTTTCGGGATCAAACTGTCTGCAATCATCAATCAACTTCTTGAATTCACCTGGGCAAGCTTTAGGCAATGGCAGCTTGTTCTTTTTCTGGAGTACAAACTCCCTGATTTGACTGCCGTCCAAACCTTAAAAATAATGTTAAAAATAACAAAAAGGAAAAGGAAAGAAATCACTAAAAGAGTAAAGAAACTGTGAACACTATAAATTTCAAGGTCTTGTGAAGAAAAACAATTCTCACTGGGAACAGTCTCTATGTGCACGTGAATTCTTAAAGGTGAACTTTCGTCTGGAGATTACCAACATTTAGTTGTTCATATTGTAATAATAACCATCCGTACACGGCTAGTACCACTGTACCAGGTGTATGAACAACAGTGTCTGCATTACTTTAATACCTCAATTCCTTTGTATAGCCTCACCCAGTAGGGCCCCTGTCTCATTGCTTATTTTGAATAATTATATACTACACTGCATTAGAGCAAAGACAAGCCCTCTCTATGATCACGTATAATTTTATTTTGTTATCAAAAATACCGGTATATACTGCTCCTGCATTGAATGAGTGCCATCAATTGTATGCACAAAAATTAACACAAGTGCGGTATGGGCCTAAGTCCGCCATCTTTGTTCTTGACGTTCTTCATCTACTCCCCACTGAGTGGGGAGTGAAAATCCTGTTTCTGAACACCGTTTGCGTGTTGGTTCTGGTCATTCAAAACCCCGTCCTCGTGTTCATTCAACACAAGAACGGGGTTTCGAATGCTCCCCTGGGTCCCTTGGGAAAAAGTGGACTTTCAGACTGGGCGTTGGCAGTGCATGTTGTTTTGTAATTTTATGTAGTCATGTATGAGTACCGGTAGATAAACCTGCACTGCTGCGGCTGAGGTTACAGCCCGATAGTTTGAATGTTTGATAGTCCGTAGGTTCTTTAGTCCGAAGGGTCATTAGTCCGAAGGTTCGTTAGTCCGAAGGTTCAATAGTCCGAAGGTTCGATAGTCCGAAGGGCCCATTAGTCCAAAAACAGAATAAGTTTAAATAGTCCGAAGGTTTGATAATCCGAATAGACGATAGGGTTCGACAGTCCGAATCGACAATAAGGTCCGATAGTCCGAATTGACGATCAGGTTCGATAGTCTGAATGGACAATAGGACTATATTGTCGATTTGGACTATTGGACCTAATTGACGATTCGGACTATCTGACCTTATTGTCGATTCGGACTTATTTTCAATTCGGAATAATGAACCTTCGGGCTATTGAACCTTATTGTCATTTCGGACTATTGAACCTTTGGACTAATTAACCTTATTCTAAATTTGGACTGCCGAACCTTCGGACTACCGAACCTTCGGACTATCGAACCTTCGGAGTAATGAACCTTCGGACTAATGAACCTTCAGACTATTGCTTGAAATGTACGGAGTAACGAACCTTATTTCATTTTCGGACTAACGAACCCCCTCTTATGGGAATTTTGTGCATTTGGACTATCGAACCTTCGGACTAAAGAAACCTTCAGACTATCGGACCTTCGGACTATCGGGCGGTCCCCGTGGCTGAATCTGTTAACATGTGAGTTTTAGTTTAAAGTTCATGTAGCTCCCTTCCGACTGTTATTTATTTTTGTCTTTAATAAATTGTTGGAAATCATATTTTGCTTTCTATTCCCAATTTCTGTGGTTGTCCAAGATGGGGCGCCGTCACAATATTGTTTACTGGCTTTACTTTTTAAGGTCCGAGCAAGGGCGGATCCAGGGGGGGGCCAAAGGGGGCCATGGCCCCCCCCAAAAACGAATTCAAATTTTTTTTTTTTTATGTGACATCGCAATAAAGGCAGGCAATGAGTACACCACCATCTTTTCCTCAAAAAACATTGGTTAAAGTGGTCAGAAATTGCCTCAGATCGCACCACAGAGCATCTAGAATCCAAAAAATTTTCGGGGCCCTTAAGCGGGCCCCGAACCCCACCCCGTAATTTTTTTGACCCACTTTTTGGGGGGACCAAAAAATTTTTTGGCCCCCCCCAAAATTGTGTTCTGGATCCGCCCTTGGGTCCGAGTCACAGAAAATCCTCATGATTTTTAACATTTACAGAGAAATTGATATAGTTGTGTGAACGTATATGTTGTACTTTCTACCTATCTCTCCAAATATTATCAATTTGTGAGAAATCCGAACAAGGTCCCTTTTAACAAGAACCTAAATGTTACGAAACTGTTAAACAGAATAAACATAATATTATGTTTAGATTTGTTAACTAACCTTCATATGGCTTTGATCCTGAAGCAATCTCCCACATCACAATGCCATAACTGGAAAAAACAAAGATATATTCTAATTAAATCTGTACATTTAAGTAAAACCAAAGATTTCTCCATAACCCTTTCCTGTAACTAGTCACTGATGATGTTTTGAGCCAATTGACATATGGAATGCTCAGTACCTCTCTCTTTCAGAAGAAGGAACAGCACCGAAACAACATCATCAGCGAGTACAGAAAAAGAACTCCAGAAGCAATGTCAGCAG
Source organism: Patiria miniata (assembly GCF_015706575.1). Taxonomy (NCBI): domain Eukaryota; kingdom Metazoa; phylum Echinodermata; class Asteroidea; order Valvatida; family Asterinidae; genus Patiria; species Patiria miniata. The sequence continues at coordinate 2,924,303 of NW_024037062.1, forward strand.
TGGCTACTGCCCCAACACAATACTCTTAACAAAGGGCTCTCTCATAATCCGGTAAATATGCGGATACCAGAATGTAATAGACCCAATGGCGCCACACCCACTAGGTAGAGGGCAAGCATTCAGAGCTGTCATAGAAGTTTTAAAAATACTACCAAGATTCATCTTCCAAAACACAGGACACAACTTTTTCAACACGCAATTCAATATAGTGGCACAATCAACTGGACCAAACTTCCCAATGGTTTAGAAACTCAACTACTAAAATTAAATTGTGCAATGTACCTGTTCAATTGCTCTTTGTAAAATACTTCTCTGTATTACCTCACCTAGTTTGTTTAATCCTTATATCATTGTATACGTACCCTATTTAGGCTTGTACCAATTGAATTTCTTTTTTCGTGATTAGTGTTTTGTTGTCCGAATGTTTTGTCTAGCTGTCCATTTTGTCTCGTAGCATCCCCAGCTCAAGCTACCGCTAATGCTAGGTTCGCACATTCCCAAATTAGTTATGAATACAACAAGAACTAGAACGGCGAAGCCGCCATGGCTCGCTGTCCAAGGCAGGAAGGGAGGCTGAAGGTAGGGTTGGGGATGGGCATGATGGAAGGGGATCAGGATTCTTGTTGATGTGCCTTGGTGTAGGGGTCAGTCTTTAAATGTCAACATAAAAAGTTAACAGATTATCTAATAAATACATATGTATATAGGTTAGCCGTCACTGTATTATGGGGGAGTTTTCCATTGTTAGGGTAATTAGGACCCAGATGTGGATTTTTGCAGCCCCAACAGTGTCTTCTGGTCCCCATACTTGTATTACCATGGGAAAACTCTTGTGTAGTTGCCACAAATGCATAACAAGAATGGGTATACATGTAAATGTAGACACAGCACCATCACCACCTCCCCCAAACCTTACCCCATCCCAAAACCTTACCCCATCCCAAAACCTTACCCCATCCCCAACCCGCCCCCTCCCCCTCCCAACCCCCTACCCACACCCATTCCATCCTCCCCTAACCATCCCCACCCTATCACCTACACATCCCAACCCCACCCAAACTCCAATCCCTATCTCCTTCCCCCTCCCCTGACCCGTACCCTCCCCTACCCCAACCCCCTACACCCACCTACCCTATCTTCCCTTATCTGTCCTTACCCAGCCTACACATCCCCATTCTAACCCTTACTCGAATTCCAATATCCCGCCCATCCCATTCCCCCACCCATACATCCCCACCTGACCTCATGCAACCCCTACTCTGATCCCTATATACTGCCCCCTGCCCTTATCCAACCCCTACAACAACCCATCCCTACCCATCCCTACACATCCCCAACCCAACCCCTACTCCGATCCTATATCCCACCCCCTGCCCAACCCCCTCCTAACCCAACCCCTACATCCATGCCCACCCTCTACCTACCTGTCTCCCCCTACCTGTCTCTCCCTACCTGTTCCCACCCCACCCCTACAAATCCCCACCCCACCCAAACCCAGTATTCCAAACCCTCTCCCCACCCCAACCCACCCCGCCCCACCCATCCTAGCTCCCCTACTCATCCTAGTCACACAAACCCTAACTCCAACCCTATCCCCCAACCCATCCCACCCCACCCTCCCCTACCCCATCCCTACTCCAACCCCATAAACTAAAAGATCAAACCAGAAGCTCATGCACATCCCCAAAATGCATAGTGTACATGTACATGTTATACCGGTATACACACACGTACATGTTATACCAGTATACATGTACGTAACAATTAAAAACTTTAACATTTCCTTGAATTAAAATTCCTCAATAAAATCATAAAATTTACTGCAATGATATGAACCTAACTGAAGTTATAAAGATGATACATGACAACTGCATTTCATTTTTTTCCCCAAGTTAACTAGAACCAAAAACTTCAACATTTTTATCTGAACGCGGACGGCCGGACGGACGGACGGACTTTCCAGCCAGACGGACTGGCGCCCGGACAGACGGACGGAAATTGGTATTACATAGGCTCGCATCTGCTTCGCAGCTCGCCACTAAACCAAGAATTGAAATCGGTTTCAGAATCACCCCAACAACTTTCAACATGTTTAGATTTGTCGGGGTGCTTCCCGATCTTTAACGATCTTTCACCGAACTAACAGAATCATCCCGAGACAGCCAAGAACCATCCCTGATTTACTCAAGAATTGGTATTCGGGGCGATTCGGCTTAAAAATCAGGAATGTGTGAACCTAGCATTACCGGGAAATGCCTCAATCTTCACCTTTTGTTTCAAGTAACTTCTTAATATTTTCTCACTTATAATACATCAAGATGCTAATCCACATTTAGTTGTATTCTATGAATTGTGAAATGGAAATAAATGTGAACGAAAAAGGCAAAAACTGTGAGAAAAACGCGGAATCAAATGCGGAGTTGGCATGCTTGTGACATCAGTACACAGCATAGGTATGGACCACTGTGCCATTTGGAATTCAGTCATTTTGTGTGAAAATTATTCCTACTGTCTAGTTTGCAATGCACAACGTAGTTGCTAACCAAACATTTGCCTACTGTAATAGTGGCCAATCACAGGAAAACCAGACGTCATAACATCTGATTATCTGAACCTAGAAAAGAAACACCAACAGCACTTACACCCACAAAGCAGAAACAATGCAGGGGCGGATCCAGGAATTTTTGCAGGGGGGGGTTTCATCAGCAAAAGAATCTGAAAATGTACGCAGGTTTTTTTCTCCGGACACTTGGCCTCCGTAAAATCAAAAACTGGTTACAAATTACAGAATGGTGTATCGTATTTTGAACAGGCGGACATTGTCACGAGGGGGGGTTTATAGGAGTTTGTATGATATTTATTTTTTTTGACAGACCTGGGTTTTTTTTGACCCCCCCCCCCGGATCGGCGCCTGCAATGGCAACAGTGCCATGCCAAAACAATAGCAGCAGCAACAGCAGATAATAAGAGATGAAGAGGTAATCGTAAACTTCATGTATAGAAACAAACAAAGTAAACAAAGCCAGAGTTAAAATGTGTTAATAGACTTTAGTGAACTCTACCAGCCTGAAAACCAATTAACGTCACAAAGTTGAGTATTCATTACTTGCACCCCGAGTATTTTGAACCAGTTCTTCTGATTTGAAGATTGGAGGTGTGTGGAAATCCACACATCTGGATTTTCTTAGCGTGTGATTACCGAGCGCCAAATCTGTGTTTCCAAGCTACTCCACTTACATGTAAGTAAGATTTGAGGCTTTGCATGTTGGAGATACATGTACTAAATAATGAAACTTTTGTGGAAACACCATGTGCGAATAATTTCTCAACTAAGAGAATGGTTCTGAAAAAAACCAGAGTTTATAACTCTAGTTCTTTTCAGAACCATTCTCTTAGTTGAGAAATTATTCGCACATGGTGTTTCCACAAAACTTTCATTATCTACTCCACTTACTTCAACATCCATGTCCTTCTCGCCGTCATCTCCTTACACTTTGGCCTAATATTTGATTTGTAAATGTGACCCGCTCCAAACAAAAGGGTATTAAATCGCAAAAAAGTGAAATTGGGTAAAATACTGGAAAGCCCACAAAATAAGCTTTCGTTTTGGTATATAATAGAACCTCCCATGCTGGAGATATGACGTAATTGCATGTGAATTACTTCCTTGGAGTTCGATTTACACAACTGAGAAAACAGGCTTGAAATAGCCGGCTCTGTTGTACATTTGGGCAATATGCACCCAAAATTGTCTCTTTTTTTCCCATTTTATTCATCAAAATCAACATTTCTGTGAATGAACCCTCAAAACATGAGGTATTAGAGATGTCATTCATGACAAAAAATTTAAAATCACATTTTGGTGAAATTTTCACTGTCTCAACATTGAGCAGGCCATTACACGATAATCCACAGCACGAATTAATACCCATTTTTGTGAAGTGGGTCATAAATGTATGCCGAGGCGTGCGGTACTGGCTGCGATTATTCGCACTTCTGGAGCAATAGGCGTGTGATGCTGTGCATGCAGGTGCGATCCCACGCGCCTCAAATCAGGACTGTTGAACTCAAATTGAATAATGAGATCCATTTGAAATTCACCTGTATATATCTATGGGTTTATCTGGCTCATAGTCGACATTCACCCAACGTTCTGGACTGATGTAGTTCACTGTTTGCCCAGCTTTTTGCTTTTTTTCCCCAACTCCTTGCATGGATCTCCTTATGGATTTCTGGGTAGCAGCGAATCCAACTCCAGAAATCTACAAGGTGTATAAAAAAATCCACTTATTTTGTTTCCAATGTTTTACAATGGATTCACTCTCAATGACTGTTGCTCACTGCTCATGTAAAATTATTGTAATTGTAAACATGGTTAAGCATAAAAAAAGTTAAACTTGAATTCAGAATTACTGAACCAAATCTACATGTACATGAATACACAGCCTGCCACCTCTTACTACAAAGTAAACAATAGATCAATACTTTTCTCTTAAGAATATACCAGCCATCTTCAAAGGTTCCATAATGTGATAATATTTGTTACTTAAAAATATGGGAAAGTCGTGAAATTGAGAACATGCAACATTCAAAGTAAAATGTTTATAATGATCCAAGTTAATAAAGACACTTTCACTAACCTTCATTTTCCAGTTGTTATCAACCAGAAATACGTCACTGGTCACATCCCGATGCATTATGCTTGGTTCTGTGTTGTGCATACGGCACAGGCCTAGGGCTCCATCCAATGCCATCTGAACGCGTCTCTCCCAAGGCAGTATTTTCATGTTGGTACCGTCCTTGTCAACAGAGTCTAGGACCTCACGCAAGCATCCCTTTGCCATGTACTCAAAGACAAGCAGATAGGGGTCTAAAATACAGTGGAAGAAATGGTATAGCATGCAAGGCAATTAGTGTGATCTGAATCATCGTGTCCCTTTATTACTAAACACTGATACAGATCCATAATTATGCACTGTGTAAATCCAAAGGATTTTATTGGGAATATACCGGTACCTGACTGCAAAGAACTAACAAAGGACAGAGTATCGAAAACATATTTGCCCCAATCACACGCCCTCTAGTATTAAATCCATCCAAACCACACAAAACCAACGATATAAAGCTTAAAAATCTGGAATCTTTCTGGGGAACAAACCTATGTGTCTATTTCTTGGCAGGTCTGAATTTCTACAAGCCACCTGGCGCAGTTCTACGGGGAAATAGTCCCCCCAAAAATGAGTTTAGCCCCCCCCCAAAAAAAACAATAATTGGCCCAAATAAAAAAATGAAATAGCAGTAGTGAATGAGACTGTCAATTGTATTGATAACAATAACATACATGTCCTGTAGCTATTTGTGAGGAGGCACTTGTACACTATTAGGTAATATAGTGTTTAAGATTGCAGGATTTTATCAGCCCTTCCATTGAAAATATGGTTCGAGCCCCCCATTCCTCCCCGCCCCCACCCCTATATTTTAGCCCCCTGAAATATAGGCTCAAGAACAGCGCCTGCAACCCACTTTGAGAACGTCAACCAGTTTGACATGTCAATTGGAAAGAATGTTAAAAAAAAATACCCTTTTTGGTCCAGACACCCAACAGGCGAACAACGTATGACGAATTCAGTCGGAGAAGATTATTGGCCTCTCTCAGCAAATCTTCCTTCACACTTTTATCGTTGCTGAGGTAGCACAGGTACATACAAAAGTGGCAAAAAATGAAAAGGTAAAATGCAGTAGTCTATAACCATTTTTGTAAAGCAACCATGGTAGTGTACAGACTTGATCCTTTTATCAGTTCCATATCCTGAATATTCAGGATTACAAGCACGTCACACATCTTACTAAGATGTAAAACTTGAGAGGCTAGGCAATGATAGTACATGGACTCAAAATATGTGTCACTTCTTAGTTCAAAGACTGAGTATTCAGGTGACCACAAAGTCCACATATATATAAAGATCAAAAAAACCAAACAACTCATATTGATCAAATGTTTTTGATACGATATAGGCCTTCTCAAAGGGACTGACAATTTGTGAGTTAATGTTTTCTTCAAACCATTATAGGGGTCAACTATGTACATAGCATTATTGGCTAGAAAAGTTAACAATAAATAAAGTAAACCTACCAAGTGGAAAAAGATTTAACCGCCACTCTTTCGCGCATGTACATTGCTGAGTAGTTCTCTCCAAAGCGGCCCGTGCGAAGGTCAGATTTGTCTCCGAGTTGGTCTGGATTAATTTGCTGCAGGCCTGCTTCTACTCTCTGGTGCTTGCTGATTGCCCTTGGGTTTTCTGCAGTAAGAGGAGATGGCACAGTATGCAATGTAATCAGCTCACCAACAACAGTTTTGACAATTCAGATGCAATCTTGAAAACTTCTGCAGCCAATTTCACGAAACTTTACACAATGGTGTAACTCCACTTGTGTCACAATTTATTGCGTAAGCTGCGCAACATTTCACGCTGCACAACATTTCACTTATGTCACATTTCACTAAAGTCTCATAGTCCGCGACTTGCACTTATGGCGTTACTTGGGCAATCATTTTAGGTGGTGTAAGTTGTGGCGCAGCGACTGAAAATGACCTATTTTACAAGTAAATCGTGATCGTCATGGTGCCTGCCATGGCACAACCTATATCAAAGTTGATACAAGACACTCACAGATTAGTGTTTGAGGTACATGTACATGTACATTTTAATTTCTACTTTACTCATGGACTTTACTCATGACAGAATTTTTGGAGTTGCCGCACAATTCTGAAGAAAGTCAGACAAAGTTATTTTCAAAATAGTGGGCTGACGTGATTCAACGATTGTTTTGTGAACGAACAAATTCATACACAAACAGCCTTCGTAAATGCTGTTATCCTCATCAAAGCTGTTTATATTATTTTAAACGTTGCACAGCTACACCGAGGTCCTGAAAATGATCGTAAGTTTATTGCACAGCCGCGCAACAAATTTGTTGTGTATGTCCTTATGGCGCAAGCTGCACACTTTATTGTGAATTCGGCTGCTGGTCTGATAACCACCCACTAAAATTAAACTTGTGGGTATACCATGAAAGTCCAGCCTCCAGTGTTGAGTAGAATTAATTGTGATCTGTACATCAAGGCAAATCCTGGCAATAAACACTAAAGTGCGATTTATTTATTTATTAACAAGCCGATCAAAACGTTTTTTTTTAAGTGAAGCTCTCCAAAATAATTGTACATGTACTTACCAGATGAAGTTGTAGGCAGAACTTTCAAGTTTTCAAGCATCTTCTTCATTTCCTCTTGTCCTGTAATTTTAAACAAAAGACTTGGTTTAATTTGAAATTTACAGAAATCCTGTATGCATGTTATGGGCTCTGTCATAGAACAATGAATGGATCACATGTACATCATACAAACTAGGCCCAATTTCATGGAATTTTGGCTTATGTGCATACGTAATATACATCCCGTAACTAAGGATTCTGTGCTTATAGGGTTAGCGCAGACATTTTCTTCTAGCATTGTTAGTACAGAATGTTGATCGTAAGTGCCCAATTCTGTGGTTATCATAGCAGTGTCGTGAATTTGGCCCCTGGTGACAAAGTCATTTCAGGTGCACTTTTTAGTGAAGAAAGGGTATAATAGAAACCTCAACAAAAGCAAAGGCTAGATAATGTTCAGACCAATTATTGATGTTTATAATAAAACACAATCCTTAGCATTAATTACTTATTAGTTCAAGCAAGAATGTTTAATTGAATCACATTTACTGAGCATAGAATTTATTTCAATGCTTGTCTTTTTCTGTGGTTATCATACTCATAGCAGTGTCGTGAATTTGGCCCCTGGTGACAGTCATTTCAGGTGCACTTTTTAGTGAAGAAAGGGTATAATAGAAACCTCAACAAAAGCAAAGGCTAGATAATGTTCAGACCAATTATTGATGTTTGTAATAAAACACAATCCTTAGCCTTACTTATTAGTTCAAGCAAGAATGTTTAATTGAATCACATTAACTGAGCATAGAATTTATTTCAATGCTTGTCTTTTGCACTTTAATTCAGATATAACATATCGGGTGCTGTGTACAACATGCATATTAACCAGTTCACGTCGGAATTATTTTGACAAGAACGGAACGGGGCGCGGGATTACTTTTCACTCGACCTCAAGCCACCTGGGTTGGCCATCACCCTTGGGCAGCACACTCATATTTCCGGCCTCGCTACCTGCATGTTTATCTGTCATTCGTCCCGAATACTGCAAAAAAAACTCCAGCGCGAACTGGTTAAGTGAAACAAATGCATGTCACTTACATGTATATTTCACACAACAAATTCCGCTAAATTTTAAGTCTGCAATCTTTTAATTTAACTAACCTTCGGCCAACTTGGAAATGTCATCCTGCATTTTCTCAGATCCTGCAAGGACAAGGAAATAAAAACGCCCATGTTCACAATTATAGCAGTTTACACGACCAACTAAATATGTTAAAAAGCAAATGTCATTTTTCAGCCATAAAAGCTCTCGAAACTGAAATAATGGGAAGAGTAATGTAGACATCAATCACTCAGGGTATGTACTAATGGTGAATGGTGCCGGGCAGACAATTATTACATGTTAGCTTTACAGAGGAGTTGCATATCAAAGTAAACCCAGTAACTGGGGCGTTTGAACTCCTTTTTGTTCTTCGCAGTTCGCACTAGTCTAGTACATGTACTACTGTCCAAAGTCAAATTTTGTCAAAAAAGAGTTCTAGCACCCCAGTTACTGGATCAAGGCATGAAGGATATATGAACATTCATGATGAAAGAAACTTCAAACAATTTGTCTGCATACACGTATAAACAGTATCAGAATACAAGTTAAACAAATAAATAAATGTACATGTACATGTATGTACATGTGTACATGTATGGCCTGCATGTGCACCCTGAAATAAACATAACAAGCATGCATACATTGAAGGTGCTGAACTGATCGATTTATAGACTACTGTGAAAATGCATTAACTCCTTAACGCCGGCTGACAGCTCCAGAAGCAGCTCAATGAAAGCCGATAAGCAGGGGGACTGCTATTGCCGCATTCCTGCTGCATAGCGCATCCATTCACAGACGGCTGAATGCCTGCACCTACACAGCCCATCCAATGTGCTGCTGTCCGTGGCCAATAAATGCCGGTGTCAAGGGGTTAAGAACCAAAGATGCAACATTTGTATACACTGTATACATACATGTACATGTACATATTGCTCACTGCCATGGCCTACCACAAAGCTCAAATTTTTCATATTTTCTTCGATTCACATTTAATATGGAAGGAAATTTTAACATTTTGCTATACAAAATCTCACACACATTTGCCATACATGTACAATTTACAAAGAAATACATGGTGAGCTGATTCAATGTACCTGCATGATATGCCCCAATGAGGTCGCGTTCATCCTCCTCTTGATCCGCTTTGTCATCCTCAAGCCTACTAGCATTGAAGCACGGATAAGAAACTTCTCTGTTTTCAGTACCCAGACATAAATGAAGGGCTGATGACTTAGATTGAAGTTCCTCACTGTACTCATCAAAGTCCCTACCAATTCTGCCTGCGTACAGTAACTTGTACAAATCAGGAAATCGATGGTTGTCCAGTGATCCAAGGAAGTCATGAATTCTCTTAAAAAGTTGTAGGATCCCACCAAGCGGTTTACTGAACAATTTCAGACCATCAGGAGCTCGTGCATGATCAGGCACATGTTGCTCACTGCTGGCCAATTTTTCAATGGCTGGCATCAAATCATTGATGCGAATTTTGAGACTGCGATGGCGATTCTTGAAGTGTTTAACTTCTTCAATCCTTTCGTATATTTTCTTTACTGTGCTTACAATCAGCTGTGCCAGTGAAACGACCTCCATTTTTGTTGTACAGTGTATGTCTTTGTATTACGCTGTAAAGACAAGGAACATGAATGTTCTGAAATAGCAGTCACACCAAAAAAAAAAATTCCAAACAAAAGAACGTTTTCACAAGTCACATCCTTAGGCCATCAAGTTTGGGTTTTTGTTTGTTCAGCATGCCAAGGAAGTTTAAAGGTATTAAGCATCCCAGAAGTGATAGATGGGGCACAATTGCAGAATACCCCGCCACTCGATCTATCCACCTCGTAGCCGGCTACGAGGTCACGGTTGATTGACCTCAATAAACATCTCAGCGCTACTTGTATGTACTATGCGTCATGCTCCATTGCACTCCCACTTCGTAACCGCGTAGCCGCCAACAGGGTAGTTGGTTTGGAGTTTGGACTTAGAATTTTTTCAGCAACTCCCATTCCTTTTGTGTTGCTTCGTTCTCAAGCATATTCGAGGGGACTCCCACTCCGTAGCCTCGTAGCCGCCAACAGGGTGGTTGGTTTGGACTTAGTCCGAGTATGCTTGGACCCAACTTATCGCCTTTTTTAACATTTGGACATGGTCTGGCGATACTGACCTGGACAACATCATCCTGTCACTGTCCCAAAAACCAACATTTTCCAACAAAAACATCAGATTTCACCTTCAAAACGGCCTCCAAATGACTAGATATACCACCTGAGGTACAAGTAGACATCGATAATTAAGATGGTTGTACTGAAGTTTACTTACGATCCGGAAAAAAAGTGAAATTTTCCGTTCATTTCGGAGAGCTCCCCTCGCGATCTTGAACACGTTAAATTTCCGATCGTGTTTAATGTTTGAACGACGCGATTTCTTCTGCATGCCCAGCGTACATTCGTTGGTCCCCGTATCCCGAGTGCGATTCCGTTACCGAGCGCGCGCGATGCATCGATTATGATGATGAGTCACGTTTGTAAACACATACACTGTACATGTGCATTTCGAACTTTAAAAGGGAATCGGGAACCAGCTTGAACTGGTACCCGCCATGAAAGCTGCGCTAGTTCCAGACTCCCTATTATCTTTTGAAATGCACATGTGTTTACAAACGTGATCCAGTCTACTCATTATCATAATCGATGCATCGCGCGCGCTCGGTAACGGAATTGCACTCGGGATACGGGGACCATTGAATGTACGCTGGGCATATAGAAGAAATCGCGTCGTTCAAACATTAAACACGATCGGAAATTTAACGTGTTCAAGATCGCGAGGGGAGCTCTCCGAAATGAACGGAAAATTTCACTTTTTTCCGGATCGTAAGTAAACTTCAGTACAACCATCTTAATTATCGATGTCTACTTATACCTCAGGTGGCATATCTAGTCATTTGGAGGCCGTTTTGAAGGTGAAATCTGATGTTTTTTGTTGGAAAATGTTGGTTTTTGGGACAGTGACAGGATGATGTTGTCCAGGTCGCGGTATTATAAAAAAGGCGATAAGTTGGGTCCAAGTTACTCGGACTAGTTTGGACTTAAGAAAATTTCAGCAACTCCCATTCATTTTGTGTTGCTTCATTCTCAAATAATGGACCCCCACTCAGTTAGTATCCACGTAGCTGACAATGGACTTGAATTGTTTCTCAGTGATTCCAACCTCATAGCCAGTGATTTTAGGGGTGTATTTCCGAGTGGCAGGGTATTCTGCAATTACTCCGATAGATGGGACATCATAGAATACAATCATATGAAAGAAACTGCCTGTAATTTTTATGAAAACGTCCTCAGTAGTGTGCGGTACCACGGTGTTTGGCCAGAGGTTCAGCGCAGCACACTGCGGCCACACTAGACCCGGTCCACACTAGTGGGGCTAGTTTGGGGGGGGGGGGGGGGGGGGGGGGGGGGGGGGGGGACCGCTGTTAATTTCGTCGAGGTCCATTAACACTAACACTTAACAATAACAGTAACAGTAACAGCAGTCACCCCCAAACCCGGTCATTATCGCAGTGAAGACCGGATCCTCGCACTGTTATTCCCATTAATAAATACCTTTTTATCGAAATAAACAGTTAAGATGCTCAAATTTTGTGACTTTCTTTCGGCGATATTTCCAGACTTCTTTGTGTTCACGTTCATGACCTGGCTCAAGGTAACCGCGGATTGGGCCGGATTTCTAGCCGCGTATTCAACCGCGTATTCGGCCGCGCATTCGCCAAAACTCAAAAATCTATAATACATGCTGCAAAAGGTGATCTGTTTTCCAGATAGATAATTTATTTGATTCAACGAATTTTTGAAAACAAACAACAAATTTCAATATTTTTCTATGCTGTATCAGAGTTCACAATATAAGCAACCATGTCGTCAACGAGTTTTGAAAATTTGATGCAATAATTACTTATAAATTAACTGCTTAATGGGAATCATCACATTTAACGTAATTTTCCAACGCTTTAAGAGATGTTGGAAAGTAAATGCATCATTTAAAACAAAGTGTACCTCACATGTTGTCAAAAACTCATAATTTTATTGCAAAATCTACGAGATCATACCACTGGGCACGCTTAATTTTGGTATTGGCTTCAACCAAGCATTAATTAGCGCCTAATTAGCCCCTATTTTCCCGGCACTATCAGAATGCATTCTTTTCAACTGTGTACATCACTGCTCCTTTAAAACAAAGTGTACCTCACATGCTGTCAAAAACTCATAATTTTATTGCTTAATCTACAAGATAATGTGACGAGGCACACTTAATTTTGGTATTGGCTCCATCCAAGCACTAATGAGTGCCTAATTAGCCCCTTAAAGTGACCCCATTTTTCAGGCACAGAATGCATTCTTTTCAACTGCGTATATCACTGCTCCTTTAAAACAAAGTGTACCTCACATGTTGTCAAAAACTCATAATTTTAATGCTTAATCTACGAGATCATGTGACTGGGCACACTTAATTTTGGTATTGGTTTCATCCAAGGACTAATTAGTGCCTAAGTAGCCCGTTAAAGTGAAGCTATTTTTAATGCACTATTGTAATGCGTTCGTTTCTGCTGCGTATATCACTATACTCCTTTAAAACAAAGTGTACTTCACATGCTGTCAAAAACTCATAATTTTAATGCTTAATCTACGAGATCATGTGACTGGGCACACTTAATTTTGGTATTGGCTCCATCCAAGCATTAATTAGCGCCTAATTAGCCCCTAAAAATGACCCCATTTTCCCGGCACTATCAGAATGCATTCTTTTCAACTGTGTACATCACTGCTCCTTTGAAACAAAGTGTACCTCACATGCTGTCAAAAACTCATAATTGTATTGCTTAATCTACAAGATAATGTGACGAGGCACACTTAATTTTGGTATTGGCTCCATCCAAGCACTAATGAGTGCCTAATTAGCCCCTTAAAGTGACCCCATTTTCCAGACACAGAATGCATTATTTTCAACTGCGCATATCACTGCTCCTTTAAAACAAAGTGTACTTCACAAGTTGTCAAAAACTCATAATTGTAATGCTTAATCTACGAGATCATGTGACTGAGCACACTTAATTTTGGTATTGGCTCGAGCCGAAAACTAATTAGTGCCTAAGTAGCCCGTTAAAGATAATGTGACGAGGCACACTTCATTTTGGTATTGGCTCCATCCAAGAACTAATGAGTGCCTCATTAGCCCCTTAAAGTGACCCCATTTTTCAGGCACAGAATGCATTCTTTTCAACTGCGTATATCACTGCTCCTTTAAAACAAAGTGTACCTCACATGATGTCAAAAACTCATAATTTTAATGCTTAATCTACGAGATCATGTGACTGGGCACACTTAATTTTGGTATTGGTTTCATCCAAGGACTAATTAGTGCCTAAGTAGCCCGTTAAAGTGAAGCTATTTTTAATGCACTATTGTAATGCGTTCGTTTCTGCTGCGTATATCACTACTCCTTTAAAACAAAGTGTACTTCACATGTTATCAAAAACTCATAATTTTAATGCTTAATCTACGAGATAATGTGACTGGGCACACGTCATTTTGGTATTGGCTTCATCCAAGCATTAATTAGCGCCTAATTAGCCCCTAAAAATGACCCCATTTTCCCGGCACTATCAGAATGCATTCTTTTCAACTGTGTACATCACTGCTCCTTTGAAACAAAGTGTACCTCACATGCTGTCAAAAACTCATAATTTTAATGCTTAATCTACGAGATCATGTGACTGGGCACACTTCATTTTGGTATTGGCTTCATCCAAGCATTAATTAGCGCCTAATTAGCCCCTTAAACTGACCCCATTTTCCCGGCACTATCAGAATGCATCCCTTTCAACTGTGTACATCACTGCTCCTTTAAAACAAAGTGTACCTCACATGCTGTCAAAAACTCATAATTTGAATGCTTAATCTACGAGATCATGTGACTGGGCACACTTGATTTTGGTATTGGCTTCATCCAAACACTAATGAGTGCCTAATTGGCCCCTTAAAGTGACCCCATTTTCCAGACACAGAATGCATTATTTTCAACTGCGCATATCACTGCTCCTTTAAAACAAAGTGTACTTCACAAGTTGTCAAAAACTCATAATTGTAATGCTTAATCTACGAGATCATGTGACTGGGCACACTTAATTTTGGTATTGGCTCGAGCCGAAAACTAATTAGTGCCTAAGTAGCCCGTTAAAGTGAAGCTATTTTTAATGCACTATTGTAATGCGTTCGTTTCTGCTGCGTATATCACTACTCCTTTAAAACAAAGTGTACTTCACAAGTTGTCAAAAACTCATAATTGTAATGCTTAATCTACGAGATCATGTGACTGGGCACACTTAATTTTGGTATTGGCTCGAGCCGAAAACTAATTAGTGCCTAAGTAGCCCGTTATAGTGAAGCTATTTTTAATGCACTATTGTAATGCGTTCGTTTCTGCTGCGTATATCACTACTCCTTTAAAACAAAGTGTACTTCACATGCTGTCAAAAACTCATAATTTTAATGCTTAACCTACGAGATCATGTGACTGGGCACACGTCATTTTGGTATTGGCTTCATCCAAGCATTAATTAGCGCCTAATTAGCCCCTAAAAATGACCCCATTTTCCCGGCACTATCAGAATGCATCCCTTTCAACTGTGTACATCACTGCTCCTTTAAAACAAAGTGTACTTCACATGCTGTCAAAAACTCATAATTTTAATGCTTAACCTACGAGATCATGTGACTGGGCACACTTAATTTTGGTATTGGCTTCATCCAAGCATTAATTAGCGCCTAATTATCCCCTTAAACTGACCCCATTTTCCCGGCACTATCAGAATGCATCCCTTTCAACTGTGTACATCACTGCTCCTTTAAAACAAAGTGTACCTCACATTCTGTCACATTCATTTTAATGCCTAATCTACGAGATCATGTGACTGGGCACACTTGATTTTGGTATTGGCTTCATCCAAACACTAATGAGTGCCTAATTGGCCCCTTAAAGTGAGCCCATTTTCCAGACACAGAATGCATTATTTTCAACTGCGCATATCACTGCTCCTTTAAAACAAAGTGTACTTCACAAGTTGTCAAAAACTCATAATTGTAATGCTTAATCTACGAGATCATGTGACTGGGCACACTTAATTTTGGTATTGGCTTCATCCAAGCATTAATTTTGGTATTGGCTCGAGCCGAAAACTAATTAGTGCCTAAGTAGCCCGTTAAAGTGAAGCTTTTTTTAATGCACTATTGTAATGCGTTCGTTTCTGCTGCGTATATCACTACTCCTTTAAAACAAAGTGTACTTCACATGCTGTCAAAAAATCATAATTTTAATGCTTAATCTACGAGATCATGTGACTGGGCACAATTAATTTTGGTATTGGCTTCATCCAAACACTAATGAGTGCCTAATTGGCCCCTTAAAGTGAGCCCATTTTCCAGACACAGAATGCATTATTTTCAACTGCGCATATCACTGCTCCTTTAAAACAAAGTGTACTTCACAAGTTGTCAAAAACTCATAATTGTAATGCTTAATCTACGAGATCATGTGACTGGGCACACTTAATTTTGGTATTGGCTCCATCCAAGCATTAATTAGCGCCTAATGAGCCCCTTAAACTGACCCCATTTTCCCGGCACTGTCAGAATGCATCCCTTTCAACTGTGTACATCACTGATCCTTTAAAACAAAGTGTACTTCACATGTTGTCAAAAAATCATAATTTTAATGCTTAATCTACGAGATCATGTGACTGGGCACACTTAATTTTGGTATTGGCTCGAGCCGAAAACTAATTAGTGCCTAAGTAGCCCGTTAAAGTGAAGCTATTTTTAATGCACTATTGTAATGCGTTCGTTTCTGCTGCGTATATCACTACTCCTTTAAAACAAAGTGTACTTCACATGCTGTCAAAAAATCATAATTTTAATGCTTAATCTACGAGATCATGTGACTGGGCACACTTAATTTTGGTATTGGCTCGAAGCGAAAACTAATTAGTGCCTAAGTAGCCCGTTAAAGTGAAGCTATTTTTAATGCACTATTGTAATGGGTTCGTTTCTGCTGCGTATATCACTGCTCCTTTAAAACAAAGTGTACCTCACATGTTGTCAAAAACTTATCATTTTATTGCTTAATCTACAAGATCATCTGACCAGGCACACTTAATTTTGGTATTGGCTCCATCCAAGCCTAATTAGTGCCTAATTAGCCCCTAAAAATGACCCCATTTTCCCGGCACTATCAGAATGCATTCTTTTCAACTGTGTACATCACTGCTCCTTTAAAACAAAGTGTACCTCACATGCTGTCAAAAACTCATAATTTTAATGCTTAACCTACGAGATCATGTAGCTGGGCACACTTAATTTTGGTATTGGCTTCATCCAAGCATTAATTAGCGCCTAATTAGCCCCTAAAAATGACCCCATTTTCCCGGCACTATCAGAATGCATTCTTTTCAACTGTGTACATCACTGCTCCTTTAAAACAAAGTGTACCTCACATGCTGTCAAAAACTCATAATTTTAATGCTTAATCTACGAGATCATGTGACTGGGCACACTTAATTTTGGTATTGGCTTCATCCAAGCATTAATTAGCGCCTAATTAGCCCCTAAATGTGACCCCATTTTTCAGGCACAGAATGCATTCTTTTCAACTGCGTATATCACTGCTCCTTTAAAACAAAATGTACCTCACATGTTGCCAAAAACTTACAGTTTTGTTGCATAATCTACGAGGTCATCACTGGGCACACTTAATTTTGGGATTGGCTTCATCCAAGCATTAATTGGCGCCTAATTAGCCCCTAAAAATGACCCCATTTTCCCGGCACTATCAGAATGCATTCTTTTCAACTGTGTACATCACTGCTCCTTTGAAACAAAGTGTACCTCACGTGCTGTCAAAAACTCATAATTTTAATGCTTAATCTACGAGATCATGTGACTGGGCACACTTAATTTTGGTATTGGCTCCATCCAAGAACTAATGAGTGCCTAATTAGCCCCTTAAAGTGACCCCATTTTTCAGGCACAGAATGCATTCTTTTCAACTGCGTATATCACTGCTCCTTTAAAACAAAGTGTACCTCACATGTTGTCAAAAACTCATAATTTTAATGCTTAATCTACGAGATCATGTGACTGGGCACACTTAATTTTGGTATTGGTTTCATCCAAGGACTAATTAGTGCCTAAGTAGCCCGTTAAAGTGAAGCTATTTTTAATGCACTATTGTAATGCGTTCGTTTCTGCTGCGTATATCACTACTCCTTTAAAACAAAGTGTACTTCACGTGTTGTCAAAAACTCATAATTTTAATGCTTAATCTACGAGATCATGTGACTGGGCACACTTAATTTTGGTATTGGCTTCATCCAAGCATTAATTAGCGCCTAATTAGCCCCTAAAAATGACCCCATTTTCCCGGCACTATCAGAATGCATTCTTTTCAACTGTGTACATCACTGCTCCTTTGAAACAAAGTGTACCTCACATGCTGTCAAAAACTCATAATTTTAATGCTTAATCTACGAGATCATGTGACTGGGCACACTTCATTTTTGGTATTGGCTTCATCCAAGCATTAATTAGCGCCTAATTAGCCCCTTAAACTGACCCCATTTTCCCGGCACTATCAGAATGCATCCCTTTCAACTGTGTACATCACTGCTCCTTTAAAACAAAGTGTACCTCACATGCTGTCAAAAACTCATAATTTGAATGCTTAATCTACGAGATCATGTGACTGGGCACACTTGATTTTGGTATTGGCTTCATCCAAACACTAATGAGTGCCTAATTGGCCCCTTAAAGTGAGCCCATTTTCCAGACACAGAATGCATTATTTTCAACTGCGCATATCACTGCTCCTTTAAAACAAAGTGTACTTCACAAGTTGTCAAAAACTCATAATTGTAATGCTTAATCTACGAGATCATGTGACTGGGCACACTTAATTTTGGTATTGGCTCGAGCCGAAAACTAATTAGTGCCTAAGTAGCCCGTTAAAGTGAAGCTATTTTTAATGCACTATTGTAATGCGTTCGTTTCTGCTGCGTATATCACTACTCCTTTAAAACAAAGTGTACTTCACAAGTTGTCAAAAACTCATAATTTTAATGCTTAACCTACGAGATCATGTGACTGGGCACACGTCATTTTGGTATTGGCTTCATCCAAGCATTAATTAGCGCCTAATTAGCCCCTAAAAATGACCCCATTTTCCCGGCACTATCAGAATGCATCCCTTTCAACTGTGTACATCACTGCTCCTTTAAAACAAAGTGTACTTCACATGCTGTCAAAAACTCATAATTTTAATGCTTAACCTACGAGATCATGTGACTGGGCACACTTAATTTTGGTATTGGCTTCATCCAAGCATTAATTAGCGCCTAATTATCCCCTTAAACTGACCCCATTTTCCCGGCACTATCAGAATGCATCCCTTTCAACTGTGTACATCACTGCTCCTTTAAAACAAAGTGTACCTCACATTCTGTCAAAAAAACTCATAATTTTAATGCCTAATCTACGAGATCATGTGACTGGGCACACTTTATTTTGGTATTGGCTTCATCCAAACACTAATGAGTGCCTAATTGGCCCCTTAAAGTGAGCCCATTTTCCAGACACAGAATGCATTATTTTCAACTGCGCATATCACTGCTCCTTTAAAACAAAGTGTACTTCACAAGTTGTCAAAAACTCATAATTGTAATGCTTAATCTACGAGATCATGTGACTGGGCACACTTAATTTTGGTATTGGCTCCATCCAAGCATTAATTAGCGCCTAATGAGCCCCTTAAACTGACCCCATTTTCCCGGCACTGTCAGAATGCATCCCTTTCAACTGTGTACATCACTGATCCTTTAAAACAAAGTGTACTTCACATGTTGTCAAAAAATCATAATTTTAATGCTTAATCTACGAGATCATGTGACTGGGCACACTTAATTTTGGTATTGGCTCGAGCCGAAAACTAATTAGTGCCTAAGTAGCCCGTTAAAGTGAAGCTTTTTTTAATGCACTATTGTAATGCGTTCGTTTCTGCTGCGTATATCACTACTCCTTTAAAACAAAGTGTACTTCACATGCTGTCAAAAAATCATAATTTTAATGCTTAATCTACGAGATCATGTGACTGGGCACAATTAATTTTGGTATTGGCTTCATCCAAACACTAATGAGTGCCTAATTGGCCCCTTAAAGTGAGCCCATTTTCCAGACACAGAATGCATTATTTTCAACTGCGCATATCACTGCTCCTTTAAAACAAAGTGTACTTCACAAGTTGTCAAAAACTCATAATTGTAATGCTTAATCTACGAGATCATGTGACTGGGCACACTTAATTTTGGTATTGGCTCCATCCAAGCATTAATTAGCGCCTAATGAGCCCCTTAAACTGACCCCATTTTCCCGGCACTGTCAGAATGCATCCCTTTCAACTGTGTACATCACTGATCCTTTAAAACAAAGTGTACTTCACATGTTGTCAAAAAATCATAATTTTAATGCTTAATCTACGAGATCATGTGACTGGGCACACTTAATTTTGGTATTGGCTCGAGCCGAAAACTAATTAGTGCCTAAGTAGCCCGTTAAAGTGAAGCTATTTTTAATGCACTATTGTAATGCGTTCGTTTCTGCTGCGTATATCACTACTCCTTTAAAACAAAGTGTACTTCACATGCTGTCAAAAAATCATAATTTTAATGCTTAATCTACGAGATCATGTGACTGGGCACACTTAATTTTGGTATTGGCTCGAAGCGAAAACTAATTAGTGCCTAAGTAGCCCGTTAAAGTGAAGCTATTTTTAATGCACTATTGTAATGGGTTCGTTTCTGCTGCGTATATCACTGCTCCTTTAAAACAAAGTGTACCTCACATGTTGTCAAAAACTTATCATTTTATTGCTTAATCTACAAGATCATCTGACCAGGCACACTTAATTTTGGTATTGGCTCCATCCAAGCCTAATTAGTGCCTAATTAGCCCCTAAAAATGACCCCATTTTCCCGGCACTATCAGAATGCATTCTTTTCAACTGTGTACATCACTGCTCCTTTAAAACAAAGTGTACCTCACATGCTGTCAAAAACTCATAATTTTAATGCTTAACCTACGAGATCATGTGACTGGGCACACTTAATTTTGGTATTGGCTTCATCCAAGCATTAATTAGCGCCTAATTAGCCCCTAAAAATGACCCCATTTTCCCGGCACTATCAGAATGCATTCTTTTCAACTGTGTACATCACTGCTCCTTTAAAACAAAGTGTACCTCACATGCTGTCAAAAACTCATAATTTTAATGCTTAATCTACGAGATCATGTGACTGGGCACACTTAATTTTGGTATTGGCTTCATCCAAGCATTAATTAGCGCCTAATTAGCCCCTAAATGTGACCCCATTTTTCAGGCACAGAATGCATTCTTTTCAACTGCGTATATCACTGCTCCTTTAAAACAAAATGTACCTCACATGTTGCCAAAAACTTACAGTTTTGTTGCATAATCTACGAGGTCATCACTGGGCACACTTAATTTTGGGATTGGCTTCATCCAAGCATTAATTGGCGCCTAATTAGCCCCTAAAAATGACCCCATTTTCCCGGCACTATCAGAATGCATTCTTTTCAACTGTGTACATCACTGCTCCTTTGAAACAAAGTGTACCTCACGTGCTGTCAAAAACTCATAATTTTAATGCTTAATCTACGAGATCATGTGACTGGGCACACTTAATTTTGGTATTGGCTCCATCCAAGAACTAATGAGTGCCTAATTAGCCCCTTAAAGTGACCCCATTTTTCAGGCACAGAATGCATTCTTTTCAACTGCGTATATCACTGCTCCTTTAAAACAAAGTGTACCTCACATGTTGTCAAAAACTCATAATTTTAATGCTTAATCTACGAGATCATGTGACTGGGCACACTTAATTTTGGTATTGGTTTCATCCAAGGACTAATTAGTGCCTAAGTAGCCCGTTAAAGTGAAGCTATTTTTAATGCACTATTGTAATGCGTTCGTTTCTGCTGCGTATATCACTACTCCTTTAAAACAAAGTGTACTTCACGTGTTGTCAAAAACTCATAATTTTAATGCTTAATCTACGAGATCATGTGACTGGGCACACTTAATTTTGGTATTGGCTTCATCCAAGCATTAATTAGCGCCTAATTAGCCCCTAAAAATGACCCCATTTTCCCGGCACTATCAGAATGCATTCTTTTCAACTGTGTACATCACTGCTCCTTTGAAACAAAGTGTACCTCACATGCTGTCAAAAACTCATAATTTTAATGCTTAATCTACGAGATCATGTGACTGGGCACACTTCATTTTTGGTATTGGCTTCATCCAAGCATTAATTAGCGCCTAATTAGCCCCTTAAACTGACCCCATTTTCCCGGCACTATCAGAATGCATCCCTTTCAACTGTGTACATCACTGCTCCTTTAAAACAAAGTGTACCTCACATGCTGTCAAAAACTCATAATTTGAATGCTTAATCTACGAGATCATGTGACTGGGCACACTTGATTTTGGTATTGGCTTCATCCAAACACTAATGAGTGCCTAATTGGCCCCTTAAAGTGAGCCCATTTTCCAGACACAGAATGCATTATTTTCAACTGCGCATATCACTGCTCCTTTAAAACAAAGTGTACTTCACAAGTTGTCAAAAACTCATAATTGTAATGCTTAATCTACGAGATCATGTGACTGGGCACACTTAATTTTGGTATTGGCTCGAGCCGAAAACTAATTAGTGCCTAAGTAGCCCGTTAAAGTGAAGCTATTTTTAATGCACTATTGTAATGCGTTCGTTTCTGCTGCGTATATCACTACTCCTTTAAAACAAAGTGTACTTCACAAGTTGTCAAAAACTCATAATTGTAATGCTTAATCTACGAGATCATGTGACTGGTCACACTTAATTTTGGTATTGGCTCGAGCCGAAAACTAATTAGTGCCTAAGTAGCCCGTTATAGTGAAGCTATTTTTAATGCACTATTGTAATGTGTTCGTTTCTGCTGCGTATATCACTACTCCTTTAAAACAAAGTGTACTTCACATGCTGTCAAAAACTCATAATTTTAATGCTTAACCTACGAGATCATGTGACTGGGCACACGTCATTTTGATATTGGCTTCATCCAAGCATTAATTAGCGCCTAATTAGCCCCTAAAAATGACCCCATTTTCCCGGCACTATCTGAATGCATTCTTTTCAACTGTGTACATCACTGCTCCTTTAAAACAAAGTGTACCTCACATGCTGTCAAAAACTCATAATTTTATTGCTTAATCTACAAGATCATGTGACTGGGCACACTTCATTTTGGTATTGGCTTTATCCAAGCATTAATTAGCGCCTAATTAGCCCCTTAAACTGACCCCATTTTCCCGGCACTATCAGAATGCATCCCTTTCAACTGTGTACATCACTGCTCCTTTAAAACAAAGTGTACTTCACATGCTGTCAAAAACTCATAATTTTAATGCTTAACCTACGAGATCATGTGACTGGGCACACTTAATTTTGGTATTGGCTTCATCCAAGCATTAATTAGCGCCTAATTAGCCCCTTAAACTGACCCCATTTTCCCGGCACTATCAGAATGCATCCCTTTCAACTGTGTACATCACTGCTCCTTTAAAACAAAGTGTACCTCACATTCTGTCAAAAAAACTCATAATTTTAATGCCTAATCTACGAGATCATGTGACTGGGCACACTTTATTTTGGTATTGGCTTCATCCAAACACTAATGAGTGCCTAATTGGCCCCTTAAAGTGACCCCATTTTCCAGACACAGAATGCATTATTTTCAACTGCGCATATCACTGCTCCTTTAAAACAAAGTGTACTTCACAAGTTGTCAAAAACTCATAATTGTAATGCTTAATCTACGAGATCATGTGACTGGGCACACTTAATTTTGGTATTGGCTCCATCCAAGCATTAATTAGCGCCTAATGAGCCCCTTAAACTAACCCCATTCCCTCGGCACTGTCAGAATGCATCCCTTTCAACTGTGTACATCACTGATCCTTTAAAACAAAGTGTACTTCACCTGTTGTCAAAAAATCATAATTTTAATGCTTAATCTACGAGATCATGTGACTGGGCACACTTAATTTTGGTATTGGCTCGAGCCGAAAACTAATTAGTGCCTAAGTAGCCCGTTAAAGTGAAGCTATTTTTAATGCACTATTGTAATGCGTTCGTTTCTGCTGCGTATATCACTACTCCTTTAAAACAAAGTGTACTTCACATGCTGTCAAAAAATCATAATTTTAATGCTTAATCTACGAGATCATGTGACTGGGCACACTTAATTTTGGTATTGGCTCGAAGCGAAAACTAATTAGTGCCTAAGTAGCCCGTTAAAGTGAAGCTATTTTTAATGCACTATTGTAATGGGTTCGTTTCTGCTGCGTATATCACTGCTCCTTTAAAACAAAGTGTACCTCACATGTTGTCAAAAACTTATCATTTTATTGCTTAATCTACAAGATCATCTGACCAGGCACACTTAATTTTGGTATTGGCTCCATCCAAGCCTAATTAGCGCCTAATTAGCCCCTAAAAATGACCCCATTTTCCCGGCACTATCAGAATGCATTCTTTTCAACTGTGTACATCACTGCTCCTTTAAAACAAAGTGTACTTCACATGCTGTCAAAAACTCATAATTTTAATGCTTAACCTACGAGATCATGTGACTGGGCACACTTCATTTTGGTATTGGCTTCATCCAAGCATTAATTAGCGCCTAATTAGCCCCTAAAACTGACCCCATTTTCCCGGCACTATCAGAATGCATTCTTTTCAACTGTGTACATCACTGCTCCTTTAAAACAAAGTGTACCTCACATGCTGTCAAAAACTCATAATTTTAATGCTTAACCTACGAGATCATGTGACTGGGCACACTTAATTTTGGTATTGGCTTCATCCAAGCATTAATTAGCGCCTAATTAGCCCCTTAAACTGACCCCATTTTCCCGGCACTATCAGAATGCATCCCTTTCAACTGTGTACATCACTGCTCCTTTAAAACAAAGTGTACTTCACATGCTGTCAAAAAATCATAATTTGAATGCTTAATCTACGAGATCATGTGACTGGGCACACTTTATTTTGGTATTGGCTTCATCCAAACACTAATGAGTGCCTAATTGGCCCCTTAAAGTGAGCCCATTTTCCAGACACAGAATGCATTATTTTCAACTGCGCATATCACTGCTCCTTTAAAACAAAGTGTACTTCACAAGTTGTCAAAAACTCATAATTGTAATGCTTAATCTACGAGATCATGTGACTGGGCACACTTAATTTTGGTATTGGTCCATCCAAGCATTAATTAGCGCCTAATGAGCCCCTTAAACTGACCCCATTTTCCCGGCACTGTCAGAATGCATCCCTTTCAACTGTGTACATCACTGATCCTTTAAAACAAAGTGTACTTCACATGTTGTCAAAAAATCATAATTTTAATGCTTAATCTACGAGATCATGTGACTGGGCACACTTAATTTTGGTATTGGCTCGAGCCGAAAACTAATTAGTGCCTAAGTAGCCCGTTAAAGTGAAGCTATTTTTAATGCACTATTGTAATGCGTTCGTTTCTGCTGCGTATATCACTACTCCTTTAAAACAAAGTGTACTTCACATGCTGTCAAAAACTCATAATTTTAATGCTTAATCTACGAGATCATGTGACTGGGCACACTTAATTTTGGTATTGGCTCGAAGCTAAAACTAATTAGTGCCTAAGTAGCCCGTTAAAGTGACGCTATTTTTAATGCACTATTGTAATGGGTTCGTTTCTGCTGCGTATATCACTGCTCCTTTAAAACAAAGTGTACCTCACATGTTGTCAAAAACTTATCATTTTATTGCTTAATCTACAAGATCATCTGACCAGGCACACTTAATTTTGGTATTGGCTACATCCAAGCCTAATTAGTGCCTAATTAGTTCCTAAAAATGACCCCATTTTCCCGGCACTATCAGAATGCATTCTTTTCAACTGTGTACATCACTGCTCCTTTAAAACAAAGTGTACTTCACATGCTGTCGAAAACTCATAATTTTAATGCTTAACCTACGAGATCATGTGACTGGGCACACTTCATTTTGGTATTGGCTTCATCCAAGCATTAATTAGCGCCTAATTAGCCCCTAAAAATGACCCCATTTTCCCGGCACTATCAGAATGCATTCTTTTCAACTGTGTACATCACTGCTCCTTTAAAACAAAGTGTACCTCACATGCTGTCAAAAACTCATAATTTTAATGCTTAACCTACGAGATCATGTGACTGGGCACACTTAATTTTGGTATTGGCTTCATCCAAGCATTAATTAGCGCCTAATTAGCCCCTAAAAATGACCCCATTTTCCCGGCACTATCAGAATGCATTCTTTTCAACTGTGTACATCACTGCTCCTTTAAAACAAAGTGTACCTCACATGCTGTCAAAAACTCATAATTTTAATGCTTAATCTACGAGATCATGTGACTGGGCACACTTAATTTTGGTATTGGCTTCATCCAAGCATTAATTAGCGCCTAATTAGCCCCTTAAACTGACCCCATTTTCCCGGCACTATCAGAATGCATCCCTTTCAACTGTGTACATCACTGCTCCTTTAAAACAAAGTGTACTTCACATGCTGTCAAAAACTCATAATTTTAATGCTTAACCTACGAGATCATGTGACTGGGCACACTTAATTTTGGTATTGGCTTCATCCAAGCATTAATTAGCGCCTAATTAGCCCCTTAAACTGACCCCATTTTCCCGGCACTATCAGAATGCATCCCTTTCAACTGTGTACATCACTGCTCCTTTAAAACAAAGTGTACCTCACATTCTGTCAAAAACTCATAATTTTAATGCCTAATCTACGAGATCATGTGACTGGGCACACTTAATTTTGGTATTGGCTTCATCCAAACACTAATGAGTGCCTAATTGGCCCCTTAAAGTGAGCCCATTTTCCAGACACAGAATGCATTATTTTCAACTGCGCATATCACTGCTCCTTTAAAACAAAGTGTACTTCACAAGTTGTCAAAAACTCATAATTGTAATGCTTAATCTACGAGATCATGTGACTGGGCACACTTAATTTTGGTATTGGCTCCATCCAAGCATTAATTAGCGCCTAATGAGCCCCTTAAACTGACCCCATTTTCCCGGCACTGTCAGAATGCATCCCTTTCAACTGTGTACATCACTGATCCTTTAAAACAAAGTGTACTTCACATGTTGTCAAAAAATCATAATTGTAATGCTTAATCTACGAGATCATGTGACTGGGCACACTTAATTTTGGTATTGGCTTCATCCAAGCATTAATTAGCGCCTAATTAGCCCCTAAAAATGACCCCATTTCCCGGCACTATCAGAATGCATTCTTTTCAACTGTGTACATCACTGCTCCTTTAAAACAAAGTGTACCTCACATGCTGTCAAAAACTCATAATTTTAATGCTTAATCTACGAGATCATGTGACTGGGCACACTTAATTTTGGTATTAGCTTCATCCAAGCATTAATTAGCGCCTAATTAGCCCCTTAAACTGACCCCATTTTCCCGGCACTATCAGAATGCATTCTTTTCAACTGTGTACATCACTGCTCCTTTAAAACAAAGTGTACTTCACATGCTGTCAAAAACTCATAATTTTAATGCTTAACCTACGAGATCATGTGACTGGGCACACTTAATTTTGGTATTGACTTCATCCAAGCATTAATTAGCGCCTAATTAGCCCCTTAAACTGACCCCATTTTCCCGGCACTATCAGAATGCATCCCTTTCAACTGTGTACATCACTGCTCCTTTAAAACAAAGTGTACCTCACATTCTGTCAAAAACTCATAATTTTAATGCCTAATCTACGAGATCATGTGACTGGGCACACTTTATTTTGGTATTGGCTTCATCCAAACACTAATGAGTGCCTAATTGGCCCCTTAAAGTGAGCCCATTTTCCAGACACAGAATGCATTATTTTCAACTGCGCATATCACTGCTCCTTTAAAACAAAGTGTACTTCACAAGTTGTCAAAAACTCATAATTGTAATGCTTAATCTACGAGATCATGTGACTGGGCACACTTAATTTTGGTATTGGCTCGAGCCGAAAACTAATTAGTGCCTAAGTAGCCCGTTAAAGTGAAGCTATTTTTAATGCACTATTGTAATGCGTTCGTTTCTTCTGCGTATATCACTACTCCTTTAAAACAAAGTGTACTTCACATGCTGTCAAAAACTCATAATTGTAATGCTTAATCTACGAGATCATGTGACTGGGCACACTTAATTTTGGTATTGGCTCGAGCCGAAAACTAATTAGTCCCCAAAGTAGCCCGTTAAAGTGAAGCTATTTTTAATGCACTTTTGTAATGGGTTCGTTTCTGCTGCGTATATCACTGCTCCTTTAAAACAAAGTGTACCTCACATGTTGTCAAAAACTTATCATTTTATTGCTTAATCTACAAGATCATCTGACCAGGCACACTTAATTTTGGTATTGGCTTCAGCCGAGCCTAATTAGTGCCTAATTGGCCCCTTAAACTGACCCAATTTTCCCGGCACTATCAGAATGCATCCCTTTCAACTGCGTATATCACTGCTCCTTTAAAACAAAGTGTACCTCACATGCTGTCAAAAACGCATCATTTTATTGCTTATTCTACGAGATCATGTGACCAGGCACACTTAATTTTGGTATTGGCTCCACCCAAGTACTAATGAGTGCCTAATTGGCCCCTTAAAGTGACCCCATTTTCCAGGCACAGAATGCATTCTTTTCAACTGCGTATATCACTGCTCCTTTAAAACAAAGTGTACCTCACATGTTGTCAAAAGCTCATAATTTTATTTCTTAATCTACGAGATCATGAGACTGGGCACACTCAATTTTGGTTTTGGCTTCATCCAAGCATTAATTAGCGCCTAATTAGCCCCTAAATGTGACCCCATTTTTCAGGCACAGAATGCATTCTTTTCAACTGCGTATATCACTGCTCCTTTAAAACAAAATGTACCTCACATGTTGCCAAAAACTTACAGTTTTGTTGCATAATCTACGAGGTCATCACTGGGCACACTTAATTTTGGTATTGGCTTCATCCAAGCACTTACTAGTGCCTAATTAGCCCCTTAAACTGCCCCCACTTTCTCGGCACTATCAGAATGCATTCTTTTTAACTGCGTATATCACTGCTCCTTTAAAGGGAAAATACAACATTTGCAAACATCAAAAAATAAAACTACCAAATCATTTTGAAATACCTTGCTGGACTGTTAGTGAATGACAGTGTAAAGCATCCTGTAAAATCATGGCACCTGGTATACTGTCATTTTCAAGAAAAGTGGTATTTTTGTATTAATTTCCAACGCTGATCGGCCGATCAGCGTTGGAAACAACTGGCTTTTTTGTCAAATACTGGCCCCAGTTGACCATCGCACTTGTTTGCAATCGATTACACACCTATGAACGGGTACAAGCCAGCTAGACTGGTTCCCTGACCTTACAATTCCCCAATGTATGTAAACTGCTCTGTTTCTTCTTAAATGGAGTCAGGGAACCAGACTACAGGAAAATAATTGTTTTTCTTGGTTTTTATAGCATTTTCGAACCCAAAACCTCAAAAAAGTCAGTGTAACTATATTTGCTATATACTTCCAACCCCCCAATTCCATCCATTTCTGAAAATTACAGCAAAAGCAAATGATGTATATTCCCTTGAAAACAAAGTGTACCTCATGCACATGTTGTCAAAAACTCATACGTTTCTTGCATAATCTACGAGATCATGTGAATGGGCACACTTTATTTTGGTATGGGCTCGAGCCAAAATCTAATTAGTGCCTTATTAGCCCGTCAAAGTAACCATACTTTATAAAACGTCAAGGATTCAATCAAAAACTTTGAAAAGGTTACGTTCATTTGACAAAAGTTTCTTCTTTTATTTTCTGTTTCACTTTCCAACTATTATTTCATTTGTTCCACGATAATTATTGTTCATAATTATGTTCTTTTTCAGTAAAAGGGATACATATTTTGCGTTCATGAAGGTTATAGACATGATGTTGATGACAATACTTGTACGATGATCCCTACACTTTAAAAGAGTAACAATATATGTTTCACTAAATGACGACAAAGAAAACACATTGTCATAAAGCGTTTTTCCCAAGAATTGTACAAAAGTGTGATATAGTTCATGAGCAGTGTTTGAGCAGACTCGCAATGAACTTCAAATTATACACATGCACAGCTTTGTTGGAATCTTCGTAAGTGCAAACAACAAACACAAACAGGTAACTTCTGAGTGTTTCATTATCATTCATTATATAAAGCATAATGAGCTTAATGTAATACTTTTGGATGGAGCTGTATTAGTCAAAACATAAGTACGGACTTTTTCTGTTGATGATTGTCAAATAGTGACCATTATGGTTTTATGTAGAAGTCCGAATTATAAATGATTGATTAAAAAAACGCACGTTGGTCCCCTATAGAGCCATCAGCCATCTTTTGAATTGTTTTATTTTTAAGCGATTCTGGTTGAACTAAATAAATATTAATAAATACATGTGACCGAATAATCCAATTCAAAATGATATGCGAACTGATTGTATAAACATATATGATGCACATATTGAAAAAACGCACAAAAGTTACATGCGAATCTACACTCTAAACTTGATTAGGACTTCATAGCATTAAGTTATCCTGAGTGAATCTGAGGTAAGGGGTTTTTAGTGCTATGATCCTTAATAACAGACATTAGCTGTTGTATTATCTTTTTCTATTCCTCTTGCTATCGGTAATACTGAGAATTCAATATATAAACATATCGACTTGATGGAATTCGTTTACGCTAATTACTTATCATGCATCTCTCCAAATGCATCCTCTTTGAACTTAAACTGACACGTCATCCTTTTTACTTACACAGGGCTCTTTTTTTCTCTCACATGTTCTGTTTTTTTTCTTAATATGTCAAATACAAGGTTGAGGGCCACTTACGGTAAAACAAAAATTGAAAAGGTGGTGGTCAGCTTGTTTTACTGTATGGTGCAACCACAGCACTGTTTATGACGGGGTGATATTTTATATACATTAATATCAGGAACGACTATACACATATAATGATTGCTTGGGTCACATAAAAGCTGTAAAAGTCATAATAAACATGTGGTTTTCATGTGAATCCAACTTTATCAGAAGGGTGAAATTACTTGCTTAGGTGAGTTAGCACTAATCTGTGTAGCTCTGGATCAATAATGCGTGAACGTTTAATCATTTGCAGAGTGACATACATCCTTAGTTTATCAGCAGCATCGGATCTTTTTATTCTTTTCTTTGCGAGGCATAGTTCTTCTGCAAACAGACAACAAAATACGCCACAGCTCGATGAATCTGCTTGTTGCACACATGATGCTTGCTTAACTACTACACCTTGCTGACCATCTAAAACACTGGGAACTTGACTCCAATGTCTGTTAATCCTACCAGTTCTGAAAAAATCGAAGAATGATTGGCCGTTATTAGCCATTTTTTGCCGTGTGTCCTTGCTGCAACTAAGCGAGTCATAACACGTGAGCTCATTCTTATTGTTGTCAATGACATAGAGTGTAAAGTGACGATTTTCCAGAAGTGGAAAAAGCATGACATCGCAGAAACTTCCATTGTGACAACATGATTTGGATACTGACTTAAATGTGGTTGGTGTTGGTTGCCTGTTAGTTATTTTTGCGGTTTGCGAGCACATCAATACCCCACATGTAAGTTGTTTGCTATCTTCGTTCGCTATTCCACACAACTGACTCAGATAAAAATCAACTACAGAATCACTTAACCAACCAGCATGGTAGTCCGGAAAGATACTTTTCAAACGCTTCAAAACTGGTGGTCTCGGACTGCACTCGATCATGGCCAGGTTGTCAAACGACATATAATCGCTTGTCTTTTCATCACACAAAGCAACGGTACACAAGTTTCTCTCATTGCATGATGCCCACAAAATGCGAACAAAATTCTCCTCATTTTCAGTTATATCGAAGCCTGCACCATCTTTGCTGTCACACTTGCTGCCTATTGGGATTTCGTTTTCGGTTGTAGTCGAGTCATTTTTTCTATAAAAATACAAGTATCCGGTATTTGAAACTCGACTGTCAAACTCCTGATCACTGGTTTGCTTGACATTTCCGTCATTGAATTGTGTTATGGTTGAGTCTTGGTAATTCCTGACGAACGTTTTATAATGCCCACTCTCCAGCGAACCACCTTCGTGAACAACAACTGACTGCAGCGTGTACAATGCAGGAGTGTGGTTAACACAGAATCTGGATAAATCTATCACCGTGCTAGGACTGACGTCTGCTGTGATCTTTTCACGTCGTTCTCCTACAACGCGGAATCTTAGAAGTTGAACAACAAGTAAAGAAGGACAGTTGACAATTTTGGAAACGACCATTTTTTTGCATTGTTTGAGACCACACAAATCACAGTTAAGATCACTCACAATCTCGTCTACAAAGAATTCATGTAAGCATTTGTCTATGCTCTGTTTTTGTAGGGGAATGGGAAGTATACCCGACGTAGAATTTTCAACAATGTTGTGTTCTTCACAGGTAAGACACATTACACTTTTTGAAATTTTTATCTCGTTAGTTAAGCATGACTCTCCCAAGAATGGCACCATGAGTTGCGAATAAAATTCGGCAGCATCTTGTTGGTGGTTGCAACTTATATTCATTTGCGTTGCACATTCCTTTATCAAGGGCTGAACGACACGGAAAGGGATCGATGCCCTTGTGCCCAATGATAACGTTTCAAAAAATTCAATCAACTTTCGCCAAAGAAAAACATCACTTCCCTGATATCTGGAGACGCTGAGTTTAGCTGCTGCAATGAAAGGCTTGAGAGCTTGTATAGTTGCAATCCACCAACAAGATACACTGTTGTTAACGATGCCTCTTTGCGGAATGAAAGTTGATTGGCTGTTACCGTTGATTACTTTTCCTTTCGTGGATTCTCTGCTCATTGTGTGTGATTTTGGGACTGTTTCAGGAGGTGGAGGAGGAACGTGTGTGTATCTTTTACCATCTGAATCAGAGGTGTTAATTACTGGTTTTCTGGTTCGCTTATGTTTGGGTTTATCTTTGTAGTGAAGACCATTTGTTGGTGGAGTCAGATAAACCCCTTTTCTGGTTGGTGTGCTAGTTCGGTTTCTTTTGCACCATGTCTCGGTTACCAGTTTCGCAGATTTGCCTCTTGGTCTCTTTTTGCTTTTGCAGAATGCTTCGCAAAATTCTCTCTGCAGGGGAAGCATGTCGCGTTCATACATCAGAACGAAATCATTGATTTTCCTACATCTGTTATAATTCAATTTGCTTCTTTTAACCTCCTGCATACTTTTCTCGATGATCCCTTGCGTGCGATTATCCGAGGTAATGTTCTGAAATTTCGATTTACCGATGGCGTTGTACATTCTTGTATAATTTTCATATGCCTGGGACGTTCCGTGTCGGCCTAAGTCGTGAATTAAAAGCGCGGACCAGTTAGGTATGTTTGGCAAAGAGAATGTTATTAAATGATTAAGGAATTCTCTGCCAAAATATGCATTTTTGGACAATTTTGAAGCATCTGAGATGTTTGCTTCATATCGATCCACTTTTTGAATGGCAGCATCAATTATCCTCTTAAAATGCAATCTAAAAGGAGACCCGGGCGATTTGGCGATGTATTCATCCTGAGAAATGTTTAAGTTATGTGATTCGCTGTCTGTATCAAACGATGCACTTCGGTCTACCTCATGACCATTATCGTCGTCATCTTCCTGTTCAAAGAAATCCCTTTCAAACATCTTGTCCTCAGTGCATTCAATTTTTGATGAGAGCTTTTCATAGTGAGTCTTGACTAGGCTGGTGGAAAGTTTCGAACATGTAACGATTGTCAAACACTGTACAATTTCATCGATGTCGGCCATTTCTTTTGATTGTAAAAGTAACCCCATCCAGTACATAGCGTCTCTAAAATTGTCGGGATAGTACTTACGGCAGATCTTTGCCGCATTTCTCATGAAATGGCTCGCGCAGCAATGTATTACAGTCTTTTTCAAATCGTTGTCTTCTGCCGAGCCTGTAACAATTCTGTAGCAGCGATTTAAATATTCTACGACGGTTTCACAATTGAAAGCTTTTAAGCTGGCAAGCAAAAGAGTAGCACTCCCGTCAATCATGACAAGAAGTGGTGATTTTACACCACTGTGGCCGTAGATGCTTTTCTCATCTAGTAAAAAACACTCCAAAAAATAGTTGATGACTACGGCATTGTGCTGCATGGAAAGTAGAGAGGCAACTACAAATGGAGGCGAATCTTTAATCGGATGACGAATTACTACGTCGTACAGTTGGTATTGTTTTGAATCTGTCGAATTGTTTCTGATGACTGAGCCTGTCGCGTCGAAGTATATTATATCTCTTGATGCTATATTGTGGTATACTCTAATGCTGTCTTCGGAATATAACATGAAAATGTCATCATCTAACGATTTAAGGTTATCTAAATGCTCTCGCCTGGTCTTTTTGTACTTCAAAATGTTCTTGAGATGTTCACGCTGAGTATTCCTCACAAATCGAGCTCGCCGTTCATTTGTTTTATGTTTGACTTTCCCTGTGAACAGTACCCGTACCTTCAAATCACTTTCAGTCTTCATTGATAGGTTAAGTTTTACAGTGCAATCAGTGAAGCTACAATATCCATTTGCGTGGAAAGCATCCTTAGACTTTTTCCTACCAAATTTAAAGGGAACGTAGTGTCGTCGAAATTGAAAGGAGCAGTATGGATGTATTGCCTTTAATCCTTTTATAAATGGGTGTATCCAGGACTTTGGGAACGAATTCTTATTTTGATGTTTTTTTAGTTTCCTCCACTCCGATCTGTCCACATGGAAGTAACATTTATTCATGTCTGGTAGTTTAATCGTCCAGAAAGGACCATGTTCGTTATTGTTAGGGACATTTTCCGTGCACATATTCATCATAACGTCCTCCGGTATGATGTCATCTATTTCGTCGTCCAAACTGCCACAAAAGTGTGTATCTTCAGACGCCCCAGTGTGAGTTACTTCTTCATTCAATATTTTGGAAAAGATTGATGATTTGTCTTTGTCATGTTTGTCGGATACTGCACTGAAACACCTAAGAGAGGCATTTGAAATACATGTACCCGACATCTTGCATGCTGCAATCATCCTCTTTGTTAGTTTTGACGCTTTTATCGGAATATGGATTCGGTGAAGATCTTATTGAAATTGAAGGTGGGCATTGCTGTGTTTGATTGAAGGTTGGTGACAAATCAGGGTTATTGTTTAAGGAATCTATACCATCAAGACTTGAAGAAATATCATTTGCAAAGAAATCAGTACTTGATTCTATCCATTGTGATACCTTGGATTTACTGCTTATTTGGTGCACAGGGAAATTAATATCGTCATTATTTGAATTAAAAGAACCATCAACACTTATGTTACTAGTAAACAATCTTTCTCCCCCATTACAGCCATTTAGACCGCATTTAAATGTAACTTTGTCCATGTATGACTTGCGTCTATTTTGTGGTTTTAGATCAATGCAATGGTAATGGTACCACATGTCGCAGTAATCACATGCAATCATGCTTTGTGGAGAGTTGTAGGGCTGTTTGCAGATACAATACAATTGTTCGGAATTTTCATTAGGGGAATTAATATCACCTCTAGAACGATTAAACAACAGCTCAGGATTACCATCATTTCGAATTTCTGTATCTTTTGAATCTTTCGACTTGGTTTCATTATTTCCGTCATTTGAAGTTTCTGGACAAGTTTGTGTACTGGGTGCATGGTTTGATATAGACATTAAATCCGACATACAGGAACCAACTGGTGGTTCTGAACACATTGTTGGAGATTCTACAGCGGTTTCAACCGATGGTGCAGACTTCGATTTTTTTCTAGATTTTGTGGGTTGCATTTTCGGTCCTTTACTAATGTTACCAATTTTCTCAAACATTTCGCGAACTTTGTCTCGTAGGCCCAGACGATTTCTTCTCCACATGATTTGAATGATTTTGGAGCAATTAGGCGTTCTCAAAGAATGTATTGCTTTACCCAATTTTACCACAGTATTAACTGTGACATCAAGACTTTCATTTTCTTTTGGATACTTATGCATATATTCCGCCAATACTCTTGCAATCCTTGCCACCTTTGTCTGTCCTCGTTGCCTCTTCCTCCCTCCACCAATGTCGTCATCTGTGATTGTCGAGTCCTGCAAGACAAATACAAGAGTTACACAATTAAAAATGCGTAAAATGAAATACCTCATGCATTATAGTTTTTTCCTACGTTCTGCCTCGTCTCCCCTTGGAACTGTTTGCCTAGGGCCTATAGTGGCCGTTTCCCTTCATCCTATATCAATTCCTACTTTTAGCCTTCCGGAATCCTTTATTTGTGAGTGGCTTTTTCAACTTGCTTGGGGAAATATTGCATTAACAAATACCAGGCAACATAGAGTTTAATTATCAGAATGATCGGTTTTATGTATTTGTTGTGCCTTATCCAACTGACACATGCGAGTTTACATGCGTCTCAATCTTATTGGGAGAATTTCGCGGCGGGTAATGTTTCGTTATAATAAAATTTTTATTATGCCTCGGTATCGAAGGAGTTTGGCCATTAACACAGTGAATCCAATGACGATTCATGGTCAAAAATTTGACTTGCCTTTATTCAATGTCCAACTTTGATAATTATGTTTATAAACCCGTACTTTGTGCATGGAGAAAAATAATGTAGGCCCCTATGTCAAAACAAGCAAAAGTTTTGAAGCAACAAATGAACAAGTTGGCAACATGTGGCTATCTTCTGGAAGTCCATAGACGGGCAGTCTGGGCAGACACCGTCCGAAACCTTGCTTTCATGTTTATTGTGTTCAATTCAATTGCATTATTTGGAGCCTTTGTTGTTATTAAGATTTTTGTTTTTGGAATTAAGAGAGTATAAACAGATCTATACATCCTTCTAGATGGAACTTATACTTGAAACTTTACTTGTCACATGTCACAAAAAGGTTGCCGAAACAGCTCTGTGTTTGTCCACAAACATAAGTCTAGTTTTATGTATATCTTTTTCCATTGCTTTCTTTCAGAAATTAAATTACATGTATTCATAAAAACAACATTACCACAATTAAAACATCGCTACAAGACTAAATAAATGCATTTCGAAACCTGACCAAAAATGCATCAATTTAGTGCGCACCGGGTTGGGGGGGGGGGGCATAACATGCTATAACGTAGCCATATTAAGCAATTTCTTAATAGTTTGTGTCTGCCTGACGCCATCCCATAATTGCAAACTGAAGTCAAAACAATGAGCTTGTCATAACCTACCGTCTTCACACTATGGTTTGCAACGAAGTGATCCAGGAATTGGTCTTCGTGCGGGTAAACCTGTCCACACAGGAAGCACTCGACCTCATCATCAGGCCGGGTGTCTCCGTTATCCTTGAGCGTTGTCAAATATGTCTTTGGAAGAACTTTTTTTTGGAGGCACGTCTTGGCTTGTGATCTGTATTTATTTAAGATGCAAGATACGATGTTCTTGTGATATTCGTGTACCTATACTTTTTGGAAATTATAGTTTTAAATGACCGACGCTTCATGCAGTTAAACAAGGAGGCCGGGCGGAAGCTGTAGTTTGAGGCCTGTGGGTCAGCAATTAAAAAGGCCACTCAAAAAGTTATATGTGGTACTCGGGTTATTGCGAGATTTAATTCAGACGTTTGCTTCAAATCGCACAGTTAACATAGCTTTCAAGCAACCAAAGATTTCTAGATTCATAGGGAATGTACAACATTTGCTTTTGCTGCAATATTCAGAAATAAATGATGACGTGATTACGTTATAATTCAAAGCCCATGAAAATGTAATCACATGTTTTTTATATTCGTCCATTTATTATTCTCTCAATTCCAAAGAGTGCAAATTCACTCCATTCGAGTGAAGATTCACTCCCACACTCGGAAACTACAGGGACTAGACGTTTTAGAATTCCTTCAATCTTAAAGATCGAATTTTCACTCGAGCTTCGTCTGAAGTATTTTTTTTCCAGGCTATTTCAATCAAACATGAGAGTGATTTTCAATCTAAAACGTCTAGCCCCCAATTTCACTCTTTGGAATTAAGAGAGTATAAATTAGATCTATACATACTTCTGGATGGAACTACTTGAAACTTTACTTGTCACATGTCAAAAATAGGTTGCCGAAACAGCTCTGTGTTTGTCCACAAACATAAGTCTAGTTTTATGTATATCTTTTTCCATTGCTTTCTTTCAGAAATTAAATTACATGTATTCATAAAAACAACATTACCACAATTAAAACATCGCTACACGACAAAATAAATGCATTTCGCAACTCGACCCAAAAATGCATCAATTTAGTGCGCACCGGGTTGGGGGGGGGGCATAACATGCTATAACGTAGCCATATTAAGCAATTTCTTAATAGTTTGTGTCTGCCTGACGCCACGCCATCCCATAATTGCAAACTGAAGTCAAAACAATGAGCTTGTCATAACCTACCGTCTTCACACTATGGTTTGCAACGAAGTGATCCAGGAATTGGTCTTCGTGCGGGTAAACCTGTCCACACAGGAAGCACTCGACCTCATCATCAGGCCGGGTGTCTCCGTTATCCTTCAGCGTTGTCAAATATGTCTTTGGAAGAACTTTTTTTGGAGGCACGTCTTGACTTGTGATCTGTATTTATGTAAGATGCAAGATACGATGTTCTTGTGATATTCGTGTGCCTATACTTTTTGGAAGTTACATTTTTAAATGACCGACGCTCCATGCAGTTAAACAAGGAGGCCGGGCGAAAGCTTCAATTGTAGTTTGAGGCCTGTGGGTCAGCAATTAAAAAGGCCACTCAAAAAGTTATATGAGGTACCTCGGGTTATTAAACCTTGCGAGATTTAATTCAGACGTTTGCTTCAAATCGCACAGTTAACATAGCTTTCAAGCAACCAAAGATTTCTAGATTTATAGGGAATGTACAACATTTGCTTTTGCTGCAATATACAGAAATAAAATGATGACGTGATTACGTTATAATTCAAAGCCCATGAAAATGTAATCACATGTTTTTTATATTCGTCCATTTATTATTCTTTCTATTCCAAAGAGTGAAGATTCACTCCATTTGAGTGAAGATTCACTCCCACAGTTGGAAACTACAGGGACTAGACGTTTTAGAATTCCTTCAATCGTAAAGATCGAATTTTCACTCGAGCTTCGTCCGAAGTGGTTTTTTTTTCAGGCTATTTCAATCAAACATGAGAGTGATTTTCAATCTAAAACGTCTAGTCCCTAATTTCACTCTTTGGAATTAAGATAGTATAAACCGATCTATACCTCCTTCTGGATGGAACTACTTGAAACTTTACTTGTCACATGTCAAAAAAAGGTTGCCGAAACAGCCCTGTGTTTGTCCACAAACATAAGTCTAGTTTTATGTATATCTTTTTCCATTGCTTTCTTTCAGAAATTAAATTACATGTATTCATAAAAACAACATTACCACATTTAAAACAT
The DNA here is from genome assembly GCF_015706575.1 of Patiria miniata. Classification (NCBI taxonomy): domain Eukaryota; kingdom Metazoa; phylum Echinodermata; class Asteroidea; order Valvatida; family Asterinidae; genus Patiria; species Patiria miniata. The sequence goes on from NW_024037062.1 coordinate 2,963,352, forward strand.
CGCTACACGACTAAATAAATGCATTTCGGAAACTGACCAAAAATGCATCAATTTAGTGCGCACCGGGTTGGGGGGGGGCATAACATGCTATAACGTAGCCATATTAAGCAATTTCTTAATAGTTTGTGTCTGCCTGACGCCATCCCATAATTGCAAATTGAAGTCAAAACAATGAGCTTGTCATAACCTACCGTCTTCACACTATGTAATGGTTGTAATGGTCGCCGTCACGGGTACACCCCCACTGGCAAGCTCTGCCAATCCAGCACCATCCACCAACTGGAGGGAGGTGAATGAAGTATTAAAAGAACATTTAATGCCCATGAACACTGGTCTTGGTGCTGGTCTGATTAGTTCCTCGGACGCAGCAGTGTATTTCGAGGAAATTTTGAGCGAAGTTCTTCCAGAAAACACGGCGAAAACGAACGCTGGTAACCGGAACACCTCACATGCAGTTCGCACCGGAACTGGAGCCGCAGGGTACCATCACCACCGTGAGCGTTCATGTATGAAGCTTAAACAGCATCTATCTCGTGAAAAAAATCGGCATAGAGTGAACATTGCAAAAAATCCAAGACCCTTCCTGAATGCCGTGAGACTTCACAATCGAGTGCTCAAGACTGCAAGGAAAGACTGTGAGTATCGATCGGCCTGTAAACAAAACAATGCATTCCGGAAGGACCCCTTCCAATTTGCGAAGTCAGTTTGTAACTCACGGTCAAACCAGCAAAACCCAGAATTCTCATGTGAAAACTGTGTAGAATATATGAAGGACATCTATTCATCAGATCCAGCTTATGACTCCCTCGAAACCTCCCCACCCGAGTGGATTGAAGGTGTGCCACAAATTACTGCCCCTTTTCGAATCGACCCAATCACACCTGCAGAGATCCGGAAAATCCTTAAACACTGTTCTCCCGGAAGTGCCCCAGGAGACGATGGCATCTCTTATCGGGTCTTGAAAAACCTACCAGCAGCCCAGCATTTTCTTGCCACATTGTACAGCACCATTCTCTGCACATCGCAGGAAGCCCCTCAGAACTGGTGTTCTGCGAGAATCATTCTCATCCACAAAAAGGATGACCCAAAAAACCCGGCTAACTTTCGTCCGATTGCATTGACATCCGCAGTGGGAAAGTTATTCAATAAAATCCTGGCGAACCGACTACAACAGTTTCTCCTAGACAACACTCTGGTGGACACCAACATCCAAAAAGGTTGCCTCGGAGGAATAAACGGAACTATGGAACACATCTATGTTCTAAACCACATCCTGGACAACTCATCTGAACGAGCGAAAGAAATAAACATCACATGGGTGGACTTACGCAATGCCTTTGGATCGGTCCCACACAGCTGGATCGCCTTCGTTCTCAACCACTATGGTGTTCCCCACCAGATATCTCGGTATATACGCAACACCTACAGCAAACTACAAGGTTACGTCAAGACACGTAATTGGACCACTGACTTTTTCCCTATCAGAAGGGGAATTTTCCAGGGAGACACACTGTCACCACTGATTTTTATCATGGCATTCAACCCAATCATCACCTTCCTCAAGCAGTATAGAACTGAGGGAGTTTCTCTCACCCTCCCTATCCCAAACTCATCAGGTCTACCCCCTGAGGGTGCCTCATTGTATGTGAAGTGGAATGAGGAACCCTCAGATAACAACGCTGGCGACACCGACACGGTAGGATGGTATCACTGCCAAGTTGAATCGCATTCGAATGATGGGTCAACGATCCTCCGGTATGCAGACGGCTCATCCGAAACAGTCAACCTCCACAGTGTAGATTGGCACCTGGCCTGGAAGAGAGACAAACCCTTTCTGCCCCTCTCCACAACGATTCCAGTCAGAAAACTTCCAGCTATTCGCAAGGAATCTGAGAAGGTCAAGTTTGCACAATCCGACACAATCATCGCCCTTGCCTATGTGGACGATCTGACATTAGTTACTCAGCACCAGACGGATCATCAAATCATTCTTAACGAATTGAATGATGCCTTCCTGACTGTTGGATTGGAGATTCGACCGGACAAGTGCGCCCACCTGCGTAAGGTAGGCCCCAAAGCGATTAAATCTGCCTCAGTCTCCATTAGTGGCCAGAAAATCGCAAATGTGTGCGATAAGCCGACAACATTTCTGGGTGCAGTAGTAGGCGCGACGGCTTTGAACACAAAAATCGCCTCGGCATCTAACATTCAAAAAACAGTGATGAGGGCTTTGGATAACATCGACCAACGACCAATCAAGCCCGAGTATAAAACTTGGATATACTCCAACTACTTGTGCCCTGCCATCCGATTCTCACTATCAGTTGGCGCTGTGTCCGAAAACCAGTTGAAGACGCTCCAACGGAAAGTCACTCCAAAACTGAAAAAATGGCTCGGTTTCGTCAAATCAACCACACTGGCAGCTCTTTTTCACACCAAAACTCTCAATGCCCCATACTTGCCCCAACTAGAACAAAAGTGCAAAATTAATCTGGTCCTCTCAATCTTCAAACATGGAGGTGACCCACTCATAACTCAAAATCTACAAGACTCCCTCTACAAACACACTACTGCGGGTGACTGGGGAAATGCGGTCCCTAAAATCTTCAAATCAGCCATTGATAAAGTCCGGGAACTGGCTTCAAGCGACACTACACACACCTCACGAACCTCTGCCAGGAGAATAAAGGAACTGACAAAAGCCAACCATGATCTCCACTGGGAAACACACCTACAAGAGCTACAAGTACAATCAAAGCTATCAGACATTATCCAGTTGGAGAGTGAATCCAAAGCCTGGCAGCGAGTGCGTTATTCTCTCCCCAGCGGCCAGCTAGCATTTCTACTCAGAGCAGGATGCGATACCCTACCCACCCCCATGAACTTGACAAGATGGCGCATCCAAGTTGACCCAAAATGTCACCTGTGTCACAAACCTAGATGCACGCTTGCTCACATACTGAGCGCATGTGAAAAAGCCCTGAATTTGGGTCACTTCACATGGAGACACAACTGCGTCCTCAAATGTCTTTCAAAATACCTGTACGATCATGTGGACCAGGAATCGAACTTGACAGTCGACCTCCCAGGTATGTGCGTGGAATCCAGTACTATCCCAGTCGCAATATGCACAACCAACCTTCGTCCGGACATCTTTCTACATAGCGGGCACACAAGCGCCGTTGTAGGAGAACTGACGATCCCAAACAACTCCACAGTAAACCTGGGGAATGCTAAAGTCCGCAAAACAACAAAATACCAAGGACTGGTGGCAGACTTAACAGAACAAATTCGATCAGTGGACTTGGTGACAATAGAAGTAGGTGCCTTAGGTCATTATATCCCATCAGACTTAACCTCTGCTGTCAGAACTTTGGCCCCTAGTATGTCTAAACGGGTCATTAAGCCTCTCTTAGAGGATATTGTAAGGACAGTAGTGAATGCCTCATATACTGTTTTCAGTAATCGGAGAATCGAGTGTGACTGGTCATTTAAACCACTCATTTATTATTATAAAAACCAGCGAATGTGTGAATAATTTCAGAAAATTGCTGTAATTTGATTCAGGGATACATGTTCAGTGTAAAGGGATCTCGAATGGGACTGTCATATTGGGTTATTTTTTCCCTTAAATTTAATGGTGGGCTCATTGGCATTTTTGTCAGCAAATTATACTCTCTGATAGAGGCTCCCTAGGTTGGCTCGTAGTTGAGCATCTTCGGGCCCTTGAATACATGTGCAATTTCTTCCTTTTCATAAGCTGATTTTGTGTGGAAAAAAAAATTTTTTTTTGCTCATCGGGCTACATGTAAAAACTTAGACTTTTTAAGTTTTAAGTTTTAAGTTTTTAATTCCAGTCCATGTCCTTTTTTTTTTGTGTGAATATGATCTGTGACAGTTTTATCCATATTTTTTTAAATTTTACTTATACATGCAGTTTCTATTGTTTTTTTTGTTTTTTTTAATATAGGGAGTTTGAATGTGATTGGCGCTCCATTATAATATTATAGCCTAGAAGCCATCCTTTGCAAATGTAAGTTCTGTGCAAATTCAATTTCTTATACAAGTTCCCTAGCTTGACTGGAAGTTGAGCATCAAGTAAGGCCTTTGAATGTGCAATTTTTTTCTCCTTTTTTTTTCTATTTCCAGACATTAGGGTTTTAGGTGTTTATTGCAAGTATTCTGTGCATGTTGAATCTCTCCCGTTTTTAAAAAAAAAAAAAAAAACACTTTTTTTTTTTAATATACATGTCCCGCCAAATTGCCTTTTTTATAGCTTTGTCCCCCTCCAGATGGTGGAATTTTCCCCTTTTTACCTTGCCAGGCCCTTTCAGGGTTCCCCCCCTGTTCCTACGCCTGAGTCCTAGGTTCCCCCCTTCTTCCTTTTTTTTTTTTTTTTTACTGCTACTTTGGTGTATGTACATTTGTGAATTTGTCCATGTTTGACGTTTTCTGTGTGATAATGAACAAAATGTAGATGGTTTTATTTATAAATAAATGTAATTTCTTAATGTTCTTATTGTATCACTGATGTGAATAACAATAAAGGTATTTCAATATAAGTTTGCAACGAAGTGATCCAGGAATTGGTCTTCGTGCGGGTAAACCTGTCCACACAGGAAGCACTCGACCTCATCATCAGGCCGGGTGTCTCCGTTATCCTTGAGCGTTGTCAAATATGTCTTTGGAAGAACTTTTTTTGGAGGCACGTCTTGACTTGTGATCTGTATTTATTTAAGATGCAAGATACGATGTTCTTGTGATATTCGTGTACCTATACGTTTTGGAAGATACAGTTTTAAATGACCGACGCTCCATGCAGTTAAACAAGGAGACCGGGCGAAAGCTTCAATTGTAGTTTGAGGCCTGTGGGTCAGCAATTAAAAAGGCCACTCAAAAAGTTATATGAGGTACCTCGGGTTATTAAACCTTGCGAGATTTAATTCAGACGTTTGCTTCAAATCGCACAGTTAACATAGCTTTCAAGCAACCAAAGATTTCTAGATTCATAGGGAATGTACAACATTTGCTTTTGCTGCAATATACAGAAATAAAATGATGACGTGATTACGTTATAATTCAAAGCCCATGAAAATGTAATCACAGGTTTTTTTTATATATATTCGTCCATTTATTATTCTCTCAATTCACTCCATTTGAGTGAAGATTCACTCCCACAGTCGGAAACTACAGGGACTAGACGTTTTAGAATTCCTTCAATCGTAAAGATCGAATTTTCACTCGAGCTTCGTCTGAAGTGTTTTTTTTTCAGGCTATTTCTATCAAACATGAGAGTGATTTTCAATCTAAAACGTCTAGTCCCTAATTTCACTCTTTGGAATTAAGATAGTATAAACCGATCTATACCTCCTTCTGGATGGAACTACTTGAAACTTTACTTGTCACATGTCAAAAAAAGGTTGCCGAAACAGCCCTGTGTTTGTCCACAAACATAAGTCTAGTTTTATGTAAATCTTTTTCCATTGCTTTCTTTTAGAAATTAAATTACATGTATTCATAAAAACAACATTACCACAATTAAAACATCGCTACACGACAAAATAATGCATTTCGGAACCTGACCAAAAATGCATCAATTTAGTGCGCACCGGGTTGGGGGGGGCATAACATGCTATAACGTAGCCATATTAAGCAATTTCTTAATAGTTTGTGTCTGCCTGACGCCATCCCATAATTGCAAACTGAAGTCAAAACAATGAGCTTGTCATAACCTACCGTCTTCACACTATGGTTTGCAACGAAGTGATCCAGGAATTGGTCTTCGTGCGGGTAAACCTGTCCACACAGGAAGCACTCGACCTCATCATCAGGCCGGGTGTCTCCGTTATCCTTGAGCGTTGTCAAATATGTCTTTGGACGAACTTTTTTTGGAGGCACGTCTTGGCTTGTGATCTGTATTTATTTAAGATGCAAGATACGATGTTCTTGTGATATTCGTGTACCTATACTTTTTGGAAGTTATAGTTTTAAATGACCGACGCTCCATGCAGTTAAACAAGGAGGCCAGGATGAAGCTTTAATTATAGTTTGAGGTCTGTGGGTCAGCAATTGAAAAGGCCACTAAAAAAGTGATATGTGGTACTTCGGGTTATAGTGATAATTTTGAATCATGTTTGGTTTTCGTCTAATATGTCAACTTTGCTACCCACATGGATGTACCCCTCATTAACATTCCCATAGACACCAGTGCTAAATACTAACTCTGACAGGTATTAAAGTTGCACAGAAAAATGATGATCAACATGTCATCTTTCATTTTCTTTTCATTTTTGGTGGGTTGACCCTATGCATTTTCTAGAAATGTTCACCCAATTAAGGAGATGATCTCTATTTTTCACAAAACGGAGAAGTAGCCATCCTTAGAAAAGATCCCTCCACAACATGGCAAAATAGCGCCACTTTCGAGCCTACTTGCATCCAACATGCTCAATATTAGAAGCCCCAAGTCCTGGCCACGGGTTCATTGCTCTAACTCTTCAATTTTTCCAATTTCATGGCTCTCAGAACTCTCTAAAAAAGAACGTTTTGAGGATATAAATTTTATTAACGAGTGCGTCGGAGGGATTTGGCTTATGGTGTGCACTCACATTAATTCCAGTACCCTTTTTATCACTGCACCCGAACCTCCCCCCCCCCCCCAAAAAAAATTGATATCAGAAACGTAAACAATGTCACGGTATGGGCGGCCAAATTAAAGGACCACAATTAAGTGCAAAGGAAAAACAACAATAAAACGAACGATAGACAAATAAACAAGGACTAAGCAGGCAGCAATCAAACCCCAAACGCCGACAAATGACGATGTTTGTTTTTGTTGGTATCGTTTAAAATTCAATTATTTTTGGCCCTTTAATTATTGTGGCCCCCAAATGCAGAAACCTGATGTTGCTGAACATTTCAATTTACCACGCCACACATGAAGCCAGTTTAGAGTAGCTGTACTGCAACAGATGGGATTCTAATCAAGGTTAGGGGGAAACTGCAGAACAAACGATTATTTATTGACCAGACTGTATTCAACAACCATTATTCAACTAGGCCTTAATGGGGATCTCGTGGCTATTTGTCACACTGCATGCACCATTGGTGATTGATTGATCACCACCCTCTGGTTTTACTGTGCACCTGTAAAAGTCCCGTTTGTGAACCCTGTATGATGATACACCTCTTCAATGCATCTGATAAGTTGCTCCATCTACCAACAATTGTGGGTAGAGATCTCCCATCAGTTTCGGAAATTTATACTGCCAGATTAAAGAAGAAGTCCAGTCCTATTATCAATGATGAATTTCATCCGGCGAATGAGTTGTTTGATATGTTGAGATCAGGGAAGCCATACAGAGTAATCAGATGCAAAACAGAAAGATTCAGGAGCAGTGTGTATCCTACTGCAATCAGGGAACTGAATAGAATTAAGTAATCTTAGAGTGCAATCTCTTAATCTTTTATGACTTTTGACTTTTAAAGAGTTATTTTAAAACTAAATTAATCACGTGGTAGGTTAATATTTTTAACATAAAGTTCAAAATGTATTTAAATGCATTTTTTCCCTGAGGGGGTCAGGGGACTGAGTGGAATTAAGTAACCTAACTGCGTAATAATTATTTGGTCTTGTTAATGGCTTTTGTTTGTTTTTTGAGAGAGATATTTTAACCATTACACTTTCTATTGTATACAATTGTATATAAATAGCAATAAACCAAATCAATCAAACATTATGCACAATTTCATTAGTTAGTCATTTTAAAGTGGTATATATTACGTTTCCTTGCGATTTTTTTAGGGCTGCGAAAAGTTGGAGGACAAAAAAACTCAGCTGACCATGTGAGTTTATCTTGCGCCAGGCAGAGAACTTTTCGGTTGTTTTATGACTTCAGTGGGTATAGCGTGGAGGTACATTGTAGTTTGTATGAGCATAAAGCTGGGTCTTGAATACCTGAATTGCCTGGAGTGTTTACATTACGAATTTGGTGAAGATTTTAATTCTATGAGCATAGACTACAAGTAGCAGTGGTGCAGGTCGGGTGGGTGGATCAGTACCAAAATATTGTGTCAGAGTTCCAAAATCGTGTTATACATAATATAATGAGCCATCGCCGCTTGTACCTAGCCTTCGCATTTCTTTAAATTTGATTGATGATTTTAATTAGACCATTTATTCATGCTTTTCCGAAATGTAGGTTTTTTTTTGAGGGAGGAACCGAGCGTATACTGAACGCAATCTGCAATATCTCACTTTCCCTAGGAATGCTGCCGACAGGTGGGTGACGTGTCGTGCAGATTCGGAATTGACATGTGTTTCAAAGTCCTGAAGGTTATCAAAACGATAAATAAACCGTGCGTGACTATAACCACCAACCGATATGTACGTTTTCGACGCTTGACAGAGGAAAACCACCTGAATCATACTTGGAGTTGATCGAATCAATTGAATTTAAGTCATCTTAACGTCATTTTGCATACAAAATTAAATTACATATACGGTTTGACTGTGCATTTTCTTAAAAAGTAAAAAAAAAAAAATACCCCACGTTTAGAAATATTCGGCAAATTATCATGGAGATATCTATTATAGATTAAAAATTGTACACATTGAAAATGTTCCCCGCGGCGCGCGATGACTGATATTAACGTGCGTTGACACCAATAATTCAGGCCGATCTGGCAACTGGGCTAAGTATCGGTTATTACTAATACTTAATAATCAAGGGCCTTTTAAAGCATATGGAATCATTTCAACACTAAAGTCTTTACTTTGTGTGCACTAGTCATTGAGGTTTTATATTATTTAAAATTCCTGCAAATTGTCGGTCATACTGACACTCCAACATCCCCCACAAGCTGCGCAAGATATCTTGGAAGTCACGATGTGCATACCAATCAACTTATAGCCACACCAACGGCAACTTCTTGGTCACAATTTTCATCATGTGGGGTACATTAAACCATTGTTAGAAGACAGTTTCAAGATGTCATATTCCCGCCACTGATAACAAATGTGGAATTAGTTAACTTACCTGATGTTTCCTCACCAAATCCTCAACTGCTGAGGGCACTTTATTTTGCTTTCCGCATATTCCTCTCGACCAGTAAACTGCTTTAGAGCGGCATCTTGAACCATGATATGTCGCCATCGTGCTGCAGTTTGTAGCCTGACAAGGTTCCCGTGCACTTTTATTTTTAGATGTAACCTAAACTTGAATTGCGGACTCCAGTCACGTGCGTGCGTCTGTCACGTACGTTCGTTTGTTTTTAATGCGCATGCGTAAGATGGCTTCCCTTTTAGCTATGTAACAGACTAGCGGGATGCCGCGCTTCGCGCGGCACCCGCTAGATGGGTGGAGTTGACTGTTTCGTAATAATTACTGTATACAGTGAAATCTCGATAATTTAAACTCCAATAACTCCAAACAACTGTTAAGTCAAATAAAGAATCAGACCCTCTGCTGCACGCGAGCCTATTTGGACTCGCCATCAGTCTCACCTAAGTTGTATTTGCGTTTAGCAACGTGCGCGCACATAACGTTTCCTGCGGAGATTGTGCGAGGGTCCAGATATTGTCAATATAGGGGAAGGGGCTAGCTAGGGTGAAGGGTGCTAGTCGGAACGCCCAATTTCCATACAACCGGTCAACCATGTCACAAATATTTCCGGGGATGGGGAGAAATATTTCCAGTAACGGGGAGAAATGGTTTTTGTTATAGAGGGGAGATGGTGATATTGAAATCGCTGATATTGTGGAGGTTTATGTTTATGCTGGGATTCATACCGTTTAAATGTTGTTTTAAATTGCGCACCGATTAGGAAGGTCTTGCTGTCAACAGTTGAATGAAATGAAGTATTTATTGCCGACCGATTGTCTCATGCGATGTCTCATTACATGTATATAAAGCTCATAACTAATGTTGTGCTGGAATATTGTCCAGTCAAATTGAACATTGATTTTTCAAGGTGCCAAACCATAAAGGACGTATACACCAACTGTACAATTAGGTAATTTAGATGAAACGCGGTTTGAACTTGGCCTATACAACGTCGTATCCATCGTTCTCACTACAGAGGAGAGGAGGGGGAAGCCAGTGGGGGTGGGGTTGGATATTGTGTGGCCTATTTACATGGGCGTCGCCAGGATTTGTTTTCTAGAGGGGGCAAAACATATTTTTGCCAAAAAAATGCCTGTTTTTCTCAACACATTCTCCATTTATCAGTTTTAGAGGGGGGCAGGGACATTTTGCCCCCCCCCCCAACTCATGAAATTTAAAATTAAACTCATTTTTTTCCCTTCTTTTTTTTTTTTTTTGCTTTTCCAGGGGGGGGGCAAGTGCCCCCTTGGCCCCCCCCCCCCCCTGCGACGCCCATGCCTACTTATGTTACACCTGTGAATGGTCACTTATATTTCCGGGGAAGTGGGCAACAATTTATATTCGTTATGGTGAAGGGGGTGTTTCTTATGTATTAAGTAGTAGTTAATGTCATTATAGCAGTTGGTGTTTTTATTATGGTGATGGGGTTGTAGAGCAAAGTTTTGTAACACGTTTATTTGCAGAAGAGAGTAAAACTCTAAGAAAGGACATAATTGGAGCACTTCATAATTATGTCAAGCACCACATGTTAAATGTATTTATTACAAAACTGTGAAAATGAAATCAGGTACAATGCACACACGAATTTTTTAGTAATAATGTATTTGCATTCATTACAGGGTAGTACTTCGACAAAACTCAGGGGATATAATTGTAGTAAATTTTCGGAGCGATTTTCGCAAGGGACGTCGGTCCAGGCTTGTTTAGCATAGGCAAAAACATTCCATGAAAGACTTTCAAGCAAGACGGGTAATCATTCCATAATTATTTTTGGGTACAACTAAGCCAAGGATATAACTTTAAAAAAGGATGGACATAAAACAGCAGAAAAGAGTGATTATTTTTGCACTATTTCATTTTCATGACTAAGTTCTAAATAATAAAATTATGGCTAGAAGAAAAATGTGTTTTGAATGGGTAAAGAGAAAAGGCAGGAATCTTGCAGTTGAACTGGAAAGAATAGGTGTGTCACGTCTTCGTCTTGAGTTGAGATTCTTGCTTTGGGAACTGGTTGAAGCATGCACTGGAGCATGTTTGGAGCATGGTTGGAGCTGGTCATGTGATGTGGGTGTCATCGGGAGTCCTGTGTAAAGGAGTAACAAAGAAAACTTGTAAAAAAAAAATACATCGGCTAACAATAGCTACAAATAAATTGTTCCTGCGCGGTTTGTGCCTTACGATTCTGCGCGCCGTGCGTGCTCACAGCACATCGCGCAGTAATCGCCATTTTTATTTTCGGGTTGCGTGTTTTCGCTGTGCTGTCATCGTAATTCCCCCCCCCCCCCAAATTTCCCTTAAAAAATCAAAACCCTGCCCTCTATCATGTCTATCTATGATGAGTATGACATACCTGTTTATTGAGAATGTCTCCAACTATTTTGGTCGGGCTTTTTTGATGTGGATTTTGTTCCCTTATAGGAACCGGGCCCTACTACTACATACTAAATACTACACGATCGCCATGTCCGAGGCCCACGCGATTGGGTCACACTATTCACAAACAACAATTGTCATTGCCAGCAGTGGTGTTCGAAAGAATACTTTTATAATCCTTTTCCAGAGGTGTTCGAAAGAATTACTACTAACTATAATCTATAATGTGTCATAGCACAAATCGGACTTACCATATTGTAGCATAATCAATGCATCAAACGACCATCAAACGAAGCTAGTGCTGAGGAAATGTGGGGCAAGCATGCCTTTAGCTTTGCATGTTGCATGGTATATTGCATATGCGCTGCAGCGCATGCTCCTCTATACGAACGTATACGTACACGTGGCACGACAGGTGTAGCGTGAATATCCGACTCCATGAAATGTGGACTCATTGGTAGTACTGCGCACGCGTGAGTACGATACTGCGCTATTTTAGGATCATTTCGGGAGAGTGACCTGTCACGTGCGAAGGATCAACCAATAATAGGGAAATAGGGGTCCGATTTTCATGGGAGTCCAATTTTCATGTGACACCGGCCCATACGCAAGATGGCCGGCGCGGCCGGCCCAATGGGGAAGGGAATTATGGGAAATAGGGTGGAAATAGCCGGGCCCCGTTCCGCATCCCCCGCGGCCAACGGGCGCGGGCGGGACGGGAGACCGGTCGGGAAAATGGCAGCGCCCTCCAATCATTTTCGTGATTGTAGTATAGATAACAGAGACGCCCCCTTCGGTGAAGACGAAGAAAAATGTACAATAATTATACTGTTTTGTTCTGTTCAGAAAATCAGAATATGAAGTTTTTTCTTCAGAAGGTTTTTAGTCAAATTATACTTCGGTTTTTTTAATTGCTAAATAAAAAGTTCTGTTATTTTTTATTGCAAATGTCAGTCCTATACTATTTTAGGTGAAAGGAAAACTTTAGTATTTTTCTATTTAATGTTTTTTTTGTTAAAAAATGTCCTCCCCTATAGTATGATAGGGTAACACTTCCCTTTCTTTAAATATTAAAAAAAAATACATTTCCCATAAATCTTCATAATTTTATTCATACTCTATTGTAATTAAATTAGTTGTTATATTTTTAGTTTGGAATTAAGTTTATACACTCGTATTTTCAAGCTATATATTACTTGGCCGCTGATTTAGGAATAAAATGACGTCACGATTTAGTAAAGTCGACTCCGATTGGCTAGGGCGGCTTATGTGCATGTTTAGACTGACAGACGTTATACAGGAGACTTGGCTCCGTGGATAACGGGTGATACTCAGACTATAGATAACTGTGCGCGTAACATTATCTTAAAATTAACGTTATGTTATGTTGTAGGCCTACCTGCCAGATGTGCGTGAAAAGTGTTTTTCAGTGCACGCTGTGAAAGGCTTAAGAACGCATCAATAATGTTTCCGATACTATGTCCGATACTATGTCCTCATCGGGACTAACCTTTTTACAAATTATGTTCAATTGCCATGAACACATTATTTTGATGTAAAGTCATTGTGTCAGTATAACCTTATGAAAACATCAGACAAATGTTTCCTATTAATGTGAGAAAGGTGTCATTAAAACGTTTGTAAGACAATGTCGCCATAACATTATTGTAAAATATCATGACATGAGACATATTATGTTATTGAAACATTGATGAGTTAGCTGGATAAATCTTGCTTAAAACATTTGGTAATAACATTTTGATAATATCGCAACATGCCTGGTAAAACGTCAAGTTTTAGGCTTTTATTAAATCGCGTTATTAAAATATTTTTGTGTGTATCATTATTTCCTCCCTAACTCTTGTTTAAAACATCTGGTAATAGGCCTACCGTTTTGATGATATTGCTTTAACAAACCTGATAAAACGTTTAAAATGGAGGCATTTAAATCACGTTATTAAAATGTTTTGGCATGTATCATGATATTTTCTCCATAAATCACGTTTAAAACATTTGGTATCACCGTTTTGATAATATCGCTTGAACATACATTGTACATGATAAAACATAACCTGCAAGGCATTTAAATCAGTTTCAGTCATTAAAATAATTATTTGTGAATGTTTTCTCGCAGCATTATGTGTTTGCTGAATTGGTGGAGAATGGGTTGTTTCCAGATAAGCAGAAAGAATGCAAGAAACTGTCAAGGGGGATGAAGGATCAACTGGTCATCGATATGGCCTGGCCTTTCCACTGGACTGAATTTGCCCTGCACTGAAAAATTGCATGGGTTAATTATTTTACCCAAGCAAGGTTGAAAACTGCAACTACCCATCAGTTAAGCGGAACAATCAGTTCAGCGGACTGGCCTGTTCTGGCCTGTCCACTGGACTGAACTTGCCATGTCTGCTGGATTAGACTGATACTGCCCTCTGAACTGGTCTGGCATGGCCTGTCCGCTGACCTCCACCTTTGCACTTGACTTACCTCCGGACTGGACATCCACGCACCACCCACAGTCCAGTCCATTGGACTGGACATTTTCTATCGACTGTATTTTATACGAGGATAGGATACAGAAGCCACCAATCTCTAATTGTAAATCCCGATGCTTTGCTTGCAGCCTGAGGAGTTCATCAATGATCCACGTATTATTTAAACAATGAATCAAAAGATGAGCACCTCGGGATTCAGATACACCGCTCATCTGTTCTTGTTCAACATGCTGCATGCATGATGTTTTCAATCCGATCAGCACATTAATGGGATATATATTATAGGTGCACCTGTCTGGTAGAAGCAGCACAGTAATTTATGCCTTGTTCAAAATTCTGTGACAATAATTATTTTTTTTAACTCCAGAGCTCGGGCTGGAACCAATTATTATGAAACTACCTTTAAATAGCAACTTGGAGTACTATGCTTCGCATCTCTAGAATGCCAGTCCGTTGGCCAATAGTGTGGGCGAGCGGCCGAATCCAAATTTTGGTCGACTTAATTGCCCTACCCTACACACACCTACGTATCATTACGAAGCTTAACTTTTGGATTAGGCATGATATGCATCTGCCAAAGTGAGAGGAATGTGGGGTTTTTTTTGCCAATTTTGGTATAGAAGTCTCAGTTTGGATCAAAATTTGAGTTTTAAAAATTGGTGGTTTTTTTTTATATCTATGGGATCAGCCTCATCCACGCAGCCGAATGGAACCAATTATGATAGTGCAGGAAAGATTGGGTCAGTTTAAGAGAGCCAATTAGTCACTAATTAGTGCTTGGATGAAGCCAATACCAAAACTAAGTGTGCCCGGTCACATGATCTCGTAGATTTTGCAATAAAATTATGAGTTTTTGACAACATGTGAAGTACACTTTGTTTTAAAGGAGCAGTGATACACGCAGTTGAAAAGAATGCATTCTGATAGTGCCGGGAAATTGGGTCACTTTAAGGGGCCATTTAGGCACTAATTAGTCCTTGGATGAAACCAATACCAAAATTAAGTGTGCCCAGTGATATGATCTCGTAGATTATGAAATAAAACTGCAAGTTTTTGGCAACATGTTAGGTACACTTTGTTTTAAAGGAGCAGTGATATACGCAGTTGAAAAGAATGCATTCAGATAGTGCCGGGAAAATTGGGTCATTTTAAGGGGCTAATTAGGCACTAATTAGTGCTTGGATAAAGCCAATACCAAAATTAAGTGTGCCCGGTCACATGATTTCGTAGATTTTGCAATAAAATTATGAGGTTTAGACAACATGTGAAGTACACTTTGTTTTAAAGGAGCAGTGATATACGCAGTTGAAAAGAATGCATTCTGATAGTGCCGGGAAATTGGGTCACTTTAAGGGGTCATTCAGGCACTAATTAGTCCTTGGATGAAACCAATACCAAAACTAAGTGTGCCCAGTGATATGATCTCGTAGATTATGAAATAAAACTGCAAGTTTTTGACAACATGTTAGGTACACTTTGTTTTAAAGGAGCAGTGATATACGCAGTTGAAAAGAATGCATTCTGATAGTGCCGGGAAATTGGGTCACTTTAAGGGGCCATTTAGGCACTAATTAGTCTTTGGATGAAACCCGTACCAAAATTAAGTGTGCCCAGTGATATGATCTCGTAGATTATGAAATAAAACTGCAAGTTTTTGGCAACATGTTAGGTACACTTTGTTTTAAAGGAGCAGTGATATACGCAGTTGAAAAGAATGCATTCTGATAGTGCCGGGAAAATTGGGTCAGTTTAAGGGGCCATTTAGGCACTAATTAGTTCTTGGATGAAACCAATACCAAAATTAAGTGTGCCCGGTCACATGATTTCGTAGATTGTGCAATAAAATTATGAATTTTTGACAACATGTGAAGTACACTTTGTTTTAAAGGAGCAGTGATAAACGCAGTTGAAAAAAATGCATTCTGATAGTGCCGGGAAATTGGGTCACTTTAAGGGGCCATTTAGGCACTAATTAGTCCTTGGATGAAACCAATACCAAAATTAAGTTTGCCCAGTGATATGATCTCGTAGATTATGAAATAAAACTGCAAGTTTTTGGCAACATGTTAGGTACACTTTGTTTTAAAGGAGCAGTGATATACGCAGTTGAAAAGAATGCATTCTGATAGTGCCGGGAAAATTGGGTCAGTTTAAGGGGCCAATTAGGCACTAATTAGTCCTTGGATGAAACCAATACCAAAATTAAGTTTGCCCAGTGATATGATCTCGTAGATTATGAAATAAAACTGCAAGTTTTTGGCAACATGTTAGGTACACTTTGTTTTAAAGGAGCATTGATATACGCAGTTGAAAAGAATGCATTCTGAAAGTGCCGGGAAAATTGGGTCATTTTAAGGGGCTAATTAGGCACTAATTAGTGCTTGGATGAAGCCAATACCAAAATTAAGTTTGCCCGGTCACATGATTTCGTAGATTATGCAATACAATTATGAGTTTTTGACAACATGTGAAGTACACTTTGTTTTAAAGGAGCAGTGATATACGCAGTTGAAAAGAATGCATTCTGATAGTGCCGGGAAATTGGGTCACTTTAAGGGGTCATTCAGGCACTAATTAGTCCTTGGATGAAACCAATACCAAAACTAAGTGTGCCCAGTAATATGATCTCGTAGATTATGAAATAAAACTGCAAGTTTTTGACAACATGTTAGGTACACTTTGTTTTAAAGGAGCAGTGATATACGCAGTTGAAAAGAATGCATTCTGATAGTGCCGGGAAATTGGGTCACTTTAAGGGGCCATTTAGGCACTAATTAGTCCTTGGATGAAACCCGTACCAAAATTAAGTGTGCCCAGTGATATGATCTCGTAGATTATGAAATAAAACTGCAAGTTTTTGGCAACATGTTAGGTACACTTTGTTTTAAAGGAGCAGTGATATACGCAGTTGAAAAGAATGCATTCTGATAGTGCCGGGAAAATTGGGTCAGTTTAAGGGGCCATTTAGGCACTAATTAGTTCTTGGATGAAACCAATACCAAAATTAAGTGTGCCCGGTCACATGATTTCGTAGATTGTGCAATAAAATTATGAATTTTGACAACATGTGAAGTACACTTTGTTTTAAAGGAGCAGTGATATACGCAGTTGAAAAGAATGCATTCTGATAGTGCCGGGAAATTGGGTCACTTTAAGGGGCCATTTAGGCACTAATTAGTCCTTGGATGAAACCAATACCAAAATTAAGTTTGCCCAGTGATATGATCTCGTAGATTATGAAATAAAACTGCAAGTTTTTGGCAACATGTTAGGTACACTTTGTTTTAAAGGAGCAGTGATATACGCAGTTGAAAAGAATGCATTCTGATAGTGCCGGGAAAATTGGGTCAGTTTAAGGGGCCAATTAGGCACTAATTAGTCCTTGGATGAAACCAATACCAAAATTAAGTTTGCCCAGTGATATGATCTCGTAGATTATGAAATAAAACTGCAAGTTTTTGGCAACATGTTAGGTACACTTTGTTTTAAAGGAGCATTGATATACGCAGTTGAAAAGAATGCATTCTGAAAGTGCCGGGAAAATTGGGTCATTTTAAGGGGCTAATTAGGCACTAATTAGTGCTTGGATGAGGCCAATACCAAAATTAAGTTTGCCCGGTCACATGATTTCGTAGATTATGCAATACAATTATGAGTTTTTGACAACATGTGGGGTACACTTTGTTTTAAAGGAGCAGTGATATACGCAGTTGAAAAGAATGCATTCTGATAGTGCCGGAAAAATTGGGTCAGTTTAACGGGCCAATTAGGCACTAATGAGTGCTTGGATGAAGCCAATACCAAAATTGAGTTTGCCCAGTGATATGATCTCGTAGATTATGAAATAAAACTGCTAGTTTTTGGCAACATGTGAAGTACACTTTGTTTTAAAGGAGCAGTGATATACGCAGTTGAAAAGAATGCATTCTGATAGTGCCGGGAAATTGGGTCACTTTAAGGGGACAATTAGGCACCAATTAGTCCTTGGATGAAGCCAATACCAAAATTAAGTGTGCCAAGTCATATGATCTCGTACATTATGCAATACAATTATGAGTTTTTGACAACATTTGGGGTACACTTTGTTTTAAAGGAGCAGTGATATACGCAGTTGAAAAGAATGCATTCTGATAGTGCCGGGAAAATTGGGTCACTTTAACGGGCTAATTAGGCACTAATGAGTGCTTGGATGAAGCCAATACCAAAATTGAGTGTGCCCAGTGATATGATCTTGTAGATTATGAAATAAAACTGCTAGTTTTTGGCAACATGTTAGGTACACTTTGTTTTAAAGGAGCAGTGATAACCGCAGTTGTAAAGGATGCATTCTGATAGTGCCGGGAAATTGGGTCACTTTAAGGGGCCATTTAGGCACTAATTAGTCCTTTGATGAAACTAATACCAAAATTAAGTGTGCCCAGTGATATGATCTCGTAGATTATGAAATAAAACTGCAAGTTTTTGGCAACATGTTAGGTACACTTTGTTTTAAAGGAGCAGTGATATACGCAGTTGAAAAGAATGCATTCTGATAGTGCCGGGAAATTGGGTCACTTTAAGGGGACAATTAGGCACTAATTAGTCCTTGGATGAAGCCAATACCAAAATTAAGTGTGCCAAGTCATATGATCTCGTACATTATGCAATACAATTATGAGTTTTTGACAACATGTGAAGTACACTTTGTTTCAAAGGAGCATTGATATACGCAGTTGAAAAGAATGCATTCTGATAGTGCCGGGAAATTGGGTCACTTTAAGGGGCCATTTAGGCACTAATTAGTCCTTGGATGAAGCCAATACCAAAATTAAGTGTGCCCGGTCACATGATCTCGTAGATTATGCAATAAAAGTATGAGTTTTTGACAACATGTGGGGTACACTTTGTTTTAAAGGAGCAGTGATATACGCAGTTGAAAAGAATGCATTCTGATAGTGCCGGGAAAATTGGGTCAGTTTAACGGGCCAATTAGGCACTAATGAGTGCTTGGATGAAGCAAATACCAAAATTGAGTTTGCCCAGTGATATGATCTCGTAGATTATGAAATAAAACTGCTAGGTTTTGGCAACATGTGAAGTACACTTTGTTTTAAAGGAGCAGTGATATACGCAGTTGAAAAGAATGCATTCTGATAGTGCCGGGAAATTGGGTCACTTTAAGGGGACAATTAGGCACTAATTAGTCCTTGGATGAAGCCAATACCAAAATTAAGTGTGCCAAGTCATATGATCTCGTACATTATGCAATACAATTATGAGTTTTTGACAACATGTGGGGTACACTTTGTTTTAAAGGAGCAGTGATAACCGCAGTTGTAAAGGATGCATTCTGATAGTGCCGGGAAATTGGGTCACTTTAAGGGGCCATTTAGGCACTAATTAGTCCTTGGATGAAACTAATACCAAAATTTAGTGTGTCCAGTGATATGATCTCGTAGATTATGAAATAAAACTGCAAGTTTTTGGCAACATGTTAGGTACACTTTGTTTTAAAGGAGCAGTGATATACGCAGTTGAAAAGAATGCATTCTGATAGTGCCGGGAAATTGGGTCACTTTAAGGGGACAATTAGGCACTAATTAGTCCTTGGATGAAGCCAATACCGTGATATGATCTCGTAGTTTTTGAAATAAAACTGCAAGGTTTTGGCAACATGGAAGGTACACTTTGTTTTAAAGAAGCAGTGTTAACGCAGTTGGAAAAGATGCATTCTGATATAGTGCCGGGAAAATTGGGTCAGTTTAAGAGAGCCAATTAGTCACTAATTAGTGCTTGGATGAAGCCAATACCAAAATGAAGTGTGCCCGGTCACATGATTTCGTAGATTATGCAATAAAATTATGAGTTTTTGACAACATGTGAAGTACACTTTGTTTTAAAGGAGCAGTGATATACGCAGTTGAAAAGAATGCATTCTGATAGTGCGGGGAAATTGGGTCACTTTAAGGGGCCAATTAGGCACTAATTAGTCCTTGGATGTAACCAATACCAAATTTAGGTGTGTCCCGTGATATGATCTCGTAGATTATGAAATAAAACTGCTAGTTTTTGGCAACATGTAAGGTACACTTTGTTTTAAAGGAGCAGTGATATACGCAGTTGAAAAGAATGCATTCTGATAGTGCCGGGAAAATTGGGTCAGTTTAAGGGGCCAATTAGGCACTAATTAATCCTTGGATGAAACCAATACCAAAATTAAGTGTGTCCCGTGATATCGTCGCAGAGCTGACAAACCGACGAATAAGCAAAAACCTTGTTTGGAGTAAATCGCGTTTGAAGTTGGACACTTCTCCGGGCGCCGTATTTTACCCTTAATGTTTCGATAAAAATACTGTTAGTATATATTCTGAATAAAATATGAAACTAAGTATCCACCAGGTCACTTAATTAATCAGAGAAGTTGTGCGATATGATTTTATTTGATCGTAAACGCATTCGTCAGTTTGTCAAATTACATTAATCTGCAATATCCGGTTGTTCTTCACACTGTTTGTATGCTATTCGTCAGTTTGTCGGATCGCGCGTGCACGCACGCGCAATCCGACAAACTGACGAATAACATTCATTGGTACTTTGAACGCACACCTTACATAAGCTGGTTACCAGCGAAAGTTTGTATGCTATTCGTCAGTTCGTCGGATCGCGCGTGCACGCACGCGCAATCCGACAAACTGACGAATAACATTTGTTGGTACTTGGAACGCACACCTTACATAAGCTGGTTACCAGCGAAATTTCGTATTCGTCACTATGTCAAATTATGGATTTGTTTTTGTGAGTGATTCGCCACAAGGGGGGCTCTGAATCTCAAAATCCAGATAAATATTAAGAATTTTGGCATAAATACTTGAAAGAGCAACCTTCATAAAGCCTAAAAATAACAAAAAATCGAAATCGCCAAAATGGTCGATTCGCCGGTTTGTCAGCTCTGCGACGATATGATCTCGTAGATTATGAAATAAAACTGCAAGTTTTTGGCAACATGTTAGGTACACTTTGTTTAAAGGAGCAGTGATATACGCAGTTGAAAAGAATGCATTCAGATAGTGCCGGGAAAATTGGGTCATTTTAAGGGGCTAATTAGGCACTAATTAGTGGTTGGATGAAGCCAATACCAAAATTAAGTGTGCCCGGTCACATGATTTCGTAGATTATGCAATACAATTATTAGTTTTTGACATCATGTGAAGTACACTTTGTTTTAAAGGAGCAGTGATATACGCAGTTGAAAAGAATGAATTCTGATAGTGCCGGGAAAATTGGGTCAGTTTAAGGGGCTAATTAGGCGCTAATTAGTCCTTGGATGAGGCCAATACCAAAATTAAGTTTGCCCAGTGATATGATTTCGTAGATTATGAAATAAAACTGCAAGGTTTTGGCAACATGTTAGGTACACTTTGTTTGAAAGAAGCAGTGATATACGCAGTTGGAAAAGATGCATTCTGATAGTGCCCGGAAAATTGGGTCAGTTTAAGGGTCCAATTAGGAACTAATTAGGAACTAATTAGTTCTTGGATGAAGCTAATACCAAAATTAGGTGTGCCCGGTCACATGATCTCGTAGATTATGCAATAAAATTATGAGTTTTTGACAACATGTGAAGTTCACTTTGTTTTAAAGGAGCAGTGAAACACGCAGTTGAAAAGAATGCATTCTCGGTACACTTTTTCCTGAAATCCGCATTAAATATATTTAAAAAAAGTAAATTTGGCGGTGAAAGCCCATTATGTTATGCCACTGTCACGTGACAGACACATCCCATACACCTGAAACCAAAATAAAGTGTAGGCGGGACACCACTCTTTAAGATGACATCGGCGATTTGACTTTTTCTTCTTCACTGTTTGGTACACTTCGTCTCGAAGTTTAACTTAAGTTTAATGTTGTACAACCGCAAAATGCTATTAAAGTACGATTTTTCTCAGGACGAGTATCCCGTGATTCATAGCTGCCCTAGATCTGAAACCAAAATAATTTATAGGAAGCATCTAGTCCTCAATAATCGACCATCAAACATAATTTGGACATGTTGCATTTTCGGTACACTTTTTCCTGAAATCCGCATTAAATATAAAACAAGTAAATTTGGCGGTGAAAGCCCATTATGTTATGCCATTGTCACGTGACAGACACACCCCATACACCTGAAACAAAAATCAAGTGTAGGCGGGCCACTACTCTTTAAGATGTCATCAGCGATTTGACTTTTTCTCCTACACTGTTTGGTACACTTTGTCTCGAATTTTAACTTTAATAAGTTTAATGTTGTACAACCGCAAAATGCTATTAAAGTACGATTTTCCTCAGGACGAGTATCCCGTGATTCATAGCTGCCCTAGATCTGAAACCAAAATAATTTATAGGAAGCCTCTAGTCCTCAATAACTGATCATCAAACATAATTCGGACATATTGCATTTTCGGTACACTTTTTCCTGAAATCCGCATTAAATATATAAAAAAAGTAAATTTGGCGGTGAAAGCCCATTATGTTATGCCACTGTCACGTGACAGACACATCCCAAACACCTGAAACCAAAATAAAGTGTAGGCGGGACACCACTCTTTAAGATGACATCGGCGATTTGACTTTTTCTTCTTCACTGTTTGGTACACTTTGTCTCGAAGTTTAACTATTAAAAGTTAAATGTACAACGTTACCGCAAAATGCTATTTTAGTACGACTTTTCCCAGGACGAGTATCACGTGATTCATAGCTGCCCTAGATCTGAAACCAAAATAATTTATAGGAAGCATCTAGTCCTCAATAATCGACCATCAAACATAATTTGGACATTTTGCATTTTCGGTACACTTTTTCCTGAAATCCGCATTAAATATAAAACAAGTAAATTTGGCGGTGAAAGCCCATTATGTTATGCCATTGTCACGTGACAGACACACCCCATACACCTGAAACCAAAATCAAGTGTAGGCGGGCCGCTACTCTTTAAGATGTCATCAGCGATTTGACTTTTTCTCCTACACTGTTTGGTACACTTTGTCTCGAATTTTAACTTAAGTTTAATGTTGTTGTACAACCGCAAACTGCTATTAAAGTACGATTTTTCTCAGGACGAGTATCACGTGATTCATAGCTGCCCTAGATCTGAATCCAAAATAATTCATAGGAAGCCTCTAGTTCTCAATAACTGATCATCAAACATAATTTGGACATATTGCATTTTCGGTACACTTTTTCCTGAAATCCGCATTAAATATAAAAAAGAGAGTAAATTTGGCGGTGAAAGCCCATTATGTTATGCCACTGTCACGTGACAGACACACCCCATGCACCTGAAACCAAAATAAAGTGTAGGCGGGCCACTACTCTTTAAGATGTCATCGGCGATTTGACTTTTTCTCCTACACTGTTTGGTACACTTTGTCTCGAAGTTTAACTTAAGTTTAATGTTGTACAACCGCAAAATGCTATTAAAGTACGATTTTCCTCAGGACGAGTATCACGTGATTCATAGCTGCCCTAGATCTGAAACTAAAATAATTTATAGAAAGCCTCTAGTCCTCAATAACTGACCATCAAACATAATTCGGACATGTTGCATTTTCGGTACACTTTTTTCCTGAAATCCGCATTAAATATTATATAAATAATTAAAAGTAAATTTGGCGGTGAAAGCCCATTATGTTATGCCATTGTCACGTGACAAAATACACCCCATACACCTGAAACCAAAATAGAGTGTAGGCGGTGCACCACTTTATATTAAGATGACATCGGCGATTTAACTTTTTCTTCTTTACTGTTTGGTACACTTTGTCTCGAAGTTTAACTTTAAGTTTAATGTTGTACAACCGCAAAATGCTATTAAAGTACGATTTTCCTCAGGACGAGTATCACGTGATTGATAGCTGCCCTAGATCTGAAACCAAAATAATTTATAGGAAGCCTCTAGTCCTCAATAAACTGACCATCAAACATAATTCGGAAATGTTGCATTTTCGGTACACTTTTTCCTGAAATCCGCATTAAATATATTAAAAAAAAGTAAATTTGGCGGTGAAAGCCCATTATGTTATGCCACTGTCACGTGACAGACACATCCCATACACCTGAAACCAAAATAAAGTGTAGGCGGGACACCACTCTTTAAGATGACATCGGCGATTTGACTTTTTCTTCTTCACTGTTTGGTACACTTTGTCTCGAACTTTAACTTAAAGTTTAATGTTGTTGTACAACCGCAAAATGTTATTTTGGTACGATTTTCCTCAGGACGAGTATCACGTGATTCATAGCTGCCCTAGATCTGAAACCAAAATAATTCATAGGAAGCCTCTAGTCCTCAATAACTGATCATCAAACATAATCTGGACATGTTGCATTTGCGGTACACATTTTCCTGAAATCCGCATTAAATTTATAAAATAAAGTTAATTTGGCGGTAAAGGCGCATTTTGTTATGTCATTGTCACGTGACAGATACACCCCACACACCTGAAACCAAAATAGAGTGTAGGCGAGCTACCACTCTATAACATGTCATCGGCGATTTGACTTTTTCTCCTACACTGTTCGGTACACTTTGTCTCGAAGTTTATTGTTTAATGTTGTACAACATTATTGTTTAATGTTGTACAACTGTAAAATGCTATTTTAGTACGATTTTTCTCAGGACGAGTATCACGTGATTCATAGTTGCCCTAGATCTGAAACCAAAATAATTTATAAGAAGCCTCTAGTCCTCAATAACTGACCATCAAACATAATACTGACGTCCTTCATTTTCGGTACACTCCTCGATGAAATCCGCATTAAATATATAAAAATTTATCACGTCAATAATGTTGTTTATTGGCCTCCGTACTTGATGAATACGCGGCTAAATACACGGCTGAATACGCGGCTGTGGTATCTGGCCGAATACGCGGCCAGGTTCACTCAGGTCGTTCATGGGCCATATATTTTAGCTTACGCGTGGTACCCTGTCTCTTCAATAAGCGTTGTTATTGTACACCACAGCGCAGCCGGGCCGCGATATTTTTTTTTACACAACTATCTGGGGTACTTTGTGCGCTTTCCTATGGGGCTTGGTTTTTATAACCAGGCTTGAGTGGAGGCTACTATTTTTCAACTTGGTACGGATTTCGGACTTTATTTCCCTTTTTAAAAAAATCCTCCAGAGCCTCGGATCAGAAAAGAAAAAGGAAATTGCTGCTATACAAGTAGTATCCGACTGAAAAATAACCTTAACTTGTTGGGGGGAAAAAGAGCAAAATCTGAATGGGCAGAACTCGGGCCCAGGCTGCGATGGACAATGTCTTCATTGCGTACGCGTATAGCCCAGGTTGGACGAAGTCTTCATTGCAATACGACTAACGTAGGGAGGAAAGGGAGTCCACCAGGGCTACGTAGGGAGGAAAGGGAGTCCACCAGGGCTAGGTACGCGTACAACTTCTGCTGCCGTAGCGAAACAAATTACAACATTTGCAATTTTTACCTGATAGAGGAAGCTGAAATTTCGTTTACACATTCCTTGTGTCCAGAATTACAAAGATGCTTGCTTTAGGAAAGGTAAATATGTCGATGGGCGAAGTATTGAAAGAAAATAAATCGTAGATCTACGCTTTTGTCGTAAACATCGTCAGTATACTGCACTGCTGCACGTTACGCGCGCGCACCCATAGCAACTGTGTTGCGTATGCAGGCTTCAGTCTCACGCGAAGGTGGTTGAGCTGGTTCAGGGGCCATTTTTTCGCTTGTTCTTTGAAGCCGGTCTTTATATCACCGTTAATACACCCCCACGTGATCGAGTCTCGACCAATCACAAACCAGCAACTCTTTAAGGTATTTATTAATTACTATTCATAAATACCTCAGACAGTTTACGCATTCCTATTGGTCGAGAACCCGTCACGTGGCCGGTCTTAAACGGATGATAAAGACATGGCTAGCTGGTCTTAAACACTTTTCCAGTGTCACAATAAAATGTGGACTCCTAAAAATCCAGTGCCTCTTAGTGTTTCATTGGTTTAACGTTCACAATCCTCACGTAGGCATGCGCAACACTACCAGGGAGTCAAAATTTTATAGTTCTAAATTCAAAACGCAACGTGCCAGGTGCGTTCTGCGCGACATCGCGCAGAACAGTCATGATACGCGCGCGTCAATCTCCATAAAAGGGTTGTTTACATCTTACTCGCCAGCTGAAAACTCCATTATTTTTGCAAGAGGGATGTTTCAAAAAGCATAAAGTGAATTTGTTGAATTAAATCGGGATGTTTTGAACGAATTATATGATTTTTTCTTACCGAAAAAGTATTCATGAATGGGAATAAATATGTGCTCCGTCGGTATTGATCAATCTGTTTAAGACCACTTAGAGTCTGGGTGCTGATAATTACCCTCGCCTCCGGCTCGGGTAATTATCAGCACCCAGACTCTAAGTGGTCTTAAGCAAAGTGATAAAAACCTCCGAAGCACACCACATTTATTCCCTTATTCATAAATACCTCAGACAGTTTAGCCATTCCTATTGGTCGAGAGCCCGTCACGTGCCCGGTCTTAAACGGATGATAAAGACATGGCTATAGCTGGTCTTAAACACTTTTCCAGTGTCGCAATAAAATGTAGACCCCTAAAAATCCAGTGCCTCTTACCGTTTCATTAGTTGAACGTTCACAATCCTCACGTAGGCATGCGCAACACTACCACAACCAGTGAGTCAGAATTTTATAGTTCTAAATTCAAAACGCAACGCCCAAGGTGCGTTCTGCGCGACATCGCGCAGAACATGCTACGTGCGCGTCAATCTCCATATAAGGGTTGTTTACATCTTACTCGTCAGCTGAACACTCCATTATTTTGCTAGAGGGATGTTTCAAAAAGCATGAAGTGAACTTGTTGAAATAAATCGGGATTTTTTGAACGAATTATGTGATATTTTTTTACCGAAAAGGTATTCATGAATGGGAATAAATATGTGCTCGGTCGGTATTTATCACTCTCTCGAGCACACATTCCCTTAACATTATTATACTTGCCAACTGGCGCTAAAGTACGGAAGCTTGAATTGCCTTCCGCGATACCGCTTACCGTGATAATTTATCACAGAAATCCGGAATTCAAAGATATATCCTTCCTCGATACCGCGTTACTGTGATAATTTATCACAGAAATCCAGAATTCAAAGATACGTATTCCTCGATACCGCGTTACTGTGATAATTTATCACAGAAATCCAGAATTCAAAGATACGTATTCCTCGATACCGCGTTACCGTGATAATTTATCACAGAAATCCTGAATTCACTGAGATACCTATTATTAGTTATCTTGGAGCGCGAGTGGAACACGGAATAATGTAGTGCGTCTGTGATACCACTACATTATTCCGTGTTCCACTCGCGCTCGCAAGATAACTAATAATAGGTATCTCTGAATTCAGAATTTCTGTGATAAATTATCACGGTAACGCGGTATCGAGGAATACGTATCTTTGAATTCTGGATTTCTGTGATAAATTATCACGGTAACGCGGTATCGAGGAATACGTATCTTTGAATTCCGGATTTCTGTGATGAATTATCACAGTAACGTGGTATCGAGGAAGGAATTATCTTTGAATTCCGGATTTCTGTGATAAATTATCACGGTAACGCGGTATCTCGGAAGGCAATTCAAGCTTCCGTACCAGCGCGGGTGGGGCAATCACGTTTTCAATTAATGCACGTAGCTACAGTGGCGCAACCAAGGGGGGGTGCCTCGGGAGCTTAAGCCCCCCCCCCCCTTCCCGAAGAGGTTGTCAATTTCTTTCTTAGTCCCACGATTTGACCTTGGTGATATGTATGTGGCCTATTTGCGAGTAGTATATAATAGGGGTACGGTGTCAGTGGCGACAAAAATTATGGGCAAAATTTCTTTAAAAAATGTAATTCTAATAATATGAAGAAAAAAAATGTGAGCCCCCAACCAAATCCTGGGTGCGCCACTGCGTAGCTAGCTACACAATATGGGCTGGGCGGGGGAGCGCAAGGGCCTGTGAGCCGAGCGCGTACGATGGTCTTCCACTCTTGAAAAGGGGTTATGCCAAAGTTGGTGCGTTTCTGTCAACCCCCCCCCCCCCCCCCGAGTTGGGCTTTGGAATTAACAAAATAATGAGTTCTGTATCATGCAGGATGCATAATGCACATGAACAAAAATGGCTGGGCTCTGTCACTTAGATTTTATTCATTTCTATTTGGGGGGGGGGGGGCGGGATTCTCATGTTTCCCCGGCCAGTTCACACCATTGTTGCTATATTAGTTTTTCTTCAAAGAGGAGAAAAGAGAAAGAAGTCATCATACCTGATAAAGGAAAGGCTATTTGTTTTTGCCTCTATCTCTTCAATCCTTAACTATCGAAACAAATCCTTGACAGGATAACTAGAGTTCAAGAAACATTGCCCAGTAAGAAAATATTTAACTAGTTGCACGTTTACCCCCAAAAAAATCTGCCATCAAAAAATAAACAAAAAATATGAGTACCTTCTATTCAAGCAAATGATGCATAGTAGTGTAACGGACAGTCTATGCACGTTTTTGTTGTCATTGATTTCTAGCGCTGGTGCTCCGGCGGAGGGGCTCCGGCGGCGCAAGCCTGACCTGGTTTTGGGTCTGGCTGGCGCGCGCTCCGGAAATAGGCTCCGGAAAAAGGTTGCTTATAGTGGGTTTCTTTTGTTGGGGGACGCGGGAAAGGTTTGGCAAGATGCCGGGGTCATTGCAAGTTGTTACAATTGTATACATTTGTTCAGACTGTGTGTATTTCTATGCTGGGAATCAGCAGTCGTGGTACTGGTAGCAGTGTGGCAGGTTGACCACAGAGTTGTTGTGCTGAATAAATGAGAGTTTCTTCAGAAGTTGGAAATCCTGTGTGTTTGTCCCCTTTTCTTGCGTTTGGCCGGACTCGGAGGACAAGAACCCAATAAGGTCCCGTTACAATTGGTGGCAGCGTCGGGATTTTCTACAGGATTTTCGGGTAAGAGAAATGGCAAGCTACACGGAGTCGGCACGGAGTATCACTGAAGCCATCGGCGACATTTCCAGGGAAATCGATCGGCTGCAGCGATCCCTGCTGGACAGTTTACGCAAAAATACGACCGGGTCCACGACCGGACATCAGCCTTGGCATGTTGTGCCAGTGACGCCGAACCTATCGACTAGGGACGATACCGGTAGGCGGAGAAAGTCGTGCAGTGTAGTGGGTGATCTTCAGGCACAGTGCATGGCGGGCGGCGTGCAGCGAGTCGGACAGCGAAGGTGAGCACCGCCCTGACGTTAGTTGCCGTCGATCCCCGAAGAGTCCTACCGGGGCACGCAGCGGTTGCGAGCCTCGTCATGCGGGCAGGCACACAGCAGTGCACACTGACACCGCTGCTAGCGGATCCAGTGCTGCTCATGCGGTTGGC
Source organism: Patiria miniata (assembly GCF_015706575.1). Taxonomy (NCBI): domain Eukaryota; kingdom Metazoa; phylum Echinodermata; class Asteroidea; order Valvatida; family Asterinidae; genus Patiria; species Patiria miniata. The sequence continues at coordinate 2,992,730 of NW_024037062.1, forward strand.
CAGCACGCTGACGTGGAACGTACCGGAGCGGCGCCGCGTGTCAGAGCTCGGGAGTACGATGGGTCATCGTACATTGAGGATTTCTTGGTGCATTTTGATGCACCACGGCCGAAGAAGAGGCGTGGTGCAAGGCAGAACAAGTCGGGCGGTCGCGAGCAGTCTTTCCTTGTCCCGAAAAGGAGGAAACCCTTAGTTCCACGGCCACTGACCAGATACTGTCGATTCTGCGAGAGCTCTTGGAGTTGCAGCGCCGCAGCCTGGTGGAGAGAAAACCCAAGGAATGGAAGGCAGGTTGCTGGAAGTGCGGGAGTCTGGAGCATCTCCGAGCACGGTGCCCACTGAAGACCAGCGCAGTCCCGCCACCGGCACGGACAGCCCCGCCGCCGGCGCAGGCAGTCTCGCCAACGGCACGGACAGCCTCGCCGCCGGCGCAGGCAGTCTCGCCGACGGCGCAGGCAGTCTCGCCGACGGCGCAGGCAGCCTCGCCGCAGGAGCAGGCAGTCCCGCCGAAGTCTGGCTTGAGGAAACGACCTGCTTCATCTCAAGAGTTGGGACTTTACATCCGAGGGGAAATAATGGACACGGCAGTTAGTTTCTTGATCGACACTGGAACCACAGAGACTTTTGTTTCCACTCGGCTGTATGACAGGACAGACACGAAGTTAAGACCCGTGCTCGTCGACGCAGATCGCAGGTTTCGCCAAGCGGGTGGGAGTGAGCTGCGCATCGCTGGACGTGCGAAGATGCCGATGAAGACTGGGGGAAGCGAGGTGCTACACAGCGTTTGGGTCTCAGACATCAGCGTAGATGCCATTCTGGGACTGGACTTTTTGCGACAGCATCAATGCCAGCTGGTGTGGGACGAAGAGTGCTTTGTTGTCGGTAAGCACAGAGTTCCGCTTCAAAGGAATGCCGAACCAACAGTACGGGAATCCCCACTGTCGGTGCCTGCGACCGAATTACTGGGTTCGGTAGATTCCCCATTGCCAAGGGCCACTCAACCGGCGGTTACTACAGAACCAGCGCTGGGGCCAGTACGCCAGTCAAGGACAGACAATCAGGTTGGAACAGGTAGTCCCGCCGCCGGAGTGGGCAGTCCCACTGCCGCCGTTGGACACCACACGACGCAAGGCACCAGCTCGCCCCGCAACCGCCGTGGCAGGGCGGTCCGAAGACGGGGATGTTGCGGCGACAAGTCAGCGGGGGTGAGACTGACAGTCAGCCAGTTCAAGGCAAGGCGACGTACACATGCAGGGTCTGCGGTCAGCAGTATGTCTCCTCGTTTACTCGGAGGCGGCATGAAAAAGCAGCGCATGAAGAACGGAGTTACCAGTGCCGGGAATGCCCGAAGTCCTACGGACGGTCGGACTACTTGACCCGGCACATGAGGGCCCAGCATCGGGGACCGACGAGTTGCGGATAGTCCTCGCCAATTGTTGTGTTTTTGTTTGATTTAGGAACCTGAGTGGGGCCTAAATCAAAATCAACCACCATTCTTGAGGACATCCCATAAAAGTAAATTAATAAAATCACAGACAGTGAACTCTTGTGATTCTTGTTCCAGAAAATAAAGTAATGTAAAACCAATGCAAAGTAAATTCTTTTTGATAACCTTTTTGAATCTTGTAAACATCACTTGATAAAAAAAAAGTTTCTTTGTTTCTAAAAGTGAAAGTGTTAGTCATGTAAACCCTGTAAAAAGAAAATACAAATGAGTGTTTTGTTCTCTACATAATATATGGGAAAAAAGAGGTTTTGGAAAATTGTGAATATCAGTTTATGAAAAATTTGTTGTATTTGTGCCCCTTTTCAGGAGAATAGGCCCAGTTTAAGGAGGGGGTAGTGTAACGGACAGTCTATGCACGTTTTTGTTGTCATTGCTTTCTAGCGCTGGTGCTCCGGCGGAGGGGCTCCGGCGGCGCAAGCCTGACCTGGTTTTGGGTCTGGCTGGCGCGCGCTCCGGAAATAGGCTCCGGAAAAAGGTTGCTTATAGTGGGTTTCTTTTGTTGGGGGACGCGGGAAAGGTTTGGCAAGATGCTGGGGTCATTGCAAGTTGTTACAATTGTATACATTTGTTCAGACTGTGTGTATTTCTATGCTGGGAATCAGCAGTCGTGGTACTGGTAGCAGTGTGGCAGGTTGACTACAGAGTTGTTGTGCTGAATAAATGAGAGTTTCTTCAGAAGTTGGAAATCCTGTGTGTTTGTCCCCTTTTCTTGCGTTCGGCCGGACTCGGAGGACAAGAACCCAATAAGGTCCCGTTACAGTATGAAACCATTTTAATTCAAAGAAAATATCAAAATATAATCCTGCTCTGCAAAACATTTTATGATACCCAGAGCTTAGTGATTGCATATGATGTTTGCATAATCAGCCTGTTATTGCTATACATGTATATCTGAAGATTATATCATGTTTAAATCTGATAAGTTCAATAAAAATGAGTCAAATTATGATTTATAATAATAATAATGTAGTAAATCCCACGATGGGGGACAACTTGGTGTTGTCAGCTTGCGCTGAATCAACGGTGTGGGATGTGAATCCCGGGTCAGGGAGCAGTAAGCCTTGTCCAAAAATATAACACGCCAACTCTTGGTTGTAACTTGCTGTCTCGGTTTTATTGTTTGTTGACTACGAAAGAAAACCCCCAACACTAGGCTTGAGCCTTCAATAAAACAGGACCCTGGCTGTACTACATGTATGTGATCATGGAGGAATGTCTCTGAGCTAGCGGTCGTAAGCCCTTTTCCTCACGCCATTCTAGGGACGCCGAAAGAGGCCGTATTACTTAACAACTTATGTATCTATGGGCCATTTCCATGCGAGTAAATCTGCATTATCCCTTGATTTCAACTAAGTCTTATAACATAATTGTTGTCTTAACTCAATTCACATAGGATTATCACCAAAAGATGAATTATACATCAAATAAGGGTTACAGACATAGGATGATCCAGAACTAGTTCTTGTTTGGCGGAAGGCGACTACCGCACCCGAGGTGATGTGCGCGCTGTAAACAATTCGCCTTAAAGCAGCAGTTTAGATCTTAGTTTAAAGGTACTACATGTATATTCGTAATCCATTTCCCCACAACTTCCCTGTTTTAAGAATCATACGCCCCGGATGATACAGTTATTCTGAAAGTAACAATCTCCCGACAGTTAGGGTCATGGTATTACATGAAAAAAAAACTTGTAAAGGTAACAAGACATCTATCTCATGTAAAACAAGTTTTCAAAAATTTCAATTACAGCTAAACTAACAACTTTGCCTGTTAGATCATCAAAGAAGACTATCATAGCAGAGGACTCCATCTGGTGGATGGGCACACGTGACTACTTAATGCAAGTCTGCATTTCCAATCGAATGTCATGCATGCAGAGTGAACACTGCTTGAGTAACCAAAATCGCGCTGCCTACCCTAACAACAATGCCGTTTGCACTCGCTGCCTAATCCACCAGATGGGGTATCTTGTACAACAATGAAGAAGTGATGCATCTACTGATACATCACACAAATCTACAACTCCTCCAATGCATTCTTAACAATCAATGTAGAATTTTTAACATTGGGAATATTGATCGTTAATCAAAGCGCAATTCCAATTTTTTAACGGATAATTCTCACAACTTTAAAATCGTAAATACACATAGCGGGCATGAGCAATTAAAGATGGTGTCATGGTGGCGCACCACGGGAGCCCCAGACACCCCCCCCCCCAACTTAAAGGAGAGCAAACAGTGACCAGCATGACACGAATCAATAATGAGCATCTGTTACAACAACCCTTAATGAACTACATGTCTTTGTTGCAGCTAAGGATGATCTCCCTCAACCCTCGGCAGTACCGCTTTGTACCTTCCTCATTCAAATGGCAACCATCAGTCAAATATTTTGGCCGATTGAGCCTGCGTTGGGGATACATTTTTACTGCCGGAAACTCGGACTCCAGTTTCATGGCTAACTGGGAATTAAATCTCTTAACTCTATGGCCGAAAGTGGACACAGTCACTTGGCCTTCTCTGTCAATCTTAAACCTTTGCAACACAGATAAAATCCGAATCTGGTTAGGTTTATTTGTCCCAGCACAAATGCGGCTCAAAAACTCGATAGTATTCCCAACCACAGTCTCTGGTGTGCCAGTTTGATCACATAGATCGTTAGTCCCCATGTCTAGAATCAAAAGATCTACTGATTGTGACAGGATTTCCCCCAAATAGTGTCGGGTATTTCCAAATATACGAGGGTAGGTCAGGCCCGGATGCCCAATCACCGTGACTTCAAACTGATCTGAGTTAAGATCCAAGAGCCCTTCCATTGTTTCTCCTGAGCTTCTTATCCTTCTCTTTAAACGAGCAGGGAAGGAATGACCGTAAATCAATACATGTTTTCGTTGCTCCGCTGACATTTTGATACAACTTCCTTTCTTAACCACGGTAGACATCTATAAGATATGTTAATATAAACAGTAATTACAAACAACTCGCAAAGAACATACTTTAAACTTGGAGGTACCCGAGTGCCTTGTCTCGGCATTTAACTACTAGGAATTCAACTACCTGCACTATATCACGCGCATAAAATTCACTTGTCCACACAGACTTAATTTTCTCGGTCTTTACAGCCCGAATTAAATCTGAAAGACTCCTAGTTGGGTACTCCAATGGTCCAAACATTCTTTCAACAATTAGAACTCCTAAAGCATTTATGGTAAAAAAAAAAGCCGCAAAATCTGCTTCCGTTTGTCACGATTGCTGGCAGTCAACAACTACATAAACCACAACATTTCAAGAAAACAATTAGGTCGTAAACGGCGTGCAAAACACACGAACCTTACTCAAGCCCTATGAATACCCACCATAGGAGGCGTTACACCACGTCCTGCAAACTGCCAGGCAGCCTCTGCACTAAGTGATAGGGTCAGGCCAGTTCCGCTGGTCCTTTTTCCGAGCAATGCACTTTGATCTCCTAAGTGTTCCACCAGATCCTCTGGCAGATGGCTCTGTTGAGGGTTCCCGCTTAAGATCACTAGGACAGTCCCCACTGGATGGCTGAGCACCAGATCTTGGCCGCTGTCTACCAGCACCCTGGGGAGGGGGTACAAAAAGATCAGATGGAATAAGTAACAGGTCTTCGTCTGATGAAGTCTCGTCCTCAGACCCACTCTCACTAGAATCAGGACCATTAGTCCCATCATCATCTGAAGAAAAAACAACCTCTGGTAACACCTGATCTAAGCCCTGCCCTTCCTCATCAACTTCATCACGAGGGTCCAACAGAAGTAGCTTTCTTTTGAGCCACTTCTTTGGGCCTCCCGGAATCGGACGAACGGCAAAAACATCCCCCTCGGGATTGCAGTCAACAACAACATGTTGTTCCTCGTGAAAGACGTCACTCAGCTTATGCCTCCCAGTGAACGCACATTTTTTCACAAGAACTTTACTTCCCACTTTCAGGGGTTCAGGTTCGCGACGGCGGTCATAGTGCCGCTTGTTAGAATCTGCCGCTTTGATCATACGATCTTTGGCGATGTCGTATGCTCTCTGAACAAGTCTAGCTTGTTCCTGGACATAATCCTCACTGCATTCATGTTTAGTATTGTTGATCAGGTGATCCAGGGGGATAGTCGGCTCACGACCAAACAGCAGCGTATAGGGAGCAAACCCCGTCACGCTGAGAGGTGTGGAATTATACATGTAGCAAATGTGTGAAAGCAGCTCTGGCCACCGTTTTCGATCTTTGACCTCGAGAGATTTTATGAGGGAGCATAGCGTCCGGTTAAATCTTTCCGTCTGCCCGTTGCCCTGAGGATGATAGGGGCTGGTACGGGTTTTCTTAATCCCGTACAGACTGCAGAGCTCCTTGACTAAACGACCCTCAAAATTTCTCCCTTGGTCGGAGTGAATTTGGACGGGCACACCATAGTGCGCAAACCAGTGATCCCTTAGTGCCTTCGCTACAACCGGCGCCGTCTGGTCTCGGCAAGGTACTGCGATTGCATATTTTGTGAATGCGTCCGTCATGACCAGCACTTGTTCGTAGCCCCCACGCCCCCGATCTATTTTCATGAAGTCAATGGCCAGACGTTCCATGGGTCTAAAGGCGAGCAAGTGCCGCATGGGTGGTCTCACTGTGGGAACAGGGGCCCTAGAAACAGCACATTTGAAACACTGATGGATGTGTTGTCGCAGGTTGCCACTAACCCCAGGCCAGAAAGCTCGCCTCCGCAACAGAGACAGAGCACGGTTCACCCCCTGATGTCCCCAGTGATCATGCACAGCTTCTAACATTGTCCTCCGTAACCTCTCTGGGACCAACAACTGATACAGCGGACCGATACCCAGCTCCAACACCTTTCTGTAGAGGACTCCATTGTGTTCCACTAGTTTAGGCCATTCTTATGATGCTTGTGATGTAGCGAATTAGGAATTTATAAGAACAGACATTGGACAACTCAAATCCAAACACAGAAAACTTAAACTCTGCTTCCAAATAATTTAATATGACTACAGAAAATGGTACAGAAAGTCATGATGGAGCCAACGCCCTGAAGCCAACTGCAACGAACAATGAATACGGGCGTGCTTATATAGCCACACAAGATTAGGAGGGTATTACAAGAATTTGTATAAGAGCGCCGCGTCTGGTATTACATAAGAGCGCCACGTCTGGTATTACATAAGAGCGCCACAACATACGCCACCCCTAACTGAATTGGCTCCCGACAATTTAATTACAAAATATAAACAAAATTCGAGCTATTCAAAATTACATTATTATTATTTTTTTTTTTAAGTTATAATATCAGCTAATTTATTCCATACTGGGTCGATCGTTGCGGGTCGTAAATGGTGTTCATAGTCGTCTCCATTAACCGCGTAGGACCTCCACACGTTCTCCCATCTCGTCATTCATCACATCACACACAGTCACTCATCAGGCTGATCAGGCCGCAGGTTCCTCACGTGGTCCGACATCCTCAACGATCCCATCCAGGGCGCGCCACTGGAAGCTGAATTATCACTTAAACATCGTAAACTAAATTAAATTCATAATTTATTTATTTCATAAAGCCGACTTTATTTGCTACAGCTTTATTCTTTTTAACAACTTAACACTTCTTTTTGTTCAAGAGTAAAATACAATTATAGTGACATCAGCAGTAAGTTTCATAAATTAATTTGATTCTTCTAATAATCAAAATGGCATAAAAATGAGAAAGTCGATCACAAAATCAAGACAACAATATCAAGGCCACAACATATGCAATCAAAACAATTACAATGCTAATTGATTACACAATTATATATTTTAATCTCTCTTTTTTTTCTTTTTTTTCTCTTTTTTCTCTTTTTTTTTTTTTTTTTTTTTTAAATTTTATTTTACATTTTACCTGAAATCTTCACTGGATGTGTTTTAAGGAACTCTAATGCCGCAGCATTCAAATTTGTTTCGGGTTCCCAAGTATTATTTGAGTGAGGAAAACCTTTCCACTTGATCAGGTACACAAGTCGCTTATTTTTATACCTGCCTCTGATTATGCGCTCAATTTCATATTCTTTGGGTTTCTCTGAAATCTGCGGTAATCCTGGAACAAAGGGAATCCCAGAAGATTCCGACTCACTGGACTAATGTACTGCCGTGAGAGGATGGAAAATGTTTTGTGGGCAGTCATCTTCTTGCAAACCTAGTATTGATGTATTCTGCTTTGGATCAAATGGAACAGAATCATTACTTGGGCGAACATATCTGTTATATGCAAATTTCATTCGGTTCACGTGCACTGGGGAAGACAGTAATTTATTATTTTCAAGATTTCTGACTCGAAAATTTACTGGAGATGTCTGTTCTACTAAGAGACACGGTCCAGCCCAAAACTTCATAAGTTTACGGGATAGTCCTTTTTGGAAAGCAGGAATATAAATCCAAACTGTGTCTCCAACTTGATATGGTACCTTTTGTGCTTTTTCATCAAAACGCTCTTTCATTTTGGCTTGATTGAGCTCTGCATGACGCTTGGATACATCTCGAAAAACTTCAAGTTGGGAAACTAAGTGATGCATGTGCTCTCTAAGTGTTTTCTCTGGATAATTGGAATTTGTAAGGAGTGTCACATCTAAGGGTAACCTTGCTTCTCTACCATATAAAAGGAAGAAGGGGCTGAATCCCACAGAATTTTCAGCAGGTGTAGTGCGATACGCGAACTGTACGGAGGTTAAGTATTGATCCCAATCATTATGACATGTATTTACATAGTGAGAAATGGTATCAAGGATAACTGAGTTGAACCTTTCTTGAATAGCATTACATTGAGGATGATAGGAACTGGTATTCAATTTGTGAGTTTGCATGATTCGACACACCTCTAATACCACCTTGCTAAGAAAGTTTGATCCTCTGTCACTTAGTAGAGTCTCTGGACACCCATGTTCACAAATAACATTGTCGTAGAGTGCTCTAGCTACTGTGGATGCATCTATGTTCTTCAATGGAACCAATATAGGCCATCTCGTACAGTGATCTGTGAAACAGAGAACATAACGGTTAGCATTTGTTGTAACAGGTAATGGCCCAAGAATATCAACACTTACTCGTTCAAAAGGCCTAGGGACTTTCATTGTAATCAACGGTGCTAAAACCTTGTGTCTATGCGTTTTTCTCTGAGCACATGAAATACAACTACGCACCCAATTATCTACATCTTTGTACATTCCTTTCCAATAGTACCGTTGACGGATTTTGCTATAAGTTCTATGAAATCCAAAATGAGCGGCAAGGACACTGTCATGACAATTATCAAGTACTGTGCCTACAAACAGTTGGGGTACATACAACTGATATATATTCCGTTCTGGCATGTGTCGATTTGACGGAGTATGCCAAATACGATATAATAAACCCTCCTTGGCAAAATATTGATCGGCTTGTAGTATCAGATTTCTGGCCTTTTTGTCATCGTCTGGTAATTCGTTTCTTTCTAAAAACTTTAGCATCGTACCAGAAAAGTCATCTACTGCTAATGCTTGTTTGAAATTTTCAAGATTAATTCCAGTTGGAAATTGAGGAGCCTCTTTTTCAACACAGTCGTTACTCGGTATCCTCTTTCCATGCTGATATCTTAAATTCTTTACAACATTAACATTCAGACTGGATGACTTAACTTCATCAGCAGAACACAAAACTTCATCATCAATATCATCAAAATCTGTTTCTACCCAACTGGTATCCATTGGTGTCGGAACAGTATTGTTAGAAACATGACACCGACTACATTCAGTACAGGATCTATCATAGTCAATTCTACTAAGTGTATCTACATGACAATTTCGGCCTTTGACGTGTACAACTTGCAAGTTATATGACTGTAATTTAAGTGCCCAACGTGCTAATCTACCAGTAGCATGTTTACTGTCAAATAACCACTTTAGTGCGCAATGGTCAGTAACAACAGTAAATTTTACTCCCTGGAGATACTGTGCATATTTCTTTACACCTTCGACAACTGCAAGAGCCTCTAATTCAGTCGTAGTGTAGTTGCGTTCTGCATTATGTAATGCTCTACCACCATAGGCAATGACCCTTTCTTTATCGTCTTGGACTTGGGCTAGAATAAAGCCGAGTCCTTTTCCAGACGCATCTGTTTGAAGGTAAAATTCTGTACCGTCAAATCTGGGAAACGCTAAAATAGGTGGTTCAACCAGGTGTTGTTTGAGAGTCACAAATGCAGTTTGGCAACTTTCACTCCAAATAAATGGCACATATTTTCTAGTCAAGTTAGTGAGAGGTTCTGCAATCCTACAGAAGTCCTTGATAAATTTACGGTAATACCCTACAAATCCAAGGTATGATCTTACTTCTGAAACTTTCTTTGGTGTAGGATAATTTTTGACAACTTCTACCTTGTCAAGATCGGTTTCAATCCCTTCACTGCTCAGAACCATGCCCAAATATTTGATCTTTTGTTGGGCAAAAACACATTTTTTTGGCTGTAATTTAAGACCAGAGTTACGAAAACGATCAAACACCTGCTTCAAATGATGTATATGTTCTGCAAATGTATTTGAGAAGATTATTACATCATCTAGATAACACAGCACAAATTTCCAATTTAGACCTCTCAACACTTCTTGCATAGCTCTTTGGAATGTGGCAGGGGCAGAGTGCAAACCAAATGGAAGTACCTGGAATTCATACAGAGAATCTTGCGTAATGAAGCAAGCCTTGGATTTGGATGATTCTTCAAGTTCTATTTGCCAATATCCAGCTGCTAGGTCTAGGGTTGAAAAATACTGTGGTTTCATGATGCCTAGGCTATCAAGTGCATCAGATATGTTCGGTAATGGAAAATTATCCATAATACTGATCTTATTTAGCTTACGAAAATCTACACAAAAACGATATGAACCCTGCTCTTTCTTTGGTACCATACATACTGGGAAACTCCATGGGCTAGTGGATTCTCTAATAATGCCTTCGTTCAACATACTCTTGACATGTTTTTGTATTTCCTGTTGGATGTGAGGTGGTTGTCTATAGGGCCGAGACTTAATCGAGGGGTGATCTCCTGTGTTAATAGTATGTTTAACTCCTGAATATCGGCCTCTAGGTCCTCCATCAACTTGGAAAATGTCAGAATAATCTGATATTAGCTGAGTTATTGCAGCTGTTTCTGAATTAGACATGTGATCTGTATTCAACATGACTTTGGAGAGAATTTCTTCTGTCTGTTTTCCAGAAATCACTGTTTTATCACAACCAGCTTCACTCAAACTTGGATTGTTACTGTCAGAAGAAGTTTTACCTTCTGCAACGTATGCCTCATGTTCCTTAAGATCTATCGTTGTTATTGGTACTAACTCACAGGGATCGATTAAATTGAACGTTCCCAGTTTGGTACGTGGATACAAAGTAATTGGATCTTCAGAAATATTCATGACCAATACATTTGCTTGACCCTTGACATTTGTAACCTGACTTGCGGTGCGTGCCACCATTACACCTAGTGACGTAATATGTCTACCTCCAAGGCATAAACCAACAGTGTTTACAGGAAGTTGATTTGAAACTTTTGCACAAACTACGGTTTGAGAGCGTGGTGGAATTGTTTGTTTCTTAAGAACACGCAACTGGTTTTTCTTAGCAAGTCGTAGTTTACGTGACCTATAATCTATGTTAGCACACTGTTCGCTTAGAAAATGTGAACCAAGAATCATATGTGAGGTAAGACTACACACAACATGGAATTCTATTTGAAAACAGGTGTCACACATAGCCACTGGTAAGGTAATAAACCCTGTAATGTCTAAGTCAGAATTATTAGCCGTTTTAGCACTCATCAAACGAGGTTTTTCGATTAAATGGTGCATGGCAGGCAGATGTTTTAAAAGCCAGTCATTATCGATAAGATTAATGGAAGCACCAGTATCAATAAGGGCTTCAACTTGTACATGATAAATCTTTACATCAATTGTACTTGAAGAACTCAAATTCATTTCAACACACTCAGAATTACTCTTTACCTGTGAATTCACAAGGCCTTCTTTTTGTTTGACTGAGGCTTCCCCACCTGTCGGTGTTTGAACTTTTGAAGTTTTGACATTAACAGGTGGGCTCCTTAGTTTAAAGGATTACCCAAGACATCGAAAGTAGCTCGGCAATACCGCCATTTGTGACCTGTGCGACCACATCTGTGACAAGTAAATGGATAACGATTGGATTGCTGAGGATTAGCTCTACGAGGTGAAATTGGTTTCTTTGGACTTTGTTCCTTCTGTTGTTCCAACCTATCCAACCTATTCGCAATTGAATTCATGGTTACTGTAAGGGATTGCAGAGTGGAATGGATGGCATTTACAGAAACACTAGGATTGGTATCATTTGCTTTCAATCTATCCGGCTCGTGAGCCGTTTGTTGCACAGAAATAGCCAGTCTAGCATAATCAAGAGCATCATGGAATGATTTCGGTTGTTTGGAAAATACAAATGCCCGAATGGATGGTAATAATCCACGTACAAATATGGAAAGACACTCTGCACTTGATTTCTTAACTTGTTGACACATGTGCATAATATTTGAAGCATAATCATCCAATGTTTCGGAAGGTAGTTGTTTTCGTTCAAGCAATTTTGTTTCAACTTGCCACACCCAAGAGTCACCTTGAAAATGTTTCTTCAAAATCTTTTGGATACTCTATACTGAATTTTTGTCTTCATTCGGCACACTTTCTAGAAAAATTCGGGCGTGGCCAAATATTCGAGACTGTAAAGCCAAGACTTTTTTTGCATCTGCAAAATCTCTTAATGAGGCCAAAGTCCTAAATCTAGAAATAAATTCGTCTACGTCCTCTTCGGGAAGACCTGAATATTTTAGTCCACTAGAGGCTAAATCATATTTGGTGCCCGACATTGTTGGTTTTTCTTCTAGATCGACTTCCATAAACATTGAAGGATTGATACTTGAACACAGAAATCAAATGAAACTAATTTGGACAATCCGCCACTACTGAATAATTCTACAACTGTGTCCAGTATAATCTTTAATACTTTATTTACAAAAGAAAATGAAACCTACGAAACTGATGCCACTTTGAAATTAAAAAAAAACTTACCGTGTCCGGCAAGGGCAGCTGACCGGGGCGTTGGCCGTCAGAGTCCGGAATGAAGGACAGGGAAAGCTCGGTGTAGGAACACAGAGTTGGTGCGGATCTTCCACCATTTCTTATGATGCTTGTGATGTAGCGAATTAGGAATTTATAAGAACAGACATTGGACAACTCAAATCCAAACACAGGAAACTTAAACTCTGCTTCCAAATAATTTAATATGACTACAGAAAATGGTACAGAAAGTCATGATGGAGCCAACGCCCTGAAGCCAACTGCCACGAACAATGAATACGGGCGTGCTTATATAGCCACACAAGATTAGGAGGGTATTACAAGAATTTGTATAAGAGCGCCACGTCTGGTATTACATAAGAGCGCCACGTCTGGTATTACATAAGAGCGCCACAACACTTCAACCAACCATTAAGACCTGGGACGTCTCCAGATCCAGCCTGTCCGGGCTGCCAATGTGCATCCCACTTCTTCCAAACCTCTTTAAGGTGGTGATCCTCTCTCTGCATTGCGGCAAGCTCAGCAAATGAGAATGAAGGCAAAACAGACGAAGTCTGGTCCATCTCACCACCAGCCTCTGAAGTCGGTGTAGGCCCTGCAGCTCCAACTGTCTCTCGCACCTGTACAGGTAAGGTGGTGCTCTGGGTTACAGTCTGAAAAACCTGGGTGAGATCTGACGTCTGTGTGTTGGAGGGGTGACGGCTGAGAGCGTCGGCACATCGATTGGTCTTCCCTGGGCGATATCGTATTTCCATGTCAAAGGCTGCCAATTGCGCCACCCACCGTTGTTCCGTAGCTCCAAGTTTTGCATTCTGAAGGTGTGCTAGGGGGTTGTTGTCGGTGAAGACAACAAAGTGACTGCCAAGCAGTCCCGGAATTTGTCCGACACGGCCCATTTTAAGCCTAACAATTCAAGCTTGAAACTTGAAAGGTCCGAATAGTTGCGTTCTGCACCCCGTAGGCCACGGCTGGCGTATGCAACTGGATGAACAACACCATCTTCACCAACCTGTGTCAGACAAGCCCCGAGGCCCTTAAGAGAGGCGTCCACCTCCAACATGAATTCCTTATCAAAACATGGGTATGCCAACACTGGGGCCTCGCATAGCGCAAGCTTAAGTTCACGAAAGGCATTGTCAGCCTCTGAAGACCACTCTATGGATGAAGCTTGCTTCCCTGTTTTTTTCTCGTTCTTACCCGTCAACAAGGGCAACGGGGCAGCTTTTGTCGCAAAGCCAGGAACGAACCTCCGATAGTATGAGGCGAGTCCCAAGAATGACCTTAATTCCTCAGTGTTCTTAGGAATTGGCCAGTTGGTCACCCGGTCCACCTTCCCTGGGTCAACGGAAACACCGGCACTGTTCACAATGTGCCCAAGGTGTTTTACCTCACCCTTGAAGAGTTGACATTTGCTTCCTTTCAACTTCAACCCCTGCTTGATCAACCGATCAAGGACAGTACCTAGCCTCTCTACATGTTCCTCAAAGGTTCTTGAAAATACTAGTATGTCGTCAAGATACAGGACAAGCTTGGACATATTCATATCCCCGAATATGTGCTCCATAGTCCGCTGAAACGTACTTGGACTGTTACACATCCCCTGTGGCATTCTGTTGAAAGCAAACAGTCCCCAAGGGACTCGGAAGGCTGTTTTGTCCACCGAGTCAGGAGCCATGGCTATTTGGAAGTAGCCATGAGCGAGGTCCAATGACGAAAAATACTTAGATCCCCCAAGTGCCTCTAAGGTTTCATCAATCCGAGGTAGCGGAAACGAGTCCTTCACTGTGATCGCATTTAATTTTCTGTAGTCGATACAGAGGCGAATCGACCCGTCCTTCTTCCAAACAAGGACCCCCGGACTGGCATATGGACTAGCTGATCGCCGAATTATTCCCCGGTCAAGCAGATCTTGTAGGAGGTTTCGCACCTCAGGGACAAGGTGTGGTGGTACACGTCGGTATGGTAAATTCACCGGCTTTTCATCTGTTACACGCACTTCATGAGGGATGAGTTTGCATTCACCCAGATCATACGGACCTCTGGCAAAGGCGGTATCATGTTTCAACATCATCTCTGCTATAGCTGTAGCTTGTGGACGAGTAAGTCCCTCCAAGCTTATACCGGGAGGTAACAGGTACTCAGTACCATCTGGAAAATGGAACACTTCCTGCGACTCACACGACGGACCCACCTGATTTTCATCATCTTGGTCCTTAACACCAGTGACCGCAAAATCAGCATGGATGTGAGAGGCTAGGGCCGTATCACCCCCTTTCTCAACAATCATGCTCTGTACGGATGCCCGTACTCCTTCCACACCAGACTCTAAGGGTACCTCCTCCTTTAATTCAACTGATGTTGCCACTGCAATATTGAATCCACTCGGGATTTCAACAGACTCTGCGCCGTTGTTGCAAACTACAACATCTAAGCGCGTGTCATTCGAGGAATGTATGCCTGCAATTACTTCAACACAACATGGCACGCTATCACGTACCGATTGAAAGCTCAGCTGCTGTTAGTTGTCAGTTACCCTGAGACAAAACGGGGTTGCCTCTACAAGAAAACACTGATTCTGATCAGAACCCAGCTCATCTAAGACACATGGGACAATCTTTCCCATTCCAGGAAGAAGAACCTCAGTCTGGATGATTTTTACCCTCCCGGCAGCAAAGCTCTCTGGTTTCTCCGTTTGATTCTCTGTTGCATCTGCCTAAACCACTGCAAAGCAAGTCTCCAGTCGTCACTGTCTGGCCCCGACATCGAAATACCGATCGATGAGATAACCCGCAGAATGTTGCATCCCAGAATAATTGGAAATTCTTTCCTTCGCTCTAATAAATCTGCTCCTGCGGTTGTATCGGTCCTCACAAGGAACGCCGCTTTCACACTGGACCCAAGGAACTCAATGGGGATTTCTAAGTACCCCTCAATTGGTACCTCCGCATCGTTTACTCCATAAACTGTTAGGAAGGTGCCTACTGACTTCAAACCACTCGTCCTGTTGGCCAAGTATTTGTGATAGAAGGTGGAAGACATCAGGGACGTTTCTGCTCCGGTATCTAATATACACTTTGCATCTACTCCACATATCTTAATGACAGCTGTGGGACTACGAGAAATCAACTTCCGGAACAACTCATCTCTACTTGGAGATTGTCTAGTACCCTGTCTCTGCCTGTCTCCCCCCTTCTGTGTAGCCAAAACAATGGTATTCTCCTTGGGCACAGTGTTTGCCCCCTCTGTCGAGGTGCCCATTATGACGGAGGCGCCCCGTTTTCCGCCACCGCTGGTGCTGGTCTTGATTTGTCCTGGGGTGCTTGAGCTTGCAGCCTGCGCCTGCAATCTTTGGCGAAGTGGCCTGGTCTTCTGCAGTAATTGCATGTATCATAAGGCCGGTTTGTCGATGCTATGGCAGCGTCTAGCTTCTGTGAAAGAACACTTGTGAGGTTCTGGATCTGGTCAGCAGTAGCAGCTTGTTTATTGGCGAGGACCTCTAACTTCTCCAGAATGTGCCCGTTGCTCTTTGTGATTGCACTGATGACGTCACCGGATTGAGTGGAAGTTGCTCCCACCTCAACTGACCTGTTGTCATCAGTCCCCTGGAGAAGTCGGACCTTACTACGACGGGAAGTAGCCCCGTCGCCCTCAGGAAACAACGAGAGAGCGTGTTCCCTAAACTTAAAAAAATCCAACTCGGGCCTTTCAACCTGTATTGGCCTCAACTCACGCCTGACTGCCAACTCTGCAACCCCCTTTACAAATTGCTCTTTTAGCACGCCATCGCGCAGAAGGCGCAGCGCCTCGCGTTCACGCTCCCCACTGCTTTGCTCCATTTGGTCATGAATTCGCATAAGGCAACGGCTATACTCTACAAGGGATTCCCCTTCATTCTGTGTACGCGCATACAAGGTGCTAGTCAAAGTTGCAAGGGACACTGGGGGACCCAACATCCGACTAAGTAGGCCAACTAATTTTGGTAAGGTATCTCTCTCCCCAGGAGGGCTACAAAGCACTTCATCCTTAGCATCACCACCCAGGTGATCAATGGCTGCCCCCACTTGTTCATGTTCACCCAATCCCAGCTGCCTCCCATACAAGTCAAGTTCTTCCAACCACTCTTTAAAGGTTACATCCCCAGGCTTTTTGGGCGGACCACAAAACTTCGGCAACTTGGCCTTGGGTGCACGCGTTAGTTTCAAATTCTGAAACGCTGTAGCTAAAGTCTCCGCCAATGCTGCATTCGACTTTGTTATAGCCTCAGCTAGGCACTCGGGAACCTCCATGATTAACTGTCGGGATGAGTTAATTAATAGCTACTGTGAGTACCCACTACAATTTGACTACAATATCCAGAGACTTAATCAACACAAATGACTATGCGCGGGGTGCTCATCACCTCCCCTATACTACTAAACAGACTGCTGGTAGCAACCTACATGTTTCCCGTAATAGGCCTACATGAACCAAATTCGGGGCAACAATTCAATAAATTCTATAGCACACAGCGTCTTGTACATCCAAAAATACTATAACACAAAATAATGCATTTATGAGACAATATTAAAGAAGTCTCAATGAGTAAACAGAAATTTATATTCCACTTTGCTGGAGTGTTAGGGGTGCTTGTTATAGTCGTCACAGACACTAAGCTGCTCCAATCCTGTCTACGAGGCCACTTTTGTAGTAAATCCCACGATGGGGGACAACTTGGTGTTGTCAGCTTGCGCTGAATCAACGGTGTGGGATGTGAATCCCGGGTCAGGGAGCAGTAAGCCTTGTCCAAAAATATAACACGCCAACTCTTGGTTGTAACTTGCTGTCTCGGTTTTATTGTTTGTTGACTACGAAAGAAAACCCCCAACACTAGGCTTGAGCCTTCAATAAAACAGGACCCTGGCTGTACTACATGTATGTGATCATGGAGGAATGTCTCTGAGCTAGCAGTCGTAAGCGCTTTTCCTCACGCCATTCTAGGGACGCCGAAAGAGGCCGTATTACTTAACAACTTATGTATCTATGGGCCATTTCCATGCGAGTAAATCTGCATTATCCCTTGATTTCAACTAAGTCTTATAACATAATTGTTGTCTTAACTCAATTCACATAGGGTTATCACCAAAAGATGAATTATACATCAAATAAGGGTTACAAACATAGGATGATCCAGAACTAGTTCCTGTTTGGCGGAAGGCGACTACCGCACCCGAGGTGATGTGCGCGCTGTAAACAATTCGCCTTAAAGCAGCAGTTTAGATCTTAGTTTAAAGGTACTACATGTATATTCATAATCCATTTCCCCACAATAATAGTAGTAACAAAAATGACACCTGTTTCATGGTACCTTAAACTAAGATTATACAATATTTGCAAACACCAAAACCCAAAATGATCAAGTAATCACGAAATTATTTACTGGACTATGGAATGACAGTCTAAAGCATTCTGTAAAATCACGATATCTGGTATGTTGACAGAAAACCGTTTGTTTTTTAACTGCTCCTTATTTGTGAAAAGCCTACGGATGATGACCCTGACTGTGACCTTGACCTTTGACCTTTTGATCCCAAAACCAATCCAACTTGCCTGTACTCGAGAGCAACCCCTTCTGCAGTTAGAAGCAGATCTCATTTCTACCTGAAATTAAACAGGAGTAGAAAATGTTGCCGAAACAAGATCCCAACTGGCCAAGTCAATGCATTTTATGGGTTGTTTCACTAGTTCAATGGATGTTCTGTAAGAAAAAAAAATCACCCTAAATCAGAGTTTGGACCTAGCTAACTTCTTTTTCCACTAGCCAACCAGGATACTGAAACAGAGGTGGCCCGCATGTTTTTCTTGTATACCGTGTCTCATAAACAAAAATGTGCGTACATGTAAAACGTGTATCATGAGGCAATGTTGTCAGCATTTTGAATAAACAGATCTAACAATTTAACCCAAAACAGTTAAAACAAGTCAGGTGTGTTTATAAACACAAATGCCCCGCAACCGTGACTGTTTCCATGACATAACACCACTCTTTTAACATCAACTTACATGTACCTTGGTCACATGGAATGTTCATTGACAGCATTAGTGTCTTCTGTAGGTTTTATATGAATAAATCCCTAATCCGTATGATCTCAGAATAAATACTAGATTTCTATTGTTTTAGTCACTGTGACCTTGACCCTTGACCTTTTGGCCCCAAATGCAAAAGGCTTCTTAGGATTTCCAAGGACAATCCACACACCAAATTTGAAGTTCATATGTAAAGTATATCTCAAGTTATCACGCTGACAAAATTTCTTTTGTTTTTGCCACTGTGACCTTGACCCTTGACGTTTCGGCCCCAAATGAAAAAAGGCTTCTTAGGATTAACAAGGACAATCGACAAACCAAATTTGAAGTTCATATGTTAATTTTTTTTCAAGTTATCGTGCTGACAAAATTTCTTTTGTTTTAGTCACTGTGACCTTGACCCTTGACCTTTTGACCCCAAATGCAAAATGCTTCTTAGGATTGTCAAGGACAATCCACAAACCAAATTTGAAGTTCATATGTAAAGTATTTCTCAAGTTATCGCGCTGACAAAATTTCTATTGTTTCAGCCACTGTGACCTTGACCCTTAGCCTTTCGGCCCCAAATGCGAAAGACTTCTTAGGATTAACAAGGACAATCGACAAACCAAATTTGAAGTTCATATGTTAATTTTTTTTCAAGTTATCGTGCTGACAAAATTTCTTTTGTTTTAGTCACTGTGACCTTGACCCCTGACCTTTTGACCCCAAATGCAAAATGCTTCTTAGGATTGTCAAGGACAATCCACAAACCAAATTTGAAGTTCATATGTAAAGTATTTCTCAAGTTATCGCGCTGACAAAATTTCTATTGTTTCAGCCACTGTGACCTTGACCCTTAGCCTTTCGGCCCCAAATGCGAAAGGCTTCTTAGGATTACCAAGGACAATCCACAAACCAAATGTGAAGTTCATATGTAAAGTATTTCTGAAGTTATCACGCTGACAAAATTTCTATTGTTTCAGCCACTGTGACCTTGACCCATGGCCTTTCGGCCCCAAATGCAAAAGGCTTCTTAGGATTACCAAGGACAATCCACAAACCAAATTTGAAGTTCGTATGTTAAGTATTTCTCAAGTTATCGCGTTGACAAGATTTGTCCGGACACACACACACACCCATCAAGGGCGGATCCAGAACACAATTTTGGGAGGGGCCAAAA
Organism: Patiria miniata; assembly: GCF_015706575.1. NCBI lineage: Eukaryota > Metazoa > Echinodermata > Asteroidea > Valvatida > Asterinidae > Patiria > Patiria miniata. The sequence goes on from NW_024037062.1 coordinate 3,012,576, forward strand.
AAATTTTGGTCCCCCAAAAAAGTGGGTCAAAAAAATTACGGCGTGGGGTTCGGGGCCCGCTTAAGGGCCCCGAAAAATTTTTGGATTCTAGATGCTCTGTGGTGCGATCTGAGGCAATTTCTGACCACTTTAACCAATTTTTTTTTGAGGAAAAGATGGTGGTGTACTCATTGCCTGCCTTTATTGCGATGTCACATAAAAAAAAAAAATATTGGTTTCGTTTTGGGGGGGGCCGTGGCCCCCTTTGGCCCCCCCCCCCCCTGGATCCGCCCTTGACACCCATCCACCCACCCACGTGTGTAAATGCCGGCAATCGTGGACGCCCCATTGTCCCTAATCCTCTTTCCTTTGTTTGTACTCTAACTTTTTAGCGACAGCTCTCATTGGTTTTGTACACGATTTGAGATTGTGGACGTTCGGTCAATCGTGGACGTATTGTTTGAGCCCACATTCTTTTGTCCTACGTCCACGATTGCCGGTGTTTACACACGCACCCACACACACCGACTTGTTTCACATACCTAGTGTGGACTTTCCTTTCTTTTCGTGTAGTTAAGGAACACCAGTGGAAAAACTCATTTTTCTCAAACTGTGAAAACTCTTACAACCCAATTTTTTTTCAATGATTCCCTTTAGTGTTTCTCTTCATTCTGCTACAGATAAACCTAACCCAAAAATGCCTCTAAACCTGTTTTCCAGAAATGGGGAAACACTGTGTGGACGTGGGCAAGTCCACACTTCGTCGCTGCTACCTACATTATGTGGACGTCTTTTGTTCGGAAGTCCACACTGCGTATGTAAGACAAGCTCACACCCACCCACCCACCCACCCACCCACCCACACACACACCCACCCACGGAAGGACAAGGCGGAAACAGTATGCCCATAAAAATTATACACAGAAGCTCTTAACAAAAAAGGAATCAAAGATTGTACTTTTTGAGAACGCTGAATAATCTTAATGTAGACAAGACAATTTTGGTCTTGTTCTATTGGGCCCTAATCCAAAGTGTACTGACGTACAATCTGGCATGTTACTATGGAAATGCGACGCAGCTAAACAGGGACCGCTTAGATCGTGTAAAACGGGTGGTACAGCGTGTGATTGGACAAGACCTGCCTCCTATCAGGTATTTGCTTGAACAAAGGGTCATGACTAAAATGGACAAAATTATGGGTGATCAAAGTCACGAACTGAGCACGCTTCCGTCAGTCATTTGTACCAAACTCCATCTACATGTTCAACCAACTTGTCAAGCGATAGCTCAACCCTTGGTCATAAATATTTCTCTATACCCTTTGTAACTGTTAACTTAGGCCGCAGTCAGTCATAGAATTAGACATTTTTTCGTGTATATTGTTATATTATAGTATATAATATAGAAAAAAATAATAATGGTATTAATTCACTTCTATTGGTTACTCATATTGTTAATTAAGTTTTTGTTAGTCGTAAGTTCAAATTAGTGTTTGATATATTTGCAAATGGACAGCATTGCAATGTATAAGTATATGTATGTACTATCTCTATGTTTGAAAATGCAGTGCTGGTGGAAAGCAAATTTCCGCATGCTTATTGTGGAAAATAAATTATCCTATCATATCATTATCATTTATCTCTTCCCGTCCATTCATCTTTGCCGTATCCCAATAATGATTGACTCACCAGCCGGGCTACTTAAAGAATAGTTTGACTGGCCCATCGCTGTTTTGACTAGCATTTGGCTAGCGGGCTACCGCTAATTTCGAACCCTGCCCTAAATACTTGGAAGTTATAGAATAGCAAAGAGTTAATGGAAAGTAACACCCCCCCCCCCCCAGTAAAATGTAACGCGAGTTACCATGGAATTGCTGTTCACGTAAAAATACTAATAACATCCAGTGTTAGAGACTGCAGATAGCACCAAAAAATAGGTTTGCATGATCAGTACATAAAAAAAAGCAATTGCAAGGTTAGTTTTACAACTAAATGTTGTAGCATATAATTTAAGATTAATAGGTTAAAAGTAGTCAAATTAAGGTTATATAATATATATTAAAGTTTGTATTTTTTTATAAGTACTATGATCATTATGATACTTAATTGTAGAAAATTCAATTCAAGTTTTTCACAAAGGAGAAATTCTGTTCAAGTTCTAGCCACGAACTTGATTGACCCCTTCTTGATTGAGCATAGTCTAGTTCCCGGGCCAAAAGATTCTAACTATGAATCTTGGGTCAGGTTGCCTCTAGTATCTTTACAAAATAAATGTATACAAATGTCATCACATGACTAAAACAGGAGGAATGCCTCATTTTTCCGAAAATGTCAGAAGTTTGCAGGATTCATTTTATCATAGTCAATGGGATAGCGCCCGGGTATTTCCAAGTACAATATAGGTTTTATCAACTGTCTAATTGCTTATTAAAAACCTTAGAAATGAGTTGATAATTACGCTGGGATGCTTGTTGACCTCATTCGCTATCCCCGTGGATCATGGGTCAGAACCTCATCACTAACACCACGTTTCCTCCAAAGAAGCTGCAAAGATGGCAGACCAAAAATAAAAAGATTATCTCTGCAACTAGCACTCATTACCATGGCAATGGACACTACAATGTAGCTTGGGTTTCAAAGTACTGTTTATTCTTTGGTAAAATAAATAGAATACTGCAGATGGTGTTCAAATTTTTAGAAAGTTTCAGAACCTCATTTCAAGTTTTAGTAATTTTTTTCACAAAGAAGTTCCTTCTCTGAAAGAGAAGTTGGCATTCTGGGCTGTAACCCTGAAGCAGGGAGGAAGGGGGTAAAAAGTCTAGCCCCAGTTTTGACAAGGGAAAACTTTTTCACCGTCCATTTTCATCTCAACAAGTGTTAAATAAAGTTGCCAAGTACTTTAACTTGCCCATAGTTCAAATCCATGCCTTGTACGGAGGTTTATATTTCTAGCAGTTGCAGCAATCATATACTGTTTCGAATGGTTACAGGCCTTCTATGTCTATCTCCACTACATCTTCAATTGCTCCTGAAATTACGAAAATGCACTTACATCTGAGCTTCTGAAGCCTGTCCACGATATCTGTTCCAGGAAAGAAACAAAGATTGGACGATTAATTCAGGATTTGTGGTTTACATTCAGCTTGAGATACACCATATTATAAGAAACTTGTGGTGTTCATTGGCTACATCTTCGAAAGAAACTGAAGGAGCAGCATCATCTACTGTGCCTGTAATTTAGGTTTGTTATTCTCATTTCGATGTCAACATGGGCACATTGGTGGAAATATTCTGAAATTTAATCTTATAAGATTTGATGTTCCTGGAGTAGAAGTGTGGACCCACATTGAGTAAGAGTCTCTGCAAGTCATTTCATGAAACTTTATGCAGTAGCGTATAATTTACTCCATCTAAAATGATTGCAAAAGCTACGCCATAATTTGTCGTGGAAATCGTGGACTTTCCATTTGTAATAATGTTCGTGAAATTTATCATACATTTATTGTGCAGCTTGTACATGTACAACAAATGTGTTGCTTTCTTAGAACCCTATGCATGGCATAAGGTATGCACTATTTTGTGAATTCAGCTGCTTGGGTTTAAAATCACAGAGCCTGAAGGCAACACTCAAGACAAAGCCAAAGGTTTGATAAACCCACAGAGCTACATGAAGTTACAACGAAGCACAAAATCCTCTATTTATTTATTTATATTTATTTAATCCTTATTTTAACTGGGTAGCCTATTCAGTAGAATCCATTGGTATCCCGTGGGGCCCAGTAAAGAGAAGACAATGTGAAGAAATTACAGTTTGAGATGTGCGAGGAAAACCCAAGAAAAATATTGTAAGGAAAACCCGTGGAAGCGAGCAGGGATTGAAAACCCAATCCACATATTGGCCCAGGCAGGAATCGAACCTGGGTCACAGAGGTGGAAGGCAAGGCAACTATACCCCTACGCCTACGTCAACCTGACTCAGCTCATTCCTTTGTGTGGATTACTTTCAGATGCATTTCAGTTTCAGGCACATTCATTTTTGCATCGGTTTTGAATATAAATGCAAGTTTGCAAATAGCCATACAAAAGCTGACTAACAAACATGAATAACCAAACAGGAGGTAGTTTAATGCACGTATAGCTCTATGGGCAAACCCAGGCTTTGTGAAGTTTTTTTTTACAATTTGATTCAAATGATTGGATTCAAGCGTATTCATGAGGAAGCCATTTTTGTCATGTTTTTATGTATTTTATGAATTGTAAACTGTTGAATAGGATGGTGCCAGACTATTGATGTGTCCAAGCCTCACATTCAATTTTTTTAACTGTGGCTTAAAACATCAGGGTATGTATGATCACAAATGTTAAATTATTCATCACTAAGCCTAAGCAGACTGGTCTTAATTTGTAATTAACTTTATTTCATGGCTTTCATTCCTATTAGCAAGTTCCAAAAAATGAACATTGTACCGTGCTTTCAATTTAACATGGCCGACTTGCGAATAAAGCCTATTGGGGGCAGATAAGTGTGTAGTTATCTGCCAGACTATGTGCAAACAGTTGACTTCAATGTTTTTGGTCAAGATCCCGGGTAAGGAACAAAGTTCTTTACTGTGGATTGGGCAGCACCAAGCAGACATACATATAGGGCCATTGCCTGGCCAACATCAAATTAATAACTCACCACCTGCAATTGGCCGATTTTCGGAATCAAACTGTCTGCAATCATCAATCAACTTCTTGAATTCACCTGGGCAAGCTTTAGGCAATGGCAGCTTGTTCTTTTTCTGGAGTACAAACTCCCTGATTTGACTGCCGTCCAAACCTTAAAAATAATGTTAAAAATAACAAAAAGGAAAAGGAAAGAAATCACTAAAAGAGTAAAGAAACTGTGAACACTATAAATTTCAAGGTCTTGTGAAGAAAAACAATTCTCACTGGGAACAGTCTCTATGTGCACGTGAATTCTTAAAGGTGAACTTTCATCTGGAGATTACCAACATTTAGTTGTTCATATTGTAATAATAACCATCCGTACACGGCTAGTACCACTGCACCAGGTGTATGAACAACAGTGTCTGCATTACTTTAATACCTCAATTCCTTTGTATAGCCTCACCCAGTAGGGCCCCTGTCTCATTGCTTATTTTGAATAATTATATACTACACTGCATTACAGCAAAGACAAGCCCTCTCTATGATCACGTAGAATTTTATTTTGTTATCAAAAATACCGGTATATAGTGCTCCTGCATTGAATGAGTGCCATCAATTGCATGCACAAAAATTAACGCAAGTGCTGTATGGGCCTAAGTCCGCCATCTGTGTTTTTGACGTTCTTCATCTACTCCCCACAAAGTGGGGAGTGAAAATCCTGTTTCCGAACACCATTTGCGTGTTGGTTCTGGTCATTCAAAACCCCGTTCTCGTGTTCATTCAACACGAGAACGGGTTTCGAATGCTCCCCCTGGGTCCCTTGGGAAAAAGTGGACTTTCAGACTGGGCGTTGGCCGTGCATGTTGTTTTGTAATTTTATGTAGTCATGTATGAGTACCAGTAGATAAATCTGCACTGCTGCGGCTGAGGTTACAGCCCAACAGTTTGAAGGTTCGATAGTCCGTAGGTTCTTTAGTCCGAAGGGTCATTAGTCCGAAGGTTCATTAGTCCGAAGGTTCAATACTCCGAAGGTTCGATAGTCCGAAGGGCCCATTCGTCCAAAAAACAGAATAAGTTTAAATAGTCCGAAGGTCGATAATCCGAATAGACGATAGGGTTCGACAGTCTGAATCGACAATAAGGTCCGATAGTCCGAATGGACAATAGGACTATATTGTCGATTCGGACTATTGGACCTAACTGTCGATTCGGACTATCTGACCTTATTGTCGATTCGGACTTATTTTCAATTCGGAATAATGAACCTTCGGGCTATTGAGCCTTATTGTCATTTCGGACTATTGAACCTTTGGACTAATATTAACCTTATTCTAAATTTGGACTGCCGAACCTTCGGACTACCGAACCTTCAGACTACCGAACCTTCGGAGTAATGAACCTTCGGACTAATGAACCTTCAGACTATTGCTTGAAATGTACAGAGTAACGAACCTTATTTCATTTTCGGACTAACGAACCCCCTCTTATGGGAATTTTGTGCATTTGGACTATCGAACCTTCGGACTAAAGAAACCTTCGGACTATCGGACCTTCGGACTATCGGGCGGTCCCCGTGGCTGAATCTGTTAACATGTGAGTTTTAGTTTAAAGCTCATGTAGCTCCCTTCCGACTGTTATTTATTTTTGTCTTTAATAAATTCTTGGAAATTATATTTTGCTTTCTATTCCCAATTTCTGTGGTTGTCCAAGATGGGGCGCCGTTACAATATTGTTTACTGGCTTTACTTTTTAAGGTCTGAGTCACAGAAAACCCCTCATGATTTTTAACATTTACAGAGAAATTTATATACAGTCGGCTCCCGTTATAACGAGGTCCGATGGACTTTCACAATACTGTCGTTATAGCCGGAACCTCGCTAAAACCGGAGCGCAGTTTTCCCCATTCGTTGTGCACAAGGTACGGCACATGTGCGTGCGTGTTTTAATCGTGTAACGCACGTCCGAAGACATGAAAAGATGGTCATTTGTTGGTATGTGTACGTCTGTTAACAATGTATATTAAATATTTAACTGATGGTGATGAATAAATGAAATAAATAAAATACCTTTAAGGGAACATTGTTCAATATTTGAGGACCTGAATCCGGAGGAAAAGGCATCATCGCTGAGAAGAATCAGGCAAGTAGGTCACTCGCACAAATCGTGCCGAGTGACATTTTGCTTTCATTTTGCATTTGCTGGAATCGGGCGAGAGAGGGCGCCAATACATGCATTACTTCCGGGTTTTAATGACTCCTGATCCTTAGATGCCTTTTGGTTGTTGACTTTTTGGAACAGTTGGGTATTATTGTTTCTGAAGGGATTCTTTGAAATTGTAATTATTTCGGTTAACTATAGCGCACATTCGTGCCAAGTGACATTTTGCTTTCGTTTTGCATTTGCTGGAATCGGGCAAGAGAGGGCGCTAATATTACTTCCGGGTTTAAGTGTCTCCATGTGTAATTTCGCAGCAATTGGTGATTATTGTTTGTCGGGAGGGATTCTTTTAAGATAATAATAATAAATAAACAAAAGTAATAATTTTGGATTAAAATTTGTACAATGTATATGTGGTGGGGCGTTTGAAGATCTTGGAAACCTGTTTTCATTGGGATTGTTTTTTCGGCGGGGCCGGAGGGGTTCTTAATTTGTTTAAGATTTTAATTTTTTTATTCTTTTTTGGGGGTGGGAACCACGGTATGTTTTAAACTTTATTTTTTGAAGACAGACTGAATTATCTCTTTTTGGAAGTTGTGGTGGCTCTGAAAAGAGCCGTTTGTTTTGTGATGCTGTGTTCTTTACTTCGTATTTTTTTTTATAGCCACAAGCCAACAATTACGCACCCGATGTTCGGGCGGTAGTACTAAAGGCTATTCCTTACAACGTTAACACTCAACTCCTGAGCGCCCCCAATTGTTAGTTTGTAATAATATAGAAATGTGGTACCGCAGTCGTAAGCAAACTTCAAACCTGGTCGCGCTAAGGGAAACCGCAGCGGGGGATTAGCGACTAGACCAGCGGTCCACTGCGTCGATTATCACAGTCCCATTGAATTTATTTATAAAGATCGGCGAGATGAAATAATGTTGGGTTGAAGTCTTTACAAAGGTACATTGATGGGTGAAGCTCAAGTGTGTTGCTTGAATTGGAAGACGGGAGCATGATACCCGTTTCGGGACAAAAGGTCTGTCGTTGACAAGCTGCAATGCCCGTAGTTTTGAAAAGATGTTGTTGTAAATGGGTTGAGAACAATGCTTTTCCTCGCATTGGGTCGGCCAAAATTGTCGTAATAGCCGAAGTCTCGTTATGTCCGTGCACGTAATAACCAAATATTTCCCCATAGTAATGTACACAAATTGATCGGGACTGGGAGAATGTCTTCATTACATCCGGGTTATCGTTATGACCGAGCTCGTTATAACGGGAGTCGACTGCAGTTGTGTGAACGCATATGTTGTACTTTCTAACTATCTCTCCAAATATTATCATTTTGTGAGAAATCCGAACAAGGTCCCTTTTAACAAGAACCTATTCCTAAATGCTACGTAATTGTTAAACAGAATAAACATAATTTTATATTTAATTTGTTAACTAACCTTCATATGGCTTTGATCCTGAAGCAATCTCCCACATCACAATGCCATAACTGGAAAAAAAGAAAGATATATTCTAATTAAATCTGTACATTTAAGTAAAACCAAAGATTTCTCCATAACCCTTTCCTGTAACTAGTCACTGATGCTGTTTTGAGCCAATTGACATTTGGAATGCTCAGTACCTCTCTCTTTCAGAAGAAGGAACAGCACCGAAACAACATCATCAGCGAGTACAGAAAAAGAACTCCAGAAGCAATGTCAGCAGTGGCTACTGCCCCAACACAATACTCTTAACAAAGGGCTCTCTCATAATCCGGTAAACATGCGGATACCAGAATGTAATAGATCCAATGGTGCCACACCCACTAGGTAGGAGGCAAGCATTCAGAGCTGTGATAGAAGTTTTAAAAATACTACCAACAAGTATCTTCCAAAACACAGGACACAACTGTTTCAACATGCAATTCAATATAGTGGCACAATCAACTGGAACAAACTTCCCAATTGTTTAGAAACTCAACTACTAAAATTAAATTGTGCAATGTACCTGTTCAATTGCTCTTTGTAAAATACTTCTCTGTATTACCTCACTGAGTTTGTTTAATCCTTATATCATTGTATACGTACCCTATTTAGGCTTGTACCAATTGAATTTCTTTTTTCGTGATTAGTGTTTTGTTGTCCGAATGTTTTGTCTCGCTGTCCATTTTGTCTCGTGGCATCCCCAGCTCAAGCTACCGCTAATGCTAGGTTCACACATTCCCGAAATAGTTATGAATACAACAAGAATAAACCAAGATTTGAAATTGGTTCCCGAATCACCCCGACAATTTTCAACATGTTCAAATTTGTTGGAGCGCTTTCCGATCTTTAACGATCTTTCTCTGAGCAAACAGAATCATCCCGAGGCTGCCAAGAACCATCCCTGATTTACTCAAGAATTGATATTCGCAAAGATTCAGCTTAAAATCGGGAATGTGTGAGCCTAGCATTACCGGGAAATGCCTCAATCTTCACCTTTTGTTTCAAGTAACTTCTTAATATTTTCTCACTTATTATAAATCGAGATGTTAATCCACATTATTTTAGTTGTATTCTATGAATTGTGAAATGGAAATAAATGTGAACGAAAAAGGCAAAAACTGTGAGAAAAACGCAGAGTCAAATGCGGAGTTGGCATGATTGTGACATCAGTACACACCATAGGTATGGACCACTGTGCCATTTGGAATTCAGTCATTTTGTGTGAAAATTAGTCCTACTGTCTAGTTTGCAATGCACAACGTAGTTGCTAACCAAACATTTGCCTGCTGTAATAGTGGTCAATCACAGGAAAACCAGACGTCATAACATCTGAACCTAGACAAGAAACACCAACAGCACTTACAGCCACAAAAGCAGAAACAATGGCAACAGTGCCATGCCAAAACAACAGCAGCAGCAACAGCAGATAATAAGAGATGAAGAGGGAATTGTAAATTTCATGTATAGAAACATACAAACTAAACAAAGCCAGAGTTAAAATGTGTTAATAGACTTTAGTGAACTCTACCAGCCTGAAAACCAATTAACGTCACAAAGTTGAGTATTCATTACTTGCACCCTGAGTATTTTGAACCAGTTCTTCTGATTTGAAAATTGCAGGCGTGTGGAAATCCACACATCTGGATTTTCTTGGCGTTCGATTACCAAGCGCCAAATCTGTGTTTCCAAGTTACTCCACTTACTTCAACAACCATGTCCTTCTCGCCGTCATCTCCTTGCACTTTGGCCTAATATTTGATTTTTTTCTCTTCACTGAAGTAATCTAATTTCACAAACTACATTTAGTATGATTATAATGTAAATGTGACCCGCTCCACAAAAAAGGGTATTAGTTCGCAAAAAAAAGTGAAATTGGGTAAAATACTGGAAAGCCCACAATATAAGCTTTCGTTTGGTATATAATAGAACCTCCCGTTCTGGAGATATGACGTAATTGCATTACTTCCTTGGAGTTCGATTTACACAACTGAGAAAACAGGCTTGAAATAGCCGGCTCTGTTGTAGATTTGGGCACAATGCACTCAAAATTGTCTCTTTTTTCCCATTTTATTCATCAAAATCAACATTTCTGTGAATGAACCCTCAATACATGAGGTATTAGTGATGTCATTCATGACAAAATTTAAAATCACATTTTGATGAATGCACAGCACAACTTAATACACATTTTTGTAGAGTGGGTCACAAATGTGTGCCGAGGCGTGCGGTACTTGCTGCGATTATTCGCACTTCTGGAGCAATAGGCGTGTGATGCTGTGCACGCAGGTGCGATCCCACGCGCCTCAAAATCAGGACTGTTGAACTCAAATTGAACAATGAGATCCATTTGTAATTCACCTGTAGATATCTGAGCATTCATCTGGCTCATAGTTGACATCCGCCCAACGTTCTGGACTGATGTAGTTCACTGTTTCCCCAACTCTTTGCTTGGATCTCCTTATGGATTCCTGGGTAGCAGCGAATCCAACTCCAGAAATCTACAAGGTGTATAAAAAATCCACTTATTTTGTTTCCAATGTTTTACAATGGATTCACTCTCAATGACTGTTGCTCACTGCTCATGTAAAATTCTTGTAATTGTAAACATGGTCAAGCATAAAAAAGTGTTAAACTTGATTCAGAATTACTGAACCAAATCTACATGTACATGAATACACAGACTGCCACCTCTTACTACAAAGTAAACAATAAATCAATAATTTTCTCTTAAGAATATACCAGCCCTTTTCAAAGGTTCCATAATGTGAAAATATTTGTTACTTAAAAAATATGGGAAACATGCAACATTCAAAGTAAAATGTTTAAAATGATCCAAGTTAATAAAGACACTTTCACTAACCTTCATTTTCCAGTTGTTATCAACCAGAAATACGTCACTGGTCACATCCCGATGCATTATGCTTGGTTCTGTGTTGTGCATACGGCACAGGCCTAGGGCTCCATCCAATGCCATCTGAACGCGTCTCTCCCAAGGCAGTATTTTCATGTCGGTACCGTCCTTGTCAACAGAGTCTAGGACCTCACGCAAGCATCCCTTTGCCATGTACTCAAAGACAAGCAGATAGGGGTCTAAAATACAGTGGAAGAAATGGTATAGCGTGCAAGGCAAGTGTGATCTGAATCATCGTGTCCCCTTTATTACTAAACACTGATACAGATCCATAATTATGCACTGTGTAAATCCAAAGGATTTTATTGGGAATATACCGGTACCTGACTCTGCAAAGAACTAACAAAGGACAGAGTATCGAAAACAAATTTGCCCCTACCACACGCCCTCTAGCATGTCTAGTATTAAATCCATCCAAACCATACAAAACCAACAGTACCAAGGTTAAAAATCTGGAATCTTTCTGGGGACAAAACATATGTGTCTATTTCTTGGCAGGTCTGAATTTCTACAAGTTCTACGGGGGGGTCTAAGGGTTTAGCCCCCCCCCCCCCAAAAGCCCCCCAAAAATGATTGGCCCAAATAAAAATGAAATAGCAGTAGTGAATGAGACTGTCAATTGTATTGATAACAATAACATACATGTCCTGTAGCTATTTGTGAGGAGGCACTTGTACACTATTAGGTAATATAGTGTTTAAGATTGCAGGATTTTATCAGCGCTTCCATTGAAAATATGGTTCGAGTCCCCCCCCCCCCCCCCCCCCCCCCCCCTCCTCCTCCTCCTATGGATTTTCGGAGGCTAAGAGTCCGGCTCAAGAACAGCGCCTGTAAGCCACTGTGAGAACGTCAACCAGTTTGACATGTCAATTAGAAAGAATGTTACAAAAGCATACCCTTTTTGGTCCAGACACCCAACAGGCGAACAAGGTATGACGTATTCAGTCGGAGAAGATTATTGGCCTCTCTCAGCAAAACTTCCGTCACACTTTTATCGTTGCTGAGGTAGCACAGGTACATACAAAAGATTCAATGGCAAAAATGAAAAGGTAAAATGCAGTAGTCTATAACCATTTTTGTACAGCAACCATGGTAGTGTACAGACTTGATCCTTTTATCAGTTCCGTATCCTGGATATTCAGGATTACAACAGGTCACACATCTCACTATGATGTCAAACTTGAGAGGCTAGGCAGTGATAGTACATGGACTCAAAATATGTGTCACTTCTTAGTTCAAAGACTGAGTATTCAGGTGACCACAAAATCCACATATATATAAAGATCAAAAAAACGAAACAACTCATACTGATCAAATGTTTTGATATATGATACATGTAGGCCTTCTTAAAGGGACTGACAATCTGTGAGTTGGGTTTTTTCAAACCATTATAGGGGTCAAATATGTACATAGCATTATTGGCTACAAAAGCTAACAATTAATAAAGTAAACCTACCCAATGGAAAAAGATTTAACCGCCACTCTTTCGCCTATGTACATTGCTGAGTAGTTCTCTCCAAAGCGGCCCTTGCGAAAGTCAGATTTGTCTCCAAGTTGGTCTGGATTAATTTGCTGCAGGCTTGCCTCTACTCTCTGGTACCTGCTCATTGTGCTTGGGTTTTCTGCAGAAAAAAGAAGATGGCACAATATGCAATGTAATCAGCTCACCAACAACACTTTTTACAATTCAGATGCAATCTTGAAAACCTCTGCAGCCAATTTCACGAAACTTTACACGATGGCACAACTCCGCTTGTGTAACAATTTATTGCGTAAGCTGCGCAACATTTCACGCTGCACAACATTTCACTTATGTCACATTTCACTAAAGTCTCATAGTCCACGACTTGCACAAATAAATTATGGCGTTACTTGCACAATCATTTTAGGTGGTGCAAGTTGTGGCGCAGCGACTGAAAATGACCTATTTTACAAGTAAATCGTGATCGTCATGGCGCCTGCCATGGCACAACTTATCAAGGTTGATACAAGACACTCACAGATTTGTGTTTGAGGTACATTAATTGCTACTTTACTCGTGACAGAATTTTTAGAGTTGCCGCACAACTCCGAAGAAAGTCAGACAAAGTTATTTTTCAAAATAGTGGGCCGAGGTGATTCAACGACTGTTTCGTGAACGAACAAATTCATACACAAACAGCCTTCGTAAATGCTGTTATCCTCATCAAAGCTGTTTATATTATTTTAAACATTGCACAGCTAAGCCAAAGTCCTGAAATTGATCGTAAGTTTATTGCACAGCCGCGCAACAAATTTGTTGCGTATGTCCTATGCATGGCGCAAGCTGCACACTTTATTGTGAATTCGGCTGCTGGTCTGATAACTACCCACTAAAATTAAACTTGTGGGTATACCATGAAAGTCCAGCCTCCAGTGTTGAGAAGAATTAATTGTGATCTGTACATCCAGGCAAATCCTGGTAATAAACACTAAAGTGCGATTTATTTATTTATTAACAAGCCGATCAAAACGGGTTTTTTTAAATGAAGCTCTCCAAAATAATTGTACATGTACTTACCAGATGAAGTTGCAGGCGGAACTTTCAAGTCTTCAAGCATCTTCTTGATTTCCTCTTGTCCTGTAATTTTAAACAAAAGACTAGGTTTAATTTGAAATTTACAGAAATCCTGTATGCATGTTATGGGCTCTGTCACAGAACAATGAATGGATCACATGTACATCCCCAATTTCATGGAATTTTGGCTTATGTGCATACGTAATATACATCCCGTAACTAAGGATTCTGTGCTTTTAGGGTTAGCGCAGAAATTTTCTTCTAGCACTGTTAGTACAGAACGTTGATATAAGTGCACAATTCTGTGGTTATCATAGCAGTGTCGTAAAAGTCTGCAATCTTTTAATTTGACTCACCTTGGGCCAACTTGGAAATGTCATCCTGTATTTTCTCAGGTCCTGCAAGGACAAGGAAATAAAAATGCACATGTTCACAATTATAGCAATTTACAAGACCAACTAAATATGTTAAAAAAGCAAATGTCATTTTTCAGCCATAAAAGCTCTCAAAACTGAAATATTGGGAAGAATAATGTAGACATCAATCACTGGTACTAATGGTGAATGGTGCCATGCAGACAATTATTACATGGACATAGCTTTACAGAGGAGTTGCATTTATCAAAGTAGACCCAGTAACTGGGGCGTTTGAACTCCTTTTTGTTCTTTGCAGTTCGCACTAGATACGTCCGACCAAAGTCAAATTTTGTCCAAAAAAGAGTTACCGGATCAAAGCGTGTGGGATATATTATGAACATTTATGATGAAAGAAACTTCAAATGATTGTCTGCATACACGTATAAACAGTATTATAATACAAGTAAAACAAATAAATACATGTACATGTATGAACATGTACATGTATGGCATGCATGTATACACTGAAATAAACATAACGAGCATGCATACATTGTAGGTATATACTGAACTGATCGATACTGTGAAAATGCATTAACTCCTTAACACCGGCTGACAGCTCTAGAAGCAGCTCAATGAAAGCCGATAAGCAGGGGACTGCTATTGCCGCATTCCTGCTGCATAGCACAAAACATTTAGACACCACCTGAATGCCTGCACGTACACATTCTACCCAATGTCAGCTGTCGGTGGCCAATAAATGCCGGCGTCAAGGGGTTAAGAACAAAGATGCAACATTTGTATACACTGTACACATGTACATGTTGCACACTGCTATGGCCTACCACAAAGCTCACATTTTTCATATTTTCTTTGTTTCACATTTAATATGAACAGATGGAAGGAAATTTTTACATTTTGCTGTACAAAACTTACACACATGTACCATACATGTACAATTTACAAAGAAATACATGGTGAGCTGATTCAATGTACCTGCATGATATGCCCCAATGAGGTCACGTTCATCCTCCTCTTGATCCGCTTTGTCATCCTCAAGCCTACTAGCATTGATGTACGCATAATCAACTTCTCTTTTTTCAGTTGCCAGACTTAACAGAAGGGCTGATGTCTTAAAGTCAAGTTCCTCACTGTACTCATCAAAGTCCCTACCAATTCTGCCTTTGTACAGTAACTTGTACAAATCAGGAAATCGATGGTTGTCCAGTGATCCAAGGAAGTCATGAATTCTCTTTAAAAGTTGTAGGATCCCACCAAGCGCTTTACTGAACAATTTCAGACCTTGAGGTGTTTGTGCATGATCAGGCACATGTTGCTCACTGCTGGCCAATTTTTCAATGGGTGGCATCAAATCATCTATGCGATTTTTGAGACGGCGATGGCGATTCTTGAAGTGTTTAACTTCTTCAATCCTTTCGTATATTTTTTTTGCTGTGCTTACAATCATCTGTGCCAGTGAAAAGACGTCCATTTTTGTTGTATGTCTTTGTATTAGGCTGAAAAGACAAGGAACATGAATGGTCTGAAATAGCAGTCACACCAAAAACAAAAATTCCAAACAAAAGAACGTTTGAACGAGTCACATCTTTAAAATACTATTAGGCCATCAAGTTTGGGTTTTGTTTGTTCAGCATGCCAAGGAAGTTAAAGGTTGATCTTTGGCTTAAACTAGCCCCTGTCTATGGTCATCCAGTCATGTGGACTATAAACTCTGTGCTTCGGAGGCATGAAGTTTAGTCCAGTGACTGGCCAATACACTGTATACTAGGGCTGAGCAAGGTGTGCTACAGTAATAATAATAAATTATACTTGCCAACTGGCGCTGAAGCGCACACCTGAAAACTGTTTGTCGGCCACCTTCGGCTGCTGTTCTACCGCACAGCCCGTGATGCGAGTGACGCAAGCCTCATACTAGTGCAGCAGTGGTACATCAAACAGTCGTCGGGTGTTCGCTTCAGCGCCAGTTTGCAAGTTTGACTCGTGTGCGCACTGTGCATGGTAATCGCGGCGCATTGCCATTCCTTTGTACCAACAACTTTTGGCTAACCGAGATCGTACCGATCCTGGGGGGACAGATCTTTTCGTATAGCTGCACCACGTCTTTGGAATAGTCTCCCCATTAACATCCGATCTAGCACATCTCTCAGCTCATTCAAAACGGCTCTGAAAACACACTACATGTACTATAATCTAGCCTACACCACATAGTAAGCTTTTCTGCTGTCAGACTGTACATTACATGTACATTGTTTTTCTTCTTGTTTGTTTTATCATGTTTTTTTCTTTTCTATTGTAGCGCCATGAGCGCCTTTTGTTAGGTGGATGTGTGCACTTTAGTAGTATCCATTATTATTATTATTATTTGTACACAAACCAATATGGCCAGCAAGCATAACTTGATCGACTATCAGTAAAAATGCCTCCTTTTTTACTTCAAAGTGCAATTGTAGGCTGAATCTTCATCGTGGTTTTGATCGTTAAGCAATTATGCCTGACAAGGTTTGGGTGAGTTCCAAGGGGAATTTAATAGTGTGTCATGAGGACACCCCTAGAACTAGTATGGGAGAGCATGCGGAAAACTAACTGGCGTAATTAATTATTGTTGAAAAACATACTTGGTTAAAAGATAGTAAGGGGGCTAAACTCCCTGTGAAATTATTCTTTCTGGCAAGCTGTCATTTTGAAGAAATCCTTTCCAACGAAGTGTCTAGAAACACTGGGGTTTTTTTTAATTTGGCGAAGCGCATGCAAGCATTGACACAATTCGTCGGATCAATGCACGACATCGCGTAGCTGCAATCAGCTAGTGAGAGCGCGTCTCAGACGCTGAATTCAGGCCCAATTCAAAACATGATTCAGCAACTTTTGATTTGAAATCGAGATCCTAGAATGTTGTTTTTCTTGGAATATACACATGATACAGCTGAAGCTGAGCTGAAACTTCATCAGGTTAGTTGTTCAGCACCCTTCTTTAGATTTTGAGCACTTTTGTAGTCCGAGTAACTTGGACCCAACTTATCGCCTTTTTTAACATTTGGACATGGTCTGGCGATAGTAAGGTCCAAGCTAATACCGAGACCTAGACAACACAGTCCCAAAAACCAACATTTTCCAACAAAAAACATAAGATTTCGCCTTCAAAACGGCCTCCAAATTACTAGATATGTCACCTGAGGTACAAGTAGACATAGATGATTAAGATGGTTGTACTTAAGTTTACTTACGATCCGGAAAAAAGTGAAATTTTCCGTTCAATTCTGAAGACCCCCCTCTGCCTAGGTTGTCGTTGTTGTGCTCACGTTCAAAACTGCATGATAATGGCGTCTGACCTCGACCTCATGCAAATGTCGGGACGGCGCGCTTGCGCATAATGCACTGCATGCACGGCAGATTCCCCTGCGCCGCGCCGACGACTGTTTCCTGATGTAGAGCGCCAGCCATGCGCCTGGCTAGCCAGCGCGACTCCTAGGCGTACCGCGAACTTACACAGCACTCTACATCAGGAAACAGTCGTCGGCGCGGCGCAGGGGAATCTGCCGTGTCGTCACGACATTTGCATGAGGTCGAGGTCAGATGCCATTATCATGCAGTTTTGAACGTGAGCACAACAACGACAACCTAGGCAGAGGGGGTCTTCAGAATTGAACGGAAATTTCACTTTTTTTCCGGATCGTAAGTAAACTTAAGTACAACCATCTTAATCATCTATGTCTACTTGTACCTCAGGTGACATATCTAGTAATTTGGAGGCCGTTTTGAAGGTGAAATCTGATGTTTTTTGTTGGAAAATGTTGGTTTTTGGGACTGTGTTGTCTAGGTCTCGGTATTAGCTTGGACCTTACTATCGCCAGACCATGTCCAAATGTTTAAAAAGGCGATAAGTTGGGTCCAAGTTACTCGGACTAGCACTTTTGTTGCTTCAAACATGTCAAACGAACAAAATGCACAAATTACAAATGATGGACTAGGCCTATACCTTCAACTTAGCAAGTAAAGCTTTAACTTCATAAATGAACTACAAAGTCTAACGTAAAATGTGAACGTAAAAACTTGACAAAGCTACATTTGTAAATGTAGAACATTGTCAGGTGCATGTTCCAAGTGTGACCTTTATTTACGGAGGGTGTCCAGTCATTTGGGGTTTTTTTGGCCACATTTATATAGCTAGCTAGGTCACACCAAATTATCCAACTGAAATTCTATTCTCCGATCAGATTCATACTGGCAACCTGAACTTACGCTTTCGAGTCAACTCGTACCTTGGGCAACTCGTACCTTGGACAACTCGTACCTTGGACAACTCGTACCTTGGACATCTCGCACCTTGGACAACTCGTACCTTGGACGACTCGTACCTTCAATTAAGACGACTCGTACCATCAGAATAAAAAGTAGAGTACGTGCGTGATTTAGTGTGTACAGTTTGTGGTTCCTTGACTCCGAAACGATACGATTCTTTTCAAGTCAAAGTTAATTTTTATCCCACAGAACCACATTCAAGATCTAATGGCTTTGCCAGACAGCGTGATTTTCGGCGTTGGGCCTGCCGCACGGCAATGAAATTGACTGCCGGGCCGGCCTCCGATGGCGCGAGCAGCGGTCGCCGTGCGCGGTACCGATGCCGGTGACTCGGAAGCGGCCGGCCTGCGCGACGCGCGCGGCACTGCCATTCTGTTTTTAATGGAATTACATGTACTTGGAAAAAAAAAAACAATTAGCGGTAAACACATAGTTTTGGGATGAAAGTATATCGATTCCGTAATACATTTATTTGCAATTTTTGAAGTAGGCCCAAGTCTCTAAATGCCGTTGAAAAACGGCAAACTGCAACAATGTCACCGTGCACGGACGGTCCGACTTGTTAAAATGAAATCAATCAATAATGGTGGACTATATATAGCAGCAAATGTCTTTCGAGCAGCGAAAGTTAGTATTTCCTAACAAAATTGGAAATATTTGCCAGTCCAAGATTCACGTCTTATCATTTTTGCGGTGATAATATATATGAAGAAAAAAGTAGTTCAGGCGATTAGAGGGATCAA
Organism: Patiria miniata; assembly: GCF_015706575.1. Lineage (NCBI taxonomy): Eukaryota > Metazoa > Echinodermata > Asteroidea > Valvatida > Asterinidae > Patiria > Patiria miniata. The sequence continues at coordinate 3,031,693 of NW_024037062.1, forward strand.
TAATAGGAAAATGTTGCAACCTGACGCCACTTTTTTCTTCATATAAATATATCATCTCAATGATGGTCATTCCTTGCAAAAATGATGGTAAGACGTGAATCTTGGATAAAAACATCAGTTCCATAATATTTGCACGTAGTCTAAGTCTCTAAATGTAACGGAAGACTGCATCAAAAATGTCACCGTGCACAGACGACCGGTCAGCGCGGCGCAAGAACCGTGTCACTTTGCACGGATGGCTACCGTAGGTTGACCTTACCGCGTGACGTACCGCGTGGGCCTGTGCATGCCGCGCACACAGTGCGTGTAACCTGCCGCGGCCGCGGCCGGCTTCGCGCTAAATAAATTCCTCTTTTGGGGGGAAAGAGAGCCCATACCGTACCAAAAAGAGATTCGCCTTTATTTTAATAAGCAGTCAACTTTCAATGAGTTACGGTCCACTTTATTCAGCCTCGGATCATTATCCTGACGGTACGACTTGACTTACGCGTGATGGTACGAGTCGTCTTAACTGAAGGTGCGACTTGCCGAAGGTACGAGTTGTCCAAGGTACGACTCGGTATAATGACGTCGAGTTGAAGGTACGAGTTGTCCAAGGTACGAGTTGCCCAAGGTACGAGATGACCTGTTACCGAACTTACTTACCTGCACGTAGGTACCTAGCTCAGTCACTGAAGCTGCAACTACAGGTATTGCTCTATGAATCAATGCAGCAACTTGCACGCACTATCGCACTCAATTTGTAAAACTTAAGTGAAACTACTGTAGTACTACATGTAGCTTAGCTTGCACGGCCGTTGTCCGCCATCTTGACTTCGCACAAAGCTTGGACTACACCATTTCAAGTAGGGGTGCAGGTGTAAGAAATGAAAGACAGGAATTATTCCATTATCCTGGTTCTCAGTACCCCCCTCCCGTTCCTTTCCCCCCACCCAGGGACCCCACCCCGCCCCTCAAGGTGTTGGGATATGTGCAATGGCCATTCAACCAAAGAATGTGCATATTCCACCCACTGTGTCTTTGTTCCCCCGCCCCCCCCCCATCCCCTCCCCCTCCCCCACCCCACCTGCAGGCCTCCCCCCACCCCACCCGCGGGCCATCCCCACCCCAACCCACCGCCCAACTCCGTTGCATCGGGATACAGGGTAAAAGGGACAGAAAAAAAAGAGACACACACACATTTCATCAAACGGGATCCCTTTAATCAAACGGGATCCCTTTAATCTTCGTAACCGCCTTTCACTGAGCTATATATATCTCCTGCACGTTGCACGTGTTTATATCACGTGATTACTTCACTATCATTCGCAATTTTGGACAGTGTTAGCGAGCAATTTTTATGCATATTGCTCGCGGCCATCGCCGTATCAGACCGGCCACCCACATGTGCCACACCATATCAAAGCTGAAAACCTGTTCTATATGGAACTAATTCCGGTTTTCCCGAACCAAATTCGAGAAGAGAGAAATTTAGGATTAAAAAGATGGACTCCCTCGAAAAATAAGAAGTTTTGGTTCCTAAAAAAAAAACCGCTAAAAAATGTTTCAACTGTCAAAACTCAAGCAATAGGTCATCGATTTTGATGCTTTCTTCGGCAAAAGAAAGCAGATATCATGAGCTTTTCTACTGTAAATTTCTGGCATGTGCACTCTCCGATGCATAATGATTTCATTCATAAAACTGAAGCGAGTCGGGCTGAAATTGATGGCATGAGCGCAAGCACGAACTCAACGTTGACGTCATAATGAGGGGCGTGTTGACCCCAATTTGCATAGGTGAATTTCCGCGATAAGTTTGTATGTGACACATTCTTCCTGTTATACGATCCAGACGCGGCATGTGCGTTCTGAATACTGAAATAACGTGTATTTGAAACCATCTGGTTCAGCAAACTCGGCTGCGTGGATGGCTAGCTAGCTGCGTACCAGTGATCCGTTCAACATGAAGTGTACGATCCAAACTACAAAAGGCAAGAACTTCCGGTACGCTTGACCCAATAAAAGGGGATTTCCCAAATTACTGTTCTACGAAAATCCACCACTGCAAATGAATAGAGATTAGTTTATTAGTTTTTTGGGGTCATTGTTTTTGGCATTGATAAAAAAATTTGCAGAAATTGTGGACATGCTGCGAATTAATATGTTGATGTATGAACTATAATGAAGCCCCAAAACAAAAGTGGACAACTTTTTCTTCTTAGTCTAAAAAGTGGATAACTATTTGCTGCTAGCAAATTCAAGTTCACGTTTTGTTTTTAAACCACTCAATATATTTTTTGAAAATGTAAATTTTAAAAGTTGGATTTACCTTGATTCTACTCTCTCATCGTCGCCCCAAATGCGAACGACTAAAAGTGTCAAATTCACAAACAAGATGCTGGATATTATCATTAGATTTTATGGTTTATAAATTGGAAGTTAATAGAATCTGTCAAGTTCGCCATGTCAACTTTCCTCCCAATTTTATGTTGAATTTCTGGATACACCATCTTATCGTTCCGCTTTCAGACTAAACTTTTTTTTTGTCAAAAAACGTACGAGGGAAGCTGGTGAGAAAAGTCAGTGTCATAAAGGGAGTCCACTTGTTTTAAATCATTATACATGTAGGCTGCTCCCCCAACCACCCCTCTACCCCCCCCCCCCCCCCCCCCCCCCCCGCACCCAGTGGCGTCGCCAAGGGGGGCACGTGCCCCCCCCTGGAAAACCTAGTGCCCCCCCGAGTGCCCCCCCATCTGAGATTTGGGTTGGTAAAAAAATATATATATATTTTGTTATATTCAACTCCCATCATCTGAGTTGGTTAAATAGCAATTTCTGGAGATATCTTCAGATCAAATTTAGCATCAAATGTGGCACCATTTTGCATCTAGCCCATCCTCCGTCCCCTCCCCTTAGACCCCTCCCCCAGGACGGCGATCCGTATCCACCTAAGTGCCCCCCATCAAATGCTGGTGCCCCCCGGGTGCCCCCCCAGACTGAAAAGTCTGGTGACGCCACTGCCCGCACCCCCCAAAAAAATAAATAAATAAAATAATGATGATAATAATAAACACAAAACAAACAAAAGGTCCAAACATTGCAGCTGATAACGGCCATGCACAAATCACTGAAATTTGAAAGTCCAAAACTAGAATTGGATAAGAAATATTTTTCATATTTATTTGCCACAAATAAAATTGTGTACAGTACATTGCCGTGTCCTTTACCAAAAGTGTTATAAAGTGTTGTTACATGTTCATAAAAATGTACATGTGCAGCATTACATCTTTGGGGGGGGGGGGAGGACATACATACATGTATTAGACGAGGCATTTCCGGAAAGATTCCCATATCTGGCCATCACTTTTCACCCTGTGCACAAACCGTATGAGACGTCTGAAAATGTGTGTTTTCTCAGTAAATACTTCAATATTTTCCCTGTTAAAATTGACATTTTAGGACATATCACTTTCTGGTGGCTGATAGGTCACTGAAGGGAAAAATTAGTGATGGCCAGATATGGAAATCTTTCCACATTTCCCTTTTTCAAAGCTTCTCTGTTCCCCAAGAAAAGTTTTTATTTTTGTATGGACTAAGGGGAGTTGACTTTAGTTTGTTTTTCTGAGTCGAGACATCTGTTACAGTATTGAAACTGGATAATGGGGGAAAGATGCAAGAATGTTGTTAAAAAATTACAATGATTAAAATAAACAAAGGAAACACTAAAATACAAGTACAATATCACTCAATGGATAAGAAAAGAAACAAGAAGTTTGCATCATTGTAATAAGGACAAGTTTCAATCATCAACTGACAGGGGGAGGGGTGATGGCAGGGGCGGATCCAGGAATTATTGCGGTGGGGTCAGGCCAGTCAGATTTGTTTATATCGGATTGTTGCACACGGGCGGACATATAGGTAATGCAGCTCATTGTTACTGATGCACTTATTGTTATATTTATTTTTTAGGGTTTGCAGAGCAGGGGGGGGGAGTGTTTGAACTCCAGAACATCCCCCCCCCCCCTCCTGGGAGGAGAAATGTCATGTTCGCTGATAGAGTTCTGCTGGGTTTTTTTTGGGGGGGGGGTTGCTGGTGCCAAGGGGCCCTTCAGGGGTTGGGACAGAGAATGGAATGTGGACCTAAAATATGTATTTAAATGTAAACTACTGTATTTACAATGGGCACAAAATAATTGAGTTCCTCCTGTCTGTGCTGAGTGAATCTTCACTTGACAACAGCCAGTCTCCATCAATTGACGATGGTCATCTACCACCACGGTTGAATCCTATGGTTAAACACGAATCAAGAAAAGAGTCAATATTATCCAAATATTATCACCATCACAAAACCCTGCACTTGCTAGCATAGGAAATGCATACCATTATGGTCTACCAGGTCTAGGGTAAGGCCACAAAACAGGATATGTTGTGTTTCCGGTAATACCTCCAAAACAAATGGAAGGGTCAATAGTTTTGGGTGTTTATAATAGTTATACATGTCCATGGATACTTATGTACACACTATATATGTATACATCAAACATGTACATTTACATACTGGAAGACAACTGGACAAACAGACATACACATTTGTAAAAAAAAGGGTAGTTTATTACACACTTAGAAGTATTCTTGACTTGCATTTGGGATATTTTTATATTTCTAAAAAAATACATTTTCAAGTGCTATCCCAATGTACAAATCGTTTTACACCCGGCCAGGTTACCGGAAACAAAGGCTTAATCAAGCATCTCATATTGGATTTACAAATATGAAAATAAGAAAAAGGAATCATATGAACCTAGAGAGTTGTTAGCTTAAAATACGGCAATGCATGCCAAGGAGTACTGAAGGTGGCAAATATTTGACAGGTACAATGTTCTGCAACTATTACACTTTGTTTCCTGTTTAACAGAGGACAAACAAAACACTACATTCAAGGAAGAAATCTGAAAACAATTTACAAATACAGTATATTTCAAAACAAGTTTCAACACAAATTATGTGATCAACACTTACCCCTTGAGAAACCACCCCTGCCGCGCCCTCCTCGAAAGCCTCTATCACCACCTCCGCCCCTCCCACGGAAACCACCACTCCCACCGCGTCCTCCTGACATGACCAACCAAAATGAATACAAATGCCTTATCTATGTGCTGGAACTCAAAGACACTGTCGAAAAATTATTTCTCGGCTTCTTTTAGATTTCAAACAGCTGGAACCGATTTCACGAAACTCATCTTATCTTGCAACTCATCTTAGGACTTAAGAGAAGTCCACTCCCCACTCTAAGACGCGTCCAAAGACTGATTTCACTAAACCCCTCTTAAGCAAGACACATCAAAACTACCCATATGGCTGTTTCATGTTTGTTGTTACCGCTTGACAAAACAGTCGTTGAAAAGAAACGTGCAAAAACAACTTCCCGCTTGCCACCGCTGTTTTCAGGTCGACATTAGGTTTGTGCAAATGTCCATGCTTTAGCTCGTACAGGTTTAGCTCTTGTGGCAAAATTGTATCCGGTCTTGTTTTGCGTTAAAACAGCTCACCAGAGGATGTCTTTTTAATCACTTCTTGAAATTAAAAATAAGTTTTTGATATTTAAGATATAACAATAAATCTACAGAAAAAGGACTATAATTTTTTTTTATCAGATAGGACTATGAACTTTTCGGCAAGTCTCTTGATGAGAAAACACCTCCAAAAAATTACTACGCGTATATCCTCGTCCCTGGCAGTTCTCAGTGATTTGTTTTAATGAACGGGCTCATGAATATTCATTTTACGGCACGGCTCGGAAAAACTGGCGCATGCGCATAAACCTAATGTCGCACTGTGAGCCTCTGCAACAGCAGTGAGACATGCATAGAACATACTCTTTTCAACAATAAATTTCACACGCAAGGCAGTTCTACACAAGATACAATAGAGTCATTCTTACTCCACGCTTCATACTCTATTTTTGTTGGCGTATAATTAAACTTTGTAAATAAGCTATTTTTCCTCAAACTACCCACATATCAGAATTCTTTTCAAATCTGTTTCTGCAGCGAGTTTCTTTCTCAAAACTATAACTCTAAGCCGACACTTGTCTTGCGCGACAATGATTTCCAGTCGATATACAAATGAATGCACACATTAATGAGAAAAGAGGACCCTCAGACAGATCTTAAGTTAAGCAAGTTCAGCCGCTTTGCTAAGGAGGTTAGGAGGTTTGGATGTGTGTTGGGTTAGGACGTGTTGAAAGTTTGGTGAAATCAGTGAATTCCTGCAGTGAATGAAGCCATCAAATTTTAAACCAACAGTCCAGTAAGGTATTTCATAATAATTTTGATACTTTTGTTTTTGGATGTTTGCAAATGTTGTAAATTCCCTTTCATGTTTTTATCTTTTTGTTATTCGCATTGTAAGTGATGAATACATACCTCTGCCCCCTCTGAATCCTGCCCCTCCACCCCGCCCCCGGCCTCGTGGACCGCCCCTTTTCTGGACAGAGCCAGGGGGCTTGGGGAGGAAACGTTGCAATGGTAACAGCTTCATAGGATCAATGAACAGCTGGGGGAACATAACAAGAAATGAAGGAATGAGGATAGATCAGTTTTACTACTGGATGACGCCCTTTCGTGATTTACTGAAATGCATGTTCAGAGCATTCCAAATGCTATGAATCAAAAGGATCACATACTTGCAGCTTCAAGTTCACTTGTGAAACATGTGCTCGAAAAACTTACATTGGTCAAGGCCAAAAACCAAATGCGAAATTTGATAGAACTAGTGCAGTGCCCGTCTAAAATGTGCATGTTCAAGAAACGCAAATTGCTTTGCCGCTGGTATAGGTTGCATACTTGCAGAGTTTTTGAGAACTGCTCGTGCAAACAACGCAAGCGATTCAATAGTGTTGTTTTCACAGATTGAACGTACACTCACGTCAAAGTTTGTACCAAGTTTGAAGTTCGACCACCTACAGTGGTTGCTCAGTCGACTGCAAAAATAATGTGCCCTTGCAGCCACCACGTACGTGTGTACATATGAAAACATGGTATGCAGTGCTATTCACCCATACTGGACAATGGTATTGCCCTACAATGCACGTGCGCGTGCCCGTCCTTTTTGCATTGTTTGCATCATATTGAGCACACACGCTTTAGCTTTACATGACGTAAACAATTGAAAAGAACGGCAGTGCATGGTGTTATGTTCTAAGCTATATACTGCCACGTTTGCCTCAAAAAAAGCTGAAAAAAACGCTCATCCAAACCACTTCAAACTTGGCACTGCACATTCTGTTGTCCCGAGCAATACACCCGCCGTTTTTCAACTTCATACGGCGCCCAGTTCTGGAGATAATCGAAATACAGATAGACAGACAGACAGAGATTTCTGGAATTATAGAAGTATATTTTAACAGCCCAATTCCATGAACCATGAAGGATATTCATTCCCAATATGCACGATTTTGCTGTGGTAATTTTGTTCAAAGTTATCACGCAAGCAAACTTGCCATTAGAGAACAAGTACACTTTCTCTGCTATACTTACTTGTTAAGGCCAAAAAAAGAATAGTTCTGCTTCCGGTTACCCGACCGACCCTATTTTTAGGCTGCGACCCTAAAAATTTTATCGGCAATTCCCAAAAAAAAATTAAAAAAATTGAATAAATACAAATAAAATCTGTCTTTTCTGTCTTCACAAAATACCTCTCAACAACCCTTTTGCATCCAAAAATGCTTGTATTTATTTGTTTTCTTACTTACATTCGCTTTTTTTTCAAAGAAACCTCCGTTATTACAAATTCGCTTCGCGATATAACTACTTCGCAATTCGATGTCACGCACGGTGACTATAATCACGTGGCGACGACTGGTTCCCGCCGCGCCGCGCAGGGGCCAATTTAGAAGACATAATGAAAATGCGGTAACCAGTCCATAGCTAGCTATGTGACCGATATATGATAGCGCGCTATCAGTACAGTGCAGGCCACCGTCAGTGTCAACTGGTCGGACTCGACATCGTAAAAATGCCAAGAAAACACCGATGGAGAAAGAACGTTTTTGCAAGTTGATTTACAGAATTGATCTAGCTTGTCTGTGTATGTATTTTCTGTGTTCAGGAGTTCATTTTGAGATCGCACTACTCGTATTTGGAGTGATACATGCCGCGTGTTTCCCGAAATTGTTGACGGTAAAAACAGCTCTGACGGCCCATGGTGGGCCGCTCGCCACACACGCACGCATTACACACCTCGGAGTTTTGGCCAGCTCCCCGCGTCTTGACTAGCGTTGTGCATATGGTGCGAACGGCCTGAATTTTCCATTATTTTTTGAAATTATCGAACGTAAATATATTGACAATAATTAAAGGTAGGTTTTACTCACTTTTTGTTGCCATTTTGTGTATAGCTTTCGTAGTGCAATAGAAATAGTTCAGGCTTAAACTTAGCATATAATTGAATACTCCATTCAATCTGCAAAAAAAAAAAAAAAATTGGCCAAAAAAAAAAATTTCCGACCGACCAACCCTATTTTTGAAAGGCATGTAATCGGAAGCAGAACTTTTTTTTTTTTTGGCCTAAGCCTTAAACTCATATCCCTGGAAAAATTTCATAGCAATTAAGCGTTGCTGTTCTTTGTAGTTTGAATTTATAACTCAAAGTGCACTTGACTACATCAATGCTGAAAGCTCACCTTCTGATCCTTGCTGAATGATGACACCTTCATGTTGTCTGACATCTTGACTGAAAAATACTGTCGTTAAAAAGTCAAGGCAACATAATGCATGGTGCTCTTTAAAACCTCCCCGTCTGGCTGGCAAATTCAACAAAGCCATCCTAGCAGTCAAAATCAATCATGTGACTGGTTTTTAGCAGTTACATGTATGAGCTCCCTGCCTACATAATGCAGGATTGACTGGCTGTGAATGTTTATGCAACATGACACAGCTTTGCCTTGGCTGCAGGTGATTGATAAGCCAGCTGTACCTACCAGTTACCTGCTTTTGTCCGTTGATGGAATTTGACTAGTCACAGTGCACAGTGCTTATACAAGAGATACGATCGGACAGTTGGAGACTAGCCTTTGTATAAGTTGTATAAATTATGAAAGGGGAAGTGGAATAACATTCTGACTACTGGTGTCGGAACAAAACGTAGGAGAATTAAAACTCAAAGCTGGGCGTAGGATTGGAGATCCAAGGGAACTGCTGCTTTGCAGTTTAGTTAAAGTACATGTACATGTACCATGACTTACTATTCACGATCAAGAGCCGCATTCTTACTGGTCCATTCACCATCATGTGCCAGATGCCAATATTGCTGTGTACCAAGCACGCGCGTGAGTATTCATGCACAGGGTAAATATCCATGCGTAGTAGACTGTCGCAAGGGTTACCCGTGCGACAGTCTACTACGCATGAACTTTACGAAGCAATCGTGGAACTGTCGCACGGGTGAAGTACGCACACGCGAACATCGCTCTAGCTAGCTACACATGAAAAGATGGTTGAACACGTAAATGTTAATTAGCGTTTCCCGAGTTCAACGATGCCGAAGTTAACTGGAGAATATTGTGAACAATAAAGATGCCTCCCCTACTAACAAAAAAGTTGTCCACCATTCGGTATAAACTTTAAGGAGTAAGGTACTGTATTGCGAACTAACTGAACTTTTCTGAGATTGAACAATAATATTCTTCTGGTGAGCTGGACAAGTTTATCCAAAGATTTTATTCCCGCGAGGTGCATTTGGCACCTGAATATGTATGAGGTATAGTAAAACAAATATAACATGGCTTATTTGGGGTGGACAGTTGATATTAGCTCCACTCGGTATTGGAAGTTGACAAACTTGTATTCGCCCCGGGAACCAGTTTGTCAACTTCCAATACCTCGGGAGCTAATATCGACTGTCCACCCTCAAACCATGTCATATTTGTATGCTGAACAATATTAGGATGATTTCTTCAATGTACTATTCCACAAATCAATTACAATTTGAACAGGGAAATGAATGTTCAAGTCAAAAAAAGGCATTTTTAAGTAAGATTGTCATATTTCATAAGGAACACAGGGTGTTTTGTACGAATCACGTCTTCACCTATAGGTTTCTTTATTTGTTTGGGGAATTTCTGAATTACATGTAATTGGGAGTGATGCGATGGTACAGTAAAGGATACATATTCTGTGAGATGGCCAAAGATCTCATCCACCTTGCCAATCTGCTCCTTGTTGTTGAGGTAGATGGGTGCATTGAAGTATGGGATCTTCTCATGAGTTCCCTTGACAACCATGTCATCCTGACAAGGATGCAAGTATGCGCCGATCTCTGGATTGGTTGGAGAGGGGAAAGGTTGGCAAATACAGAGAATTATATGATCTCCTACGTGATTTCAATAAGAATGTCCCTTTGCCACCACCACCACAACCTGACTTCATAATAACCAGAGATGCCACAGGGTCTGCTTGAAAAAAACAGAACTGGGTCTGCTTGAAAAAAACCCTCCTCGCCCCCCTCCTCTGCCACCACGCCCTCCTTGAAACACCCCCCCCCCCACCTACATGACTGCCCCCATAATAACTCACCTACTACTTCATCCGGTGGTCCATAGCTCTGTCCATACCCTCCTCGCCCCCCTCCTCTGCCACCACGCCCTCCTTGAAACCCCCCCCCCCCCACCTTCATGACTGCATGCCCCCATAATAACTCACCTACTACTTCATCCGGTGGTCCATAGCTCTGTCCAAACCTTCCTCGCTCCCCCCCCCCTCCACTGCCACCACGCCCTCCTTGAAATCCCCCCCCCCCCCTACCTACCCGACTGCCCCCATAATAACTCACCTACTACTTCATCCGGTGGTCCATAGCTCTGTCCAAACCTTCCTCGCTCCCCCCCCCCCTCCACTGCCACCACGCCCTCCTTGAAATCCCCCCCCCCTACCAACCCGACTGCCCCCATAATAACTCACCTACTACTTCATCCGGTGGTCCATAGCTCTGTCCAAACCTTCCTCGCCCCCCCCCCCCCTCCACTGCCACCACGCCCTCCTCTGAAACCCCCCCCCCCCTACCTACCCGACTGCCCCCATAATAACTCACCTACTACTTCATCCGGTGGTCCATAGCTCTGTCCAAACCTTCCTCGCCCCCCCCCTCCACTGCCACCACGCCCTCCTTGAAATCCCCCCCCCCTACCAACCCGACTGCCCCCATAATAACTCACCTACTACTTCATCCGGTGGTCCATAGCTCTGTCCAAACCTTCCTCGCCCCCCCCCCTCCACTGCCACCATGCCCTCCTCTGAAACCCCCCCCCCCCCCCCACCTACCCGACTGCCCCCATAATAACTCACCTACTACTTCATCCGGTGGTCCATAGCTCTGTCCAAACCTTCCTCGCTCCCCCCCCCTCCACTGCCACCACGCCCTCCTTGAAATCCCCCCCCCTACCAACCCGACTGCCCCCATAATAACTCACCTACTACTTCATCCGGTGGTCCATAGCTCTGTCCAAACCTTCCTCGCCCCCCCCCCCCTCCACTGCCACCACGCCATCCTCTGAAACCCCCCCCCCCCCACCAACCCGACTGCCCCCATAATAACTCACCTACTACTTCATCCGGTGGTCCATAGCTCTGTCCAAACCCTCCTCGCCCCCCTCCTCTGCCACCACGCCCTCCTCTGAAACCCCCTCTCCCTCTTCCACCACCTCCTCCCCCACGGTTCCCACCTCCTCTTCCTCCACCCCTCCAGTTTCCTCCACCCCCTCGATAGCTCATCACTGCTGTGGCTAATTGCTCTGTAAAATAATGCAAACATAGTGAGATGTTATTTTTCAATTTTTGTGCAGGCCTAAAATTATTTATTCAAATGAAAATGTTCCTACATGTAGTACCATGAACCGGTTCCTCATTTTTTTGGCTCATGTGCCAGCACTAAGGATGTGAATTTGCATTTAATTTTGTAAATGTTAAGCAAACCTTTTAAGAACCGTTTAAACGTTTAGCCATTCACAAAGGCTTATGCCTGTCCATCGCGTCTGCAGACAAGCATGATTGACATGATAATTAAATCATCAATGATTGAAGATTGCTCGCTACTTCTCTTTTCCTATGTTTCATGAATGACCATGGTCCGTAGGGGTGTTGGTCACTTTGCCCTGACTCCAGTGCACACTATCCTCGCTTCGTCCCATCACCACTTTGCCCCACTGCCACTTCACCCCTATTGCCCCAGAATTATTTATTTATTTATTAACAGTTTAAAACTGGTTTCCATTGGGGCCCTGCAAAGTGCATACACTACTAATGTTTATACGCACATGTACAAATACAATACATTACAAATACAATACACCATAATGAAATAAAATAAAAGCCTACAAGATTACTGCATGATCGTAGAGCAACTATTATAAATATTATACAACATTACAAAGACAGTTTGAAACGACATTGCTCAGGTGATTTCAGTTATACACAAGGAATTTGGAAATTCGCGTGTGTTTTGGCTTTATATACTCATTCTCTTTATACGCTAATCAGAAAGTGCTGCCTTTTTCAGATATCTATTTTTCGTGAAATTTCCAGATTCGTTTGCACACGTTTGCGTATCAAAATTGCACCATGAAATTTCACGAAAAATAGGCATCTGAAATTATTTATCACTTATCATTTATGGGGCTACTGTCTTTGGGGCTCCCCTACGCGAAGAAGCCATAGTCCTAGGGGTTATTATACGATTGTGTATCTACAGGCCTGGTCCTATAAGGGAACAAAATCCACTTTTAAATTATTTGACCAACCAAACTAGTTGGCGACATAAAGAACATATAAAAATAAGTATGTCGTAGATAAAGGGCAGGGTTTTTCATTTTCGAGGGAAATTTGGGGGTAAAATGACGATGACGACAACAGACGCAACACGAAAATAAAGATGACAATCACCACGCAATGTACCATGTGTACTGCGAGCACGCAAGTCGCGCTGCACGGCACCAACGGGCCCGTAAACCGCGTAGGAAAATCATAATTTCTACCCCTAGAAACTGTTCAAAAATTACCAAAAAGGTGTCAAAACATTGAGAGAAGTCTGCTTAAGCCGGTTCAAAATGTCATTTTTTAGAAATAAAAACAATTCTTGATTCTAATTTGATCGAAACGAAACAGGGGCCGGAAAGAATGTTGCAACCTGATGCTAATTCGGCAGTTGTGTACAAAGTCTATGGACACGATGGAGAGTCAAGAAAAGTTTCTAAGTATTTCCTAACAAATTGGAAATGTTTCTCAGTCCCAGATTCTTGTCTAATCAACATTTCTACAGTGACTGACCTCCATTGAGATTATTTATGAAGAAAAAAGCAGCGTCAGGTTGCAACATTCTTTCATACTATCATTTAGCTTGTACCGTACCCCCCGCGGCGCGCTCCGAGCGAACCAAAAAATCATCGCTGGATCATATGCATGCACGTTTCAAGTGTCAGGTTGGCTCAGTGCGGAAAGGCCATATTTTTCATCATTTTGGCCAAAAAGCCGACAAAATCCAGCTATGTTTGTTCTGCGCACATTACGCAAGTATATCATGTATATCATGAGGTGTAGTACGGAGTTTGGGGGCAAACTGTGCAGCGGTTCTGTGGGAAATGTCTGCATTTTGATGGACGTTTTTGTACTTACTAACTTAGGCCTAATTATTTTAATTAGTGTTTTGTGCTGAAAAAAAAAAAAAAAAAATTTTGCGGGGTTCTTCATCTATGAGGCTCTAGCTCTACTGAGTGGAGCGTTGAATTACGGGTAACCCTCCATGCAAACGCTCCACCGATTTGCCATACTTTGGTGACGGCTTCCCAGTAGCATGATAGTGTACATACCCACGCGAGGTCAAAAAGACCCCAAAAAACCGGTAAAGAGAATACAAATGAGAAAGACAGTAACCCCCGATAGATCCACACATTCATGACATTCCATAAGACCCCTTATATTGTTCCCAAACAGCGGACATTTCGAAAAAAAAAACAGCAAAATAGTCAGAAAACTTACAGCTCAATGTGTTTGCCGTGAAGCTCAGACCTTGCTCCGACTTGCCGAATGAGGGTGTCTGACGTGACGTCACCGTCGTTGCTCGATCGAAGAAAAACAAGTTACGCTTAATCAACGACTGTTTCATGTAGTCATATGTGTCCCGCGCCAAAAGCCCACATTGTCAGAAGGCGCGAGGCCACATATGACTAGATGAAATAGTCGTTGAGTAAGCGCAACTTGTTTTTCTTCAATGGTGACGTCACACACGCGCGCGATGAATTATGCATCAGTCATGTCAGTGATGCACTGTACAACTCGGCAGACACATTTAATTGTGAGCGGTAAGTTCAGACTATTTTGTTCTTTTTTTGAAAATTACCGGTTGTTTGGAACAATTTAAGGGGTCTTATGGAATGTCATGAATGTGTGGATCGGTTACTGTCTTTCTCATTTGTATTCTCTTTATCAATTTTTTGGGGGCCTTTTGTCCGGAAAAAAATTCATACTCGATCGCCACTTTTTTCAATTATTTTCTAGCGCCAAAAGTTACATCTTTTATGGTTATTCCCTCTACTCTCACCCTCTCCTTTCCTTAATTTCTATTTATCAATCAGTCACTTACTTCATCGAGATTCGAACCTCGGACGCTTGCTTGATACACGAGACTCTTAACCGCTAGGCCGCGCACGATCGCTGTTGCAATAATCAATCTTTGGACGTATTTGAAGTATCCATTGAAATAAACTAAATATTCATGAGAAAATAAATATTCATAATGACGTATTGCACTATCATTGGCCGGCTCATGCGACGTCATGGTTATAGATGTCATGCGCATAACGTACCGCTGTTCCAGACAACGTACCGCTGTTCCAGACACTTCAATCAGTTTTGACCGGCTGCTTCAACTTGGTTCTGCACGACGTGTGCATCCAAAAATGTGCTCTAAAAACACATTTTTCCTAATTTTTTTTCACCTTAACACAGCTTCCTGGATTCCTCTTGGTTGAAATCACAAGGTGAGGTGACAATTAAAATGTTTGGCAGCAGATAAATTGACGATCGAGTATGGAATTTTTCCGTTTTGTCCACGCGAGGGCATGCACAAAATGCATACCGTCATGTCGACCGTGTACCTGTCACCAAAGTATGCCAAATCGGTGGAGCGTTTGTATGGAGGGGTACCCGTAATTCAACGCTCCACTTAGTAGAGCTAATGTTAGCCCCACTAGTGTGGCCGTCGGTATGCTGCGCTGAACCTCTGGCCACACACCGTGGTACCGCGCGCTACTGAGGACGAAGTTTCCATAAAATCTGCGGTCCGTTTCTTACATTCTCAGTTTCTTACTTTCTTATGGTTGTATTCTATGATGTCTCACCTATCACTTCTGGGATGCTTAGGTCTAATGATGTTCCATTTTCCGAGATATTCTTCAATCTTTCTGGAGCCCATATGCACTCGTGAAACGTCTGGTGATGGCAGCCATTTTGAATGTGACAAGAGATGACCTCAAGCTGTGACGTCGCGTTTATGCAAATTGCTTGTCGAGCGCGCGAGGGCGCGAGTTGCAAATGCGACGGCTGTTTCCTGTACCATGCATTTATCGTCAGGGGGCCACGTGCACCGATCTCTATTCAGGATCTACGGCACAGGAAACAGCCGTCGCATTTGCAACTCGCGCCCTCGACAAGCAATTTGCATAAACGCGACGCCACAGCTTGAGGTCATCTCTTGTCACATTCAAAATGGCTGCCATCACCAGACGTTTCACGAGTGCATATGGGCTCCAGAAAGATTGAAGAATATCTCGGAAAATGGAACATCATTAGACCTAAGCATACCAGAAGTGATAGGTGAGACATCATAGAATACAACCATAAGAAAGTAAGGGAAAAGTTCCATACTCGGACGTCAATTTATCTGCTGCCAAACATATTAATTGTCACCTCACCTTGTCATTTGAACCAAGAGAAATCCAGGAAGCTGTGTTAAGGTGAAAAAAATTTACTCAAAATGTGTTTTTAGAGCACATTTTGGATGCATACGTCGTGCAGAACTAACTTGAAGCAGCCGGTCAAAACTGATTGTAGTGGCTGAAAGACAGCGGTACGTTATACACGTGACATCAACAACCATGACGTCGCATGAGCCTGCCAATGATAGTGCAATACGTCATTATGAATATTTATTTTCTCATGAATATTTAGTTTATTTCAATGGATACTTCAAATACGTCCAAAGATTGATTATTGCAACAGCGATCGTGCGCGGCCTAGCGGTTAAGAGTCTCGTGTATCAAGCAAGCGTCAGAGGTTCGAATCCCGATGAAGTAACTGACTGATTAATAAATAGAAATTAAGGAAAGGAGAGGGTGAAAGTGGAGGTATAAAAGATGTAACTTTTGGCGCTAGAAAATTAATTGAAAAAAGTGACGTCCGAGTACGGTATTTTTTCCGAAAGGAAGAAACTGAGAAAGTAAGAAACGGACCGCAGATTTTATGGAAACTTCGTCCTCAGTAGCGCGCGGTACCACGGTGTGTGGCCAGAGGTTCAGCGCAGCATACCGACGGCCACACTAGTGGGGCTAAGCTAATGTTAGACCCGTGAACGTGGCTTGTAAACTACGCCACGTTCTTGTTTCATTTCGAACCTGGCGAACGTGTCCCTCTGACACGTGTCCCTCCGTTACACACACTGGACGTTATTTTGCCCATGTAATAAGTACTCACATATGAAGCTGTCTTGAATTCTATTTGTACATCAAAACTTGCATTTGACGAAAATTGAGGAAAATTCTGGCCCCGGTTCATGAAGTCCGTCCGCTACTACCGAGTCCGCTACTGCTAGCTGCCATTTTCTCCCAACTGACACATGCGCATTGCGTTTTATTTTCGTATGATTCGACGGCTGTTTACTGTCGCAGCTAAAACAGACATCGTTTTAGACAAGTTTCAAGTCCTTTCCTCTCTCACCGCACCGCACGCGGTCGCACGTGCGCCCACGTGTGTGTGCACACACGTACTGTACACGAGATGAGCCGAGCAGCCAATCGTCTGCGGGGTTTTTTTTTCGGGGTTGCGACATGAAACAGCCGTCAATCTGTCCAAGCGACTCAGACGCGTCCGGGGTTATTTGTCAGGGTCAGGTTAAAATCTCATTTCTACACGTTTGTATGGCTATGGGTCTTTACTGATGGGCAAATTTCGTCGAAATTACACAGCCGAAACAATCGGACGGGCAAATTTAGATTTCTAGGTGAGTACTCAACACCCATACGGAATTATGTATGTCGGATCGATTTCGCCAGGTTCGAAATGAAACAAGAACGTGGCGTTGTATACAACGCCACGTTCACGGGTCTAAGCTAATGTATGAGGCTACGTGGAGGGTAATCCTTACTTTTAGGACCCCTTTCCTATATAAGGTTAAAAGACTCACCAAAACAGCTGACTATGACACTCAAAAGTGACATTCTGATATTTATTGACACATTTGAACATTTGGCAATGACACCTCTTGAATATCAGCAAGTTTGATTTTGTAGAAAGAGGGCAGGGTTTTGATTTATGAGGGGTTAAAGACGACGATGACAAACAGAAAATAAATTTAAAAAGCAAGATGGCGAACTGCAAAAAAAGGTAGGAAAGTCACATTTTCTTTGAAAGTGCTTTCAAAATTATAACTAACATGAGTTTGTCTGAAGAAAAAAGACTTCTTTGCAAAAGTCACTTTGGTACTGGACAGTCATCTGCAAAAGTCAGTTTTGAACAGAACTCGTACAAAATAGAGGTGTCCTAAAAGTAAGGATTACCACGTGGAGCCTCATCTGCTCATACTTCTAGGAGTAGGTAGTCCAGTAAATAGGCCACATTTATAGGGCTAGCATGGCTAGGGAAGCGACAAATTTTTTTAAAGAATAACATGATAAAAAGGAAGTGTCCTCAACTACACAAACCCGATCATGCCGATACGCTGTTCGGTCATGTCGGTTTTTTTAAGTTGACCGGTTGCGATATGGAACTTAAACATGTCCAAAATACACTCCCTGGATTTTGTTACATAGGCCCACTATCATGGAAAAGGCAAAAGTCAAAATGTCTTCTTCTATTTATACTTCAATCAAGGCCTTGGTATTTTTTTTTTTAAATTAATAGATGAAAGGGACTTGCCAGGGCGTAAATCGTACCGTCTTCTCCACGTGCAAGACGCCAATGTATTCAGCAACACGGCAAGGGTCTTGAGCTCGTGTTCTTAACACAGTATTCCAGGGAATAATCAGAATGGTCACCAGACTAGTTTCGTAGTTATTTCAGGTACTGACGAGTGGTGGCGCCCTGTAGATTAATAGACACGAGCTAGCTAGCTCCGGTCGGACTTTAAAGTTGTTGGCTGTAGTTGAAGTGTGCGCGCGTAACACGAAATGCCTGTTAGTGTTAGAGTATCGAGGTTTAGGGTCCGTTTTGTGAAGAACGGGCAAACTAAGTCGTTCTGAACTGTTGCCTATTTTATTTAATAACTAGAGCAATAAATGAATCTAAAAATTAATGTGGCCTGACGTTGCGAACTTAGCAAGTTCTTCTTCAGAGGCTAAAACAGAAATGACAGAGGTACAAACATTAACAAGGGGGTGCACACAAACATGCAGGGATGAAAGAAGAAACACAAAAGGAGGATTAGGTGGGAAAGGTGTGGAAAGATGCAGGGGAGGGTGGATGAGAGAACAAAGAAACAAAGGGAGATGGCAAACCACAAGGGGTCTGGTATGAACAGGGGAGGGACCAGAAAGGGGAAGGATCAAAGGTCACAGGGAGTGGGAACGGACAAAAGAGTGTGGGAGTGAAGGGGGATTATGCCGGGGGGGGGGGGGGGGAACAGTATGGAGGTGGAAAGGGATGAAAGATGGTGGAAGATGGGTAAACACAAACAATGAAGACCAGGTGGATTATCTGTAACAGAAGACAATGGAGGAAGAAAAAGATTAATCATTTCCAAGTTGGATGTTGAGACCATGTGGTTGAATAGTTCGAAGACGATTCATCCACACTTTCTCTCTGCTGAGGCGAACTGAGTCCTTGCGATGGCCAAGAAATTCAATGCCCTGCAAAATCATATCAGAAATGGAGTGGTTAGGCAGGTTGAAGTGATGACCAACAGGGGTGTCTAGTTTCTTGGTGTTAACCGTTGACCGGTGGGCATAGAAACGCTTCTTGAGCGTATTCTTAGTCTCACCTACATACTGCAATAAAGAGCAATAAATAGAGCAATAAATGGTACAACAAACTCTCATGATTTTTTTTGGGGGGGGGGGGAGCGGGGATATGGGGTTTGCAACTTAATTGCTGACGGTTTCAATTTTTTTGTTTTTCAATAAAACTAGGGCAAATGTCGTTACACCCGGACACAAGCCGAAACTAAAGCTACATGGTTGTTTTATATTTAAATCTAATCACAAGTTAGTCTAGGAGGGATTTAAGCTTTATAATTTGGCAGGTAAACTTTCAATTACATACAGACCAACTGTAGTGTTTATTTTGCTTTAAAATCTTTATTCCTCACAGGAAATCCAACTTATACATAAGACATTATTTACATGTGTCTGTTGTAACAAAGAAAAACAAACTTCGGTATTAGACTAATATATAGAAAAGTTATACAACACTTTTTCATAACCATTAAAATAAACCATGAACCTTGCATTAAGTAGAGCATATGTTTCTCCCTCACTCAAGTGAATCAATCACAATACAATAGAAAATGATAATCAGTAGACAATGTTTGTAATCTGCTAATGACAATTCAGTCACTGAACACAAACGGTGGAATTTCACTTTTGAAATGAAACCTTGACAAAATTAAATGGCCTGACAATAATTTTCGAATTTTTAAAGTATAAATAAAATCATCGAAAGTGAAAATGTGCATGTACGTGTTTAGGCTTACTCCTTTGAAATAGCCACTGATATCCAGCCCAACCTTTTTTTTTAACGAGATGGGATTTGTTAGTCTTTCTTCAAGGGTATGCATTCCAAGCTAGTATCAGGCTTACATCTCCGAAACAAAATACATTGTACCCAATAAGCCATTTGCGAGTGACCTATACCCTTTGGGTATAAATTTGAAAAACATCTGGTACACTGACTTGCTCAGAATGCTTGGCACATTTGAACTGAATTCACCAGACCAAAGACACTGTTACTAATCACATGATTCGGGGCAAGCTCTTGCATAGTTATGTAAGAGATGCTCTGCACCAATACATTGTTCACAATGGGTGAGAATGGCACAAAGACACCAGACCATGCCGGAGCTGGGGGTTGCTAGCATAAGGCTTGCCCCGAATACATGATATAGTAACAGTCTCTTTGGTAGGGAGAATGCAGAGTTAAAACGTGCAAAGCACTGGATTTAGTCAGCGTTAAAAATTGTATCCAAATGTAACTTGCAAATGGCTTATTGTTACTGAAGAAAAGAGGGCAAACTTTGTAGAGGCTGTGGTTTCAACAGGTTAATATACCTTGTGCATTAAGGTAAAGTTAGAGGGCAATTGAATTCTTCTGTATTGCATGGACAGGCATGACTATTCATTGTTACTAAATTAAAACATTAATAACAACACCCTATTAGACACCTGCAACACACAAGTTCTATTTGAGGGGAATGACTATAAAGCCCAACCTCGGATTCCTTCCGTCTTTAATACAAATGTTGATAAACAAGATAAAGAAATGTTTTAACTGGAGTTTAAAAAAAAAATGTAAGACCCAAGAACATAATAATTGTAATAACTTAATAATTTGGGAGGGGGGCTAATTACCCTTACTCGCAGCTGTGAAGCTGAATTGCGAAAGACGTGGTTACATCTTGGTCGAGCCGAAGGCATGTGAAGGCACCTACTGCTACTGCCATACTACCCATTTATGACCAGGGAGCTAAGCTGAGATCCAAAGTGTTTGATTTTCACGAAAGAGGGAGGAAAACCAGAGGACCCACACAAAACTCCTTGTGGCAGGAGAGAATCAATGCACAACTCTACTCCCATATGGTCAAAGCCAGGAATCGAACCTGGGGCACACTGGTGAGAGACTAGCACTTTACGCACTAGCCACCCATGCCAGCCATGCATGTAAAGAACCTCACTGCACACGGACTTGGTGATTCTGACGTGTGTGATGAATTCAGTACATACAAATCCAACCGCCCAATACATACTCAAAAACACTGTGAAATTCAATGGTTAATTCCTTTTACAAAAGTGAGTCTCCGTTTGACATAAAACCCAGCAGTTTAAATGTAGATTTTATCTGCATGTTTGGGAAAACTTCGATCTAACACTTATATTACCACAGAAGACTTGTTTACATACATGTATTTACATAAAGTGGCCAACAGATTAACACAGGGAGGGACTAGCCAGTTTCATCTGCTTCTTGTTCTACTTCGGCAGTTTGCTGCTCTCCATCACCTTCTTCCCTCTCATCTACAGCCTCTGCCTCAGGTTCATCAGTTGCTCCTTCCTCATCACCCTCCGCATCTTTCTCTTCTTCTTTATCTCCTTCCTCCTACATGAACAATATGTATACACCACTTTAACATGAGAACTACACACTTTGGTGGCACAATTGCTAAACTACAGGTATTCATTGCCTCTTGCCATAGAGTACCAAAGTGAGCCACGTATTCTGGTTCAGCTTGTATGAAGACATCAGCATGCGAATCAGTGTGTGAACCAGAACAAAGACAGATGGCATCAGTTCTCCATTGTGCATCTTTACAAGGGTGGAAGAAATACATTATCTTCAAACTATTTTGAATCCTCGATCCTGATTGGTCGATCCATGGCAACAACACGTATCACTCTTATACAACCACAGGTATAACGCTATTCTTAAATGTGCCTGCTGGTCCTGTTGTACACAACTGTTTGTGTACAGCATCACCATGCAAGAACCTTATTTGTCATGTGTCAATTTTGCTTGATAAATTGATTATCCCACTGGGCTCGTGGGAAAACTAATAACATATGTGCTGCGTTCAAGCTAAATGAGTCATTTGTCGACCCCTGTCCAAATTTGGTTTATTACAGATTTGAAAAGAGCACAATCTCAGCATTACTGCTGTGAAAACCGCATGCTGATACCATCGTTAGTTTAAAAATTATGGAAGTCGGAACCCCAAGAAATGTGATGAAGTGATGTGACGAAGTGGTCCTATTTTGGCCTGTATCTCCAAATGAAAATTCCCGACAAACGACTCATGTAGCTGGTCGCATCACATATGTGCTGCGGTCAAGCTAAATGAGTCGTTTGTCGACCCTGGTAAAAAAAAAAAACATTTTTATTACAGATTTGAAAAGAGCACAATCTCAGCAAGTTATAAATACCGCTGTGAAAACCCCATGCTGATACCATCTTTAGTTTAAAAATTATGGAAGTTGGAACACCAAGAGATGCGATGAAGTGATGTGATGAAGTCGCCCTATTTTGGCCAGAATCTCCAAATGAAAATTTCTGACAAACGACTAATTTAGCTTGATCGCATCACATATGACCCTTTCTTTGTGTCTGCTGTCGAAATGTACCTTCCTGCAAATCTGAATGATGTTTCATTAAATGCCATAATCAGACTGCTTAATTCAATGATTACCATATTCGCCTACTTCACTGCAATATTTCACCAAAGGTGTCAGCAGAAGTATGCACTTTTAAACCCTTGCAAGTTTCTTAATTGTCACCCTACTTTGGTTTCTACTTGTCCATTGCCTTCTTGACCCACTGGCTCTTCCTCTTGTTGTTCTTCCCCCTCTGGAACAGTCTCAAGGTTTGGGGCACCTGGGAGATTGCTCCGTTCTTTAGCTAGTGTTGTCTTGTCTTCTTCCACAGGTGCTTCTGGTGGTGGTTCCTCAGCCTAAAGAACAGGAACATTTTGAGTTTCAGAGGAGGGCTGTTCTAGAAGAGTGTCTGTAAACCGCAATTTCATATAATAAACCCTTATTTAACAAAAAACAACCTTGACACCGAGTAGTGAAATTAAGATGTACAATTGCAGAGGGAAAACAGCCACTCTTTTTATCATTAGTTTACACAGCAGGATAAAATTTGATCTCAAATTTATAACCACAGGTTTGACTTTGGCACTATACTTTGACTGGCCCACATCTACTGCTATGATCACCAACTCTACTCAAATTGTTTTGAACAGGCTGCATCCGGCCCGAGTCTGCTGAGGGCTAAATGTTACCTTCTTGGCTTCAGCTTCCTCTTGAGCTAGTTTCTCTGCTTCTCTTCTCATGATTTCTTGTTGAACTTTCTCTTTCTCAGCTTCCTCCCTCTCAATGATTAGTTGTTTACTTCGAGCTTCTTCCTGTTGGGGGGGTGGCAAAATCAATGCTAGAGATCTTACTACAGGTCGCATCCAAATCTATTGTCTAGGTCCTCGTCCATTACGACTTTTTGGGACAATAGACATAGCTGTAGAGCTCACTGGATCCCAATTTCAAACACAACCTTGGTGATGTATCTTATTTTCAAACTGTGGATTATGGGTACACCCATTGCGTTGTTTGCTACATCAGTGAGTTACACAGCCAAAAATTATGGAGAATCAAAGTGGCACATAAGATCTTGTTGCTTACTGTCTAAAAAATGTATTGGTTGAAGATTTTATGAATTTTCATGTTCATCTTCAATGGCCTGTTACACAATGAACATTGAATAATTGAGCTGTTTTAAGTACCTCAACTGCATAGCGTTCATTGTCTTTGAACTTGTAGAGCCACTGTGCGATGTACTCAATTGGGTCCATGGGCCGTTTCTCAGCAACTTCAGCCAAGGCGCTGGTCAAGCAAATGCCCAAGTTCCGCTTCAGATATTCTGTGTCCATGATGTACTTCAGAGATGGGCTTTAGGTTTCCAACTTTTTTTTTATCTGCATGAGAAGGATTTGTCACAGAAAAAAACTGAGTGAAAGGTATTTATATAAAGGTTTATTTTCTTCTAATAAGCCTTTTTGCTATTTCAACTACATGTGCACACAACAAGAGTTTAGGGTTTTTTTCTGCAAGATAAAAACAGCAGATGAATGTGCACACAAGTATGTGTGGGACATGGTAACCGAATCTGCATTCTGCAATTTTTCATCTAATCAAAAAGAAGATGGAAAGTTTTGTTCGCACAAACGTTGAAATAAACAAAACATTTAAAACCAAGGTGCCGTAAAAGAATTCAAAAAACAAGAACTTTTATTTTATTTTTACATGTAGCTGCTATGATTTGCACGCGTGTGGAGAACTGTTTAGGCCTAAAAAAAAGTAATAAATTTTTTTTTCTTTTTGATGCGCTGTACCTAACACTAACAATACCTGAGCCACACTAGTGGAGCTAGGTAGTCAGGTAAGGGTTGGCTCATAAGTCCGACGCCTCATAGGTCCGACGCCTTATAAGTCCGACAAAATCACATCCCCCAACCAAATAAAGGCCCATAAGTCTGACGCCTCATAGGTCCGACGCCTCATAAGTCCGACGCCTCATAGCTCCGACACCTCATAGCTCCATCGCCTCATAGATTCAACGCCTCGTACTCTGCATTTTTCCGACGTCGGACATATGAGGCATCGGACTTATGAGGCGTCGGACCTATGAGGCAGAATAAATAAATGTTATGCCTCATAAGTCCGACGCCTCTTAAGTCCAAAATTTCGGACTTATGAGGCGTCGGACCTATGAGGCATCGGACTTATGAGGCTCAATACTTTATACTATGAGAATCCCAAAACTTAAGATATTGAAAACATGCAATACAAACTAGATAGGCATATTTATAGATACTAAGATAGATAGATAGATAGATATTTATTTCCATGTTGTCAATTTGTATAAGGCCTAAATACAAGTTCGTAATAAAATACAAATAAATAATATTTAAATTGGATAGTGGGAAATACAATTATAGTAGTAGGCCTATTAAGGAAAAGAATATTTAGGCCTAAGTATTTCCTAACACTTGGCTTCACTCTCACTCTCAGTTGCAAAATATTCAACAAAAGTCTCCTTAAATAATTGAATTTAGACTTCAAGCTTGGTTGGTGAAATATTGAGGACGTTGTCTTTGCCTCTTGGAAATTTTAGAGAATATCGTCAGCCAAAGAGAGTGGGTAAAGTTGGCCTGATTTCGTTTTGCATGTTTTCAGCACTCAGCCATTGCAATGAATCAGCACTCATTCAATAATCATATGTTTCCAAATAGGCCTAATTAATAATTATTCTCAAAATGACAAACAGCTACCACTACCAGGCTACTGTCAGTGTCAGGACTACTGTAGCCATCCCTACAATTTACAAATTGGGTTACCTCGATAGAACTATGGGGTGAACAACAACTGGCAGTGTCACTAGATTATACTTGAATGAAGTGAACGACCAACTCGCTAGCTTCCTGTATAAATTGTATACAAAACTGGTACCGTACACAATGAACTATGCATTGGACGTACGTCCACGGCCGGCCACACAGCTGCTTGAGTGCACGTGTGCACAAAGGTCGTTGCCAAGCATGTGTTTACAACTTCGGTATGACAAATTTAAAAGAAACAAATCAAATGGAGTGTATTATTACCTAAAACAACGTCAAATAGTTACATTAAAATACGTAACTCCAAAATATTTACACATTTGACACAAAAAAATGGATTGAATTTTAAAATAATGGAACATTTCAGTATTTCTTGGTTCTCAGTTTAGAACGAGTATTGTCCTGATTAGACTGGCTACCTGTCCGTCCGTAGTCGCTCGCTGTGCTTGCCGCGCACTCGCCCTCTGCTCTGGGTGCGTTCGTTTAGCTCACCCGGGTCGACACGGGTAAAGGCAGACGGGTCAGCCACGACAGCCGGGCTGGCTATCGCTAATCGAACAACCGCTGGTCATTACGATCCTCACGTGACGTCCTTAGCCGTGGCCGTAGCCACTGAGAAAGCGCCCGTTTCGGATTGGGTCTTATTTTGAGATTTACTGCTTTTGCAAAACTCAAAAACGTTGGGCTGAAATTATAGCCTCAAAAGTCAAAATGATTATCGTCAGACCCCTAAAAGCTGCGCGCTCCTATTTCTGCGCACTCGCCTTTAAGTTATATTTTGCAAGGTATGCATCCTAACAAAATATATATATACTTTTCACTGGTATCGTTGATGCACGAACTTTAACCAGCAGCCGAAAAAATGTGGAAATTGATGGCTTTCTCTGGAATTCAGGCAAAATATGAAAACAATCTGCTTTTGACAGCTAACTACAAATGCAGGCATGCAGATGCTTCCGGGCCTGCAGAACTTGAAGTCGAAAATATGACCGTACGGTGACTTTTATTGGTCTACCACTGTCGTCAGTATTATAGTTAAGATGTCATAGATAAGACTTTGCACAGGTTTTACAGGGGTGTATAAAACTTACAGTGCAACCAAAAAGACACTTCTTATATTATTTTGGATTTTTTGGTCAAAACTTTTAAAATCTGACATCTTGAAAATTGTCTCTGTTGATTGGGATGATCAGAATAACAATATTATTGGGATCTACATTATTTTAATAGATGAATATTAATTTAAAAAATTATTTATGTAAATATGTAAATAAAGACCTTTGTAATTATTCAACCATTAGGATATTGACATTTAATCTTGAAATTATGAACGTGTATTGGCATTGGAAAAAAAGAAAGGAAAAAGAAAGAAAATATGTTTGAAAAGCTCTAAGTTGTTTAAAAAAATGTTTATATCGAGTTACATGGTCCAGACAGCACAGATTTTGGATGAAGCATCCAAAACTGCATGCTTTGGAATTCCCTGGTTGTCGCCACAAATGAGATTTCGCTTTGTTAATCGGTATGGTGGATGATTGTAAGCCAACAATGTAAGTTTCGTTGAGGCGGAAAAGAGTGGTTGCTTTGCTACCTTTATACCTGGTTGCAAAGCCTAGTGCGCAGAAATAGGAGGATCGTCCAGAATACCTTTAGACTTGAAGTCAACTTTTAAGTCCACTTGAGATTTCTGCTGTCCGGCCGCCATTGTCCGTTTCTAGGGAATGAACACATGCGTGACGTACTGCCACCAGTGAGACTCTGCTCCACGGGCAGGGTCTGTGGCTGACCCGGGTCTGTGGCTGGTACGTCAGACGGCGCTATAGGATCTTTGGTCAGAGCTAATCGAACGGCAGGGGTGCTGACCCGGTGTCAAACCGGGTGAGCTAAACGAACGCACGTGTACGTAAACTGCATGCAGCTGCATGCCACGTTTAAAAAAAAAAAAATAGGCGCTCGCTTCAAGTTTTATCAAGCAGACTCGTTCCCAGTCCCTCAAGTTCTGGAGTAGAGAAGCAGCAATCATAAACAGATGATGGCCACTTTTCGGCTGCCTAAAAAACAATCGACTTTTTTCAGCTACGTGAAAGCATAGAATGGAAACTTCGAAAACGTTCGATCTGATTTTCTGCTCAACAGTAGCAGATGGGGGAGCCTTTAGTCAAGGCCACGCGGCTACCCGGGCACGTGCCGCACCCTTAATGCCGGTGTCATATGAAAATCAGGCTCGTATGAAAATCGGACTCTTTTTCCCTTTTATTGGTTAAACCTGTTGGGTCAGAATGTTTCGTTTGTGTAATATGCTAATTAGGTTAACTTGTTGTGTATCTGTATTCTTCGTCAAGAGAGGGCGCTATTGCACACCACCCTAAAACAAGTCAGTTGGGTTAAAACGTTTAGATAACGTCAAACTTTTCATGTCAACGTCACTTTTCGTCACGCAATTTGTTGTTTTGGACAGCCCAAAGTCGTAAGTTTAATAATTTCTAAATCCTTTTATATGATTGTAAGACATATATAGAACATGGCCATCTAGATATTTGTGGGATAAAAGTAATATTTCTGGGTTAATTTATTGGGGAAACTTTGTGTAAAAGTGTCATGTAAAAATGTGTGCATATAGACTTTAATATACAACATTACATGGGATTCGCACATGTCTACAGCTAATTTACCACTAACTGGACATTTGTAATATTGTTTTTGTGTATCAATCCTGATTTGTATTTGTTATTCTTTGTTTTGTTTATGTAGATTAAACCGTGTTACGTGTTACGTGCTTCATGCTTCATGTTTCGTGTCTACGTGATTAAAGATGCGAGTATACTGTTGCTGATACATGATTGTGTACTAGTCATTCGTCATTAAGTCAAGTTCACTGGAACTTTTAAGTGCCATCCTTTACATGAGTTTAATGACTGGGCTTTATAAGATTTGGACATTGTCATGAGTACTACTGAGACAGGAACGTCACGTCACGGTGAAAGCCGTTCAGCATCGGAGCATGGGGCCACATCAGACACCGGTGGACATGATGACCTCATTCGTCCACAAGATTCTGTGAGTCAATGCAGGTCAAAGGTCAGCAGGACATCAACATCAGTGACCGGTGCCAGAGTGAAAGCAGCTGCCAGAAAGGTTGCTTTAGAAGCAGAAGCGGCCATGTTGCATCAGCTGCAAGCCCTTGAAGACGAAGAGTTAAAGCTTCATCAAAGAAAGAGACACTTGGCCCTGCAAACAAAGTTGGCTATGGCAGAAGCGGAGGAGGCTGTGTATGCACTTAACGACAGCAATGAACATTGCGATACCTTCTCAGTACACGCATCAAACAACAGTGAAGTGCAGATTGCGACACCCCCACAGAGTACACCTGAAGTAGTGGATACATCTCCAGCATGTCAAACCACGAAGTTGGAGTTCGACGGAATGAAGGAACCAGATACGAAGCCAGAGGCTGAGACGACAGTGGATCCAAACAAGACATCAGAACCGGACAAGACAGTGGATCCAGTCAAGACAGCAGAACCTGACAGCGCGCACAAGAACAGTGAAACAACGGTTCTTGAGCTGGTGCAGCAGGGTCAAAAGCAGCAACAACGGCTGCTTGAGGTGATACAGCTGCCGAAAGCAGAACTTTTGACATACGATGGAGATCCCTTGCAGTATTGGGCATTCATAAGATCCTTTGAGAACAGTGTGGACAACTCCAATTTGGAGGACAGTGCTAAGTTGATTCGGTTGTTACAGTACTGTACTGGTAAGGCAAAGAAAGTGATACAGTGTTGTTCTGTGATGCAGCCACTTGAAGGGTATAAGAGGGCTAAGGCCTTGCTTAAGGAAAGGTTTGGTAACAATTACACGATTGCTGAAGCTTGGGTGAACAAGCTAACTGAGGGTAGTAGTATTAGCCCACATGACAAGAAAGCACTAAGAGAGTATGCAGATGATCTGAAAACCTGTAGGGAGACCCTTAATGCCATGGGTTACATTCAGGAAGTAAATACTCAGACAGTGTTGGTTACTTTGATTGAGAAACTGCCAAGTTACCTCCGTAACCGATGGATCAAGCAGGTTAGGGTAATTAGAAAGAAAACGACAGGTCACCCCAAATAGGGGATTTAGTAGAATTTGTAGAAGACGCAGCTGAAGAAGCTAACGATCCTGTATATGGTGCATTGAGTAAGCCAAAGGACAGATATGTTGTAACAAACAAGAATGTTCCGAAGTCCTCTGTAAGTCGTTATAGCAAAGGTAGTTACACCATGATGACAAATGCCAAACCTGGTAACATGACATGTGTATTGTGTAACGGTAGTCACACCTTGTTTGGGTGTACAGAGTTTAAGAGTAAGAAACCAGAAGACAGATTTGAATTTGCTAGGGCAACAAAACTGTGCTATAACTGTTTGAGACCTGGGCATATGTCAAATTCATGTACCTTAAACCGAGTTTGCTCTGTTGCAGGGTGTGGAAAAAAGCATACTAAATTCTTGCACCGGATTAAAACCATCCCCGTAGGTCAGTTTACCCCAAGAACTGAGGTCACGACGGCACCAGCAGAACCAGCGGCATCAGTGCAAAGTGGTTTCACCGACACAGAGGTTGACACGAGCTGTAATGTCACAGGGGTCGGCGTGATGGGAGTTGCGTTGCCCATTGTTCCAGTCAAGGTCAAGGCCAAGGGTAGTGGTGTTTGCATCGACACATATGCGCTCTTGGACAGTGGGTCCACGAGCACCTTCTGCACAGAAGAGTTGGCGAAGCGACTGAAACTCTGCGGTCAACAGCAGCAATTGTCTCTCACAACGTTGGCAGGGGCAAACGTGCAAACAGCGACAACTGTCATCAGTTTGACAGTTAGCGGTATCGACTGCAAACAACCAGTTGAACTTCCGTTGGTGTATACAAGACGTGAGCTCCCTATCCATGATGCCAACCTGGCCAAGCAAGAGGACATTGAAAAATGGCCTCACTTGCAAGGTCTCAAGCTGCCACAGGTTGACAAAGGTCGAGTACAGCTTTTGATTGGGCAAGATGTTCCAGAAGCACTGATGCCATTAGAAGTCAAGAAGGGTGAGAGGAATGCCCCATATGCGACAAGAACAGAGCTCGGATGGTCGCTGAATGGACCACTGGGAATGGCGAACAAGCACACAGCCACATCCAACTTCATTGCCGCCGACGACAGTTTAGAGAGACAACTTAAGATGTTCTGGAAGTTGGACACGACTGATTCCATTCATGATGACACCAAGGGGATGTCGGTGAAGGACAAGCAGGCTATTGCGATATGGGAAGAAAGTGTTCGTCTCACAGATGGGCACTACGAGTTGGCTATCCCATTTAAGAATTATCCTCCGCACTTGGTTGATAATCGCACTGTTGCGGAACGACGTCTTTTTTCGTTGGGCAAGCGGCTACAGAGAGACACACTACTGCACGCTAAGTACACTGAAGGCATGCAGGATCTCATCAACAACGGTTATGGAGAAAGTGTTCCAGAAGAGGAAGTTCATCCCTCAAACAGCACCGTGTGGTATCTCCCACATCACCTGGTGTACCATCCGAAGAAGCCTGACAAGGTTTGCATAGTATTCGACTGTGCGTCTAAGCATGTTGGAACATCACTCAACGACGAGGTGCTAAGTGGACCAGATTTGACCAACAAGCTGTTGGGGGTACTCTTGAGGTTTCGGCAAGAGACAGTGGCACTTATGGCTGATGTCCAAGCCATGTTCCATCAGGTCAAAGTCACTCATGAAGAGCGAGATGTCTTGAGATATCTGTGGTGGTCTGATGGTGACAGCTCTCGACAGCCGAGTGTGTATAGGATGACTGTACACCCCTTCGGTGGTACATGGAGTCCAAGCTGTTGCACCTTCGCTCTGCAACGTACCGCTGAAGATAATCGAGCAGACTTCCAACCTGACACAGTTGACACAGTCATGCGTAATTTTTATGTAGATGACTGTTTGAAATCTGTCGCCAGTGAAGAGAAAGGAATTCAGCTGGCACAGGAACTCCGTAGTCTTCTTGCTAGAGGAGGTTTTAGGTTGACAAAGTGGGTAAGCAGCAACCCACAAGTTCTTGCGTCCATCCCCATCGAAGAGAGAGTGAAGGATGTCAAGGAGCTCGATCTGAACTACGAGGCATTACCGACCGAGAGCGCTCTCGGAATGCAGTGGGATGTTGAACTGGACTGTTTTGGCTATAAAATCAGTCCCAGCGACAAGCCATTGACAAGAAGAGGAATACTTAGTGTCTGCAGTTCTATCTATGATCCACATGGGTTTGTGAGTCCGTTCACTCTGAGGGCCAAGGTTTTCATACAGGATCTATGCCGAAGAAAGCTGGGCTGGGATGAGTCACTTCCATCAGAGCACCTCAACAGTTGGCAACAGTAGAAACAAGAACTACCCGAGATAGAACAGTTTAGGGTGAATAGGAGTATCAAGCCCTATGGTTTTGGAGAGGTAGTCAAATACCAACTGCACCATTTCTCGGATGCATCAGAAGTAGCTTACGGAGCGACAACTTATTTGCATATGACAAACTCGGAAGGCGACAAGCGGTCTTGCCTTCTTTTGGCCAAGTCTCATCTAGCCCCCCTGAAAAAGATGACTATACCAAGGTTGGAATTGATGGGTGCCACACTCTCCATCAAACTTGATGCGATGGTTCGTAGAGAGTTAGATGTGTCATTAGAGGATTCAGTATTTTGGACAGACAGCACCATAGTACTGCAGTATGTGAAGAATGAGGAGCGACGGTTTCTCACATTCGTGGCAAATAGAGTTGCAGTTATCCATAGCGGGTCATCACCCAGTCAATGGCATCATGTTGTGTCTAGGCTTAATCCAGCCGATGATGTTTCAAGAGGACAAACAGCTGAGGAGCTGCTTACTAACAAGCGATGGCTCTATGGACCCGACTTCCTTTGCCTGGAAGATAGTGAATGGCCAAAATCGCCAAGCCTGAGAGATCTACCAGATGAAGATCCAGAGATAAAGCCAGACAAGGAGGTGGTTACTGTATGTGCTGTAAACAAGATGGAACAGGTCGATGTGGTAGACAGGTTGTTGAAGAGGCATTCCTCATGGCATAGATTGAAGAAGAATGTGGCGTGGTTGCTGCAGGTAAAAAACTACTTGCGAGCCAAGGCAAGGAAGCAACCGACAGTAGACATGCAGAAGCTACTGGCCGTAGATGAGATGACGAGAGCAGAGGATGCTATCATTTTGTATATCCAGAGAGAGTCCTTTTGTGAAGAGTTGAAGTTCCTCCAGAAGGACAAGGTAGACTCCAGAAGGTCAAAGGACTACATCAAGAAGACAAGTCCTTTATACAAGCTTGACCCAGTGTTGTCCGCTGATGGTATCATAAGGATTGGTGGTCGTCTGAAGAACGCTCCAGTAGACGAGGGAGTGAAACGTCCGGCCGTGTTGCCTAAAGATCACCATGTAGTCACTCTGATTGTCAGACAATTCCATCAAGAATCGGGACACTCTGGAAGAGAGCACGTACTTTCCCTATTGCGTCAAAGATATTGGTTGATCAAGGCCAGGTCTACAGTCCGCAGTATTTTGCGTGATTGTTTTGGGTGTAGACGTCAATCAGCCACACCAGTCGAGCAAAAGATGGCAGATCTGCCATCTGACAGGGTCACGCCAAACAAGCCACCATTCAGTTTTGTTGGAGTGGATTGTTTTGGTCCGTTCATGGTTAAACCAGGTCGAAGCTTGGTCAAACGCTATGGGTGTATCTTTACCTGTCTAGTTGTTCGAGCCGTTCATATTGAAGTCCTACATACCATGGAAGCGGATTCTTTCATCAACACGTTACAACGGTTCATGTGTCGACGTGGAGAGCCGGAAGAGATCAGGTCCGATAACTGGTCCAACTTTGTGGGCGCCGAGAGAGAGCTTAGAGAAGCTACACAGTCCCTAGATCAGCAGAAGGTCAATGAGTTCCTCCTTCAGAAAGGGGTGAAGTGAAAATTTAATCCCCCTACGGCATCGCATATGGGCGGAGTCTGGAAAAGGCAGATTAGGACCACGCGAAAGCTGATGAATTCTCTCATGAAAGAGCAAACCATGTACGACGAGAGTTTGTCTACACTTATGTGTCTGGTTGAGTCTATCATTGGAAGGCCGATAACTACAGTGTCAGATGATGTGAATGACCTAGAGCCGCTAACTCCCAATCACTTACTTCTGCTTCGTGCAGGGCATGTCCTGCCACCTGGGGTATTCGACAAAAAAGATATGTATGGAAAGAGGAGATGGAGGCAGGTACAATAATTGGCCTATCTTTTTTGGAGAAGATGGATTCGGGAGTACCTTCCTATGCTGCAAGAAAGACAGAAATGGTTTGAGCCAAAGAGGAATATCCAGGTTGGAGACTTGGTGCTTGTCGTTGATAGTGACTTGCCAAGAAGTAAATGGCTTCTAGGACGAGTTGTTGAAACACATCAGGGAGGGGACCAGCTAGTCAGATCAGCCAAGGTGAAGACAATGTCATCTACCTTGATGAGACCAGTCCAGAAACTTTGTCTTCTGGAAACAGTAGAAAGATCTGAAACATAAATTGGTTGTTGGCCTCTACAAGTGTTTTTGTTTGTTTTATATTGTGTTTTCCAGTACATGTAGTTCCAAAGGTTAGAGTGTGTAGTACAAATAGCTGATGATTCATATGATTAGATCCAGAAGCTTTTCTTTTGTGTGTGTATAACTTGTGTTATGATGTATAATTGAAAACCCTAAACCACCAGTGGAAGTCAACTTAAAGGGGCACTCACATTCTCCCTTATTTTTTGTATGATTTAGGTAAATGCCATTTTGGGGTTGGTTGTGACATTTAAGGGGTCGGGATGTTGGGTCAGAATGTTTCGTTTGTGTAATATGCTAATTAGGTTAACTTTTTGTGTATCTGTATTCTTCGTCAAGAGAGGGCGCTATTGCACACCACCCTGAAACAAGTCAGTTGGGTTAAAACGTTTAGATAACGTCAAACTTTTCATGTCAACGTCACTTTTCGTCACGCAATTTGTTGTTTTGGACAGCCCAAAGTCGTTAGTTTAATAATTTCTAAATCCTTATATGATTGTAAGACATATATAGAACATGGCCATCTAGATATTTGTGGGATAAAAGTAATATTTCTGGGTTAATTTATTGGGGAAACTTTGTGTAAAAGTGTCATGTAAAAATAAGTGCATATAGACTTTAATATACAACATTACATGGGATTCGCACATGTCTACAGCTAATTTACCACTAACTGGACATTTGTAATATTGTTTTTGTGTATCAATCCTGATTTGTATTTGTTATTCTTTGTTTTGTTTATGTAGATTAAACCGTGTTACGTGTTACGTGCTTCATGCTTCATGTTTCGTGTCTACGTGATTAAAGATGCGAGTATACTGTTGCTGATACATGATTGTGTACTAGTCATTCGTCATTAAGTCAAGTTCACTGGAACTTTTAAGTGCCATCTTTTACAAAACCCTCTCACGTGACCGGTCCCTCTCCTAATTATCTATGCATAAGCATGCGCAATATCACCAATAAGTCCGTATTTCATAAAACTAAATTGGTTCTTTACAGAAACGACACTTCCCCGAATAACTTATTTTTGTTTGCATTTTCTTTTCATTGTTAATAACATTCCCATTTCAGATCTTCCACACCACACAAAAAAAGCTTATCAAAGGGTCCATGAGATTAGTTTTTTCTTAGGAACACATTTTTGTCACTTTCCACTCCTCTTAAATATGTGAAAACTATTTGACATCCCTTTTTGTTTCGCCTGAACTTTGAAAGAGACTATGCAATCACTTTGTCTTTCCGTATAAATGTAGTATGTATGTTTGTATGTATGTAGTATGAATTTGTGTGTATATCTGTGGTATTTTGGTTAAAGTTTCGTAACATTGGCCTTATTTCCACAGTTGAAGTCCAACTGAAACCATACTGGAATCATAGATGCAACATGGAAACCTGCATATGATAATGATGTCAAAGGTCACATACCAAGGTCAAAGGTCAACTGAGGTCAAGTTGTAAAATAGGCTGAATATGTAAAATGGGTCTCATTGATGACAAATTGAAGACCAAGAGGAACCAAACTTGGGTAGTTTATGCAACATGCCAACCTTCATATGATAATGATGTCAAAGGTCACATACCAAGGTCAAATGTCATCTGAGGTCAAGTTGTAAAATAGGCTGGAACCAAACTCATTGCAACCTTCATACTGATAAGTCACTTTATAAAGATAATCGTAAAAGCAGGCGAGACGCATGGTTCGAGAACCATGCATCTTGTTGGTTAATTTAATTCAGAGGTGCACTTCTTTAAACATTTAAGAATGTGCCATGCTTTTCCGGACATTTGGGGGTGATATTTACGGAGCTCTGGAAGTGGCATCTGACTTGTTCATATACTGACTTATTTTATCTCAGGATTACGACAAAATACAGGCAAGATGACGACATCCTGAGATAATTTGTTAGGGGATGACGACATCCTCAAAGTAGGATGACGACATCTCGTCATAATTTAATATGGCATGACGACATCCTGAAAATAGGATGACGACATCTTAAGACAATCTCTTCTGGCACGATGACATCCTGAGATAGTTTATTAGGGGATGACGACATCCTGAAAATAGGATGACGACATCCTGAAAATAGGATGACGACATCCCGAGATAATTTATTAGGATGTGACGACATCCTGAAAGTAGGATGAGGACATCCTGAGATATCACGAGGTGCATTGAATCCATCTTGGAAGCGCA
Organism: Patiria miniata; assembly: GCF_015706575.1. NCBI lineage: Eukaryota > Metazoa > Echinodermata > Asteroidea > Valvatida > Asterinidae > Patiria > Patiria miniata. Next base: position 3,067,831 of record NW_024037062.1, read on the forward strand.
CATGACCTCTCATCATCAAATAAATACCATGAATATACAGCGATATGATAAATGTTATACAAGCCGCATGTCCACCTGTGCGTTTTCAAGATGGCTTCAATGCACCTCGTGATAAATTATGTCGTGATGTCGTCATCCTGCTTCCAGTTTAGCGTCATCCCATAACAAATTATCTCAGGATGTCGTCATCCTACTTTCAGAATGTCGTCATCCCATAACAAATTATCTCAGGATGTCGTCATCCTACTTTCAGAATGTCGTCATCCCATAACAAATTATCTCAGGATGTCGTCATCCTACTTTCAGGATGTCGTCATGCCATAATAAATTATATCAGGATGGCGTCATCCTATTTTCAGGATGTCGTCATCCCCTGATAAACTATCTCAGGATGTCGTCTTCCTCATTTTAGGATGTCGTCATCCCCTAATAATTTATCTCAGGATGTCGTCATCCTATTTTCAGGATGTCGTCGTCCAATAATAAATTATCTCTAGATGTCGTCATCCTACTTTCAGGATGTCGCCATCCCCTAATAAATCATCTCAGGATGTCGTCTTCTTGCCTGTATTATGTCGTCATCCTGAGATAAAATAAGTCAGTATCTGATGAAGTCGGATGGCACTTGCAGAGCTCCGTAGATATTGCTGTGATGTCATTTCAGAAAGACACTATTCAGTTTAGGTTTTTTGTTCAAATGTGAACCAAACAATATCACTAAAATTACTGCCATGATCACCGCAGAAAATAACATTTACAACAGCAAGATATCCAGCATTCTGTAAACTTTTTTGTGCTGAAATAGCTGAAACATAGAGATGTATTGCCTGATTTGACATCACACTTTTGCTAATGAATATGGAAATTGTCATTAGCATTAATACCAAGAAGGCACAAAATACCCTTAAAATGGCAAAACGAAAATTGAAAATAAGGTTATATGGGACAAAAAAGGTGCATTTCAAGGATTGCATTAAAACAAAATGACATTGCATGAGCCCTTTAAATCTTACTTTGAATGATTTTTGTCCGTGAAAACAAGATAGCCTTTTGCGAGTTCAAATGCAGACAATAACACGTACGATCCTCAAACTGTGGTGATATGACAAATTTCGTTAAAATGGTACTGTGGGTGACCAGCACGCTCTGTGGTGAGCAAACCTGTAAAGGTAATTGTGCGATTAAAGCCAACCTGAATCCGTTGCCTGTCGAGTATCAGATTATGTCACTACACCATGGTTGCAGGGTATCTTGTTAAAATTATAGAAAAATTGTTATGTGATAACTATAGTAAATATAAGTAGACAAGCAAACCTCGTGTCCTTTTTCACCGACTATCCTATGTTACACCTGTCACTAACCATGAGAACAATGGACGATCAAAAGACATAAAGGAGATACCGCCCTCCTAGGTAAAGTTGTTCACAATTATAGGCCTATAGGCACCTTCGCTGGTACGAGTTACCTATTGGTCACCATTATAGCAATTCTTGTGTTTATAAGTTGCTTTCATCTTTTTACATGTACCAGTTGTGCTCGGCTAGCTCATGAGGGCCCTATTCATTGCCACTTGTATGGCCTTTCTACGCTTGGTTGGCAAACTGCATCTTTTGCCAACCAGGGGTTGCAAAACTATGGAAGGTCCAAAACTGCAAAATGAAGAAGACTTATACAGATAACCAAAATATTATTTGATACTTGGAAATACAACATCGTCAACAAACCTGCAACATAATTTCTACACATGCCTTTTGAGCAGTGGCGTCGCCAAGGGGGGGGGGGGGGGGGGGGGGGGGGGGGGGGGGGGGGGGGGGGGGGGGGGGGGGGCAGGGGGGGGGCACGTGCCCCCCCCCCCCCCCCTGGAAAACCTAGTGCCCCCCCGAGTGCCCCCCCATCTGAGATTTGGGTTGGTAAAAAAATATATATATATTTTGTTATATTCAACTCCCATCATCTGAGTTGGTTAAATAGCAATTTCTGGAGATATCTTCAGATCGAATTTAGCATCAAATGTGGCACCATTTTGCATCTAGCCCATCCTCCGTATGCGAAAATTTTCACCCCCTCCCCTTAGACCCCTCCCCCAGGACGGCGATCCGTATCCACCTAAGTGCCCCCCCCCCCCAATCAAATGCTGGTGCCCCCCCCCCCCCTGTGCCCCCCCAGACTGAAAAGTCTGGTGACGCCACTGCTGCTTTGAGTATACATTAAAGGCGTTATGAGGACGTTTTTTCTGGAAAAACAATGGAAAAATAGATGCCAACCCCGGCTTCAACTTATGCGCTTGCGGCAGTTCATATTAAATGGCGTCAATGTTTACAAACAAAAGAAAGGCCAATTAACCTCGGTGAAGGGCAAAAACACTAATATTGATTCACATTAAATTTCCAAAGTAAAAACGAGATCTGATCAGAATACCACTTTTAAGTGAACTCTCCATAAACATTCAGGCATATCTTTTTAAATAAAAAGTTGTATTTTGTTTCCAAATAGTGAAGTGAGCACAATATTTTACACCAGTGATACGATACAACGAGCTAGAAGCAGTGCATTTATCTCGCCAGTCAACCAGTGCAGCCTTGCTAGTGGTTAAAAAAAAACACGAGACAACAAACTGGTCATTCATGATGCTGAAAAGGTTTAAAGTAAAACTAAAAAGGATGAGATACCTGTTCAGGTGGAAAATGGAAAGTGGAAGGTAAAATGAAATTCTCTTGCTGTGGTAATTTTTGTGTGAAGGATGAAAAATTACTACTTTAAATAATTGGCATCTTCTCCGCAACCTTAAGTGCTATTTGTCATGATTTTTAAGTATTTGAAAAAAAAAGCTCTCAGGTTTATTCTGATACCCAAACATCAAAATCTACCGATCCTTTTTTTTAAGCCAAATGTTTTAGGGTTGCAGTTTTTTGGGGTCACTCTGTATATCTATCTTTTATTCGATCATATTTCGTTCGCGAAAGTATGCCTCTACATATACACAATGTGATAAAGTAAAGTGGCTTATATTGTCCCCATTTTCATAGCTATTTTAAAGAACTTCCGGGATTTGTTTTCTATATCAAGTCTTATCACTTTAGTTATTTGTCGTCTCTACAAACATCCTACATGTATATAAAAAAAAAATTCAACAACCTTAACATATTAATATTCACTCAATGAAAACATGTTAATCAATTCTACTTTAGAGCCTAGCTGGAGTTACCCAGCCCTGAGTTTTATCATTGGGTTGTCTATTAGGGCTGGAGCGCATTTTTCTCAAAACTTGTAGTATTTGCAATAAAAATTTGGAAAATGTTCAATTTTGTCCCCGTTACACACTAATTGCAACTGCAACTCACCCCAAACTTGCCTGGAATAACCATTACACAGGTCCTTGAAGTAAAAAACGATCCACGATGAAGATTCAGCCTACAATTGCAGTGAAAACAGGAGGAATAACCGCTAACTTGACAACCTTGCTGGATTGGCCAGGACCGCTATTGGTTTGTGCACAAAAAAAATTGTGTACAATGAATGGCGGTCGATTAACAGGCACAGAGAGCGATCGCTGTCAACTACTCGTTTTGCCGGCTGCGCTGGCTGTTGGCGCATGACGTCACGCGGAAGCGTAACACCCGATGACTGTTTCATGCACTAGTATAAGGTTTACCACTCGCATCACAGCTTTGGTACTGGAACCGCAACCAATAGTGCATGAAACAGTCATCGGGTGTTACGCTTCCGCGTGACGTCATGCGCCAACAGCCAGCGCAGCCGGCAAAACGAGTAGTTGACAGCGATCGCTCTCTGTGCCTGTTAATCGACCGCCATTCATTGTACACAATTTTTTTGTGCACAAACCAATAGCGGTCCTGGCCAATCCAGCAAGGTTGTCAAGTTAGCGGTTATTCCTCCTGTTTTCACTGCAATTGTAGGCTGAATCTTCATCGTGGATCGTTTTTTACTTCAAGGACCTGTGTAATGGTTATTCCAGGCAAGTTTGGGGTGAGTTGCAGTTGCAATTAGTGTGTAACGGGGACAAAATTGAACATTTTCCAAATTTTGCAAATACTACAAGTTTTGAGAAAAATGCGCTCCAGCCCTAATAGACAACCCAATGATAAAACTCAGGGCTGGGTAACTCCAGCTATTTAGAGCCAGTATTTACAAGCACATTTATGTATTTCTTCGCGGTAGAGCTATATTCGACGTTGCATCAGATTAGTCCACACTGTAAATAGTCTGACTGATAGCAGCCAATCACTTCAAACCTCATGCTGCAATGTTCGTTCCATGCAATGGGGTGAATGCGCAGGAATCTGGTGCGCAAGGCAAACGGGAAACGCGTGGTTACCAGGGTGTTCATGTCATTGTTACCAGGGAACTGTAAACAAATTGAAGATGAGAATAGCATGCATTTGTTAAAGATTAGAGTTTGAATTTATTAGCATTGGTAACAATGGTGTTACAATAGGTAGCGTACGACTTTTGACCTTTTCGGTATTGAATAACCCTACCTTCATTGGTGTGCCGTCAGCATCAGACACGTGATCCCAGGACTGACGGTCATTGCTGTACGTCACTTGGTACTCGGTCACCCTTTGGTCGTTATCTCCGCGCCCCTGGGTGATCAAACCAGTAATGGTGACTGTGCCATTGAAGTCAACCTGTATCCATGGACTGATATTATCAGTGCTATCATCGTTACACCATGCTGCAGCGTATCCTGTTGAACGTAAAAACGTTTGCTTAATTTCCACGTTTAAGTAAGTATCTCCGTGATTTTTCATATTTTTGAAAACAAATTTGAGTATGATGTTCTTCAACGACAATTTTTTACAGCATTGACGCAATGATTCCTAAAGAAGAAGAGCTTTGTTAATTGCGCTTATTTCAAGCTCAAATTGAACAGTCTGCTCCTTATTCAAAAGAAGAATTAAATAAACTTGATAACTTAGCTTGGACTGCGTTATTTGTTCAATGTCTGTAGTCTCATTGTAAACTTGTTGAATACCAAGGATTGATGACATGTTAACATTTATTTCTTAGAGTACCACATCCAAAGAGCACGGGTTTCAATCTATACTCAATATTTCACTCAATGGCAGGAAAGCTGTATAGCTAAAAAAAAAATACCTTGAGTATTAAGCCTGGCCCTCGTTGGGGCGTGGTCAGCGCGGTTTGCCCAAAAAGACGAAGCTGTGATGCGTTCATCCGGGATGCGACCATCTTCCATCCCAAGAGGTCCCTCAACAGAGCAAGAAGAGTCGCCTGAGGAATAAATGCACAAATACTGTACTGTGATGGAACCGCGTTTGCACTCAAGCGGTACGCTCGCACTCAATTTTCCTTGGTCCTATAAGTTAACTAGAGACAAGTTTCCCCAATATATTTGGCCTAACCAGAATACTTTTTTTTCGAATTACACTGGACCAAAATGTGAAATATATTGGTGTAAATTCGAAATTAAAGTTTCTCAGTACAGCCAAGTTACCAGACCATAAAGTGTGATACTCATTCACATTTATTTTAATATCTAAAAATTAAGGAAACCAAGATAGTAACTAAAGTATTTCTTATTTCAACTACATCCTTTTTCCACAGATAATTCTGCCCCTTGAGCAGTTTTTCATTCAATTCTTTTATTCAATCATTTTGTTTGTTAATAATTTGTAATTTCTCCACAGTATTTAGTATCGTTCCAATTCTTTTTTCCTCAGTTCACTTTTCGACCAGTTCGGTTAACTCAGTGCATTATTAAAAATTATTGTGGAAAGAATTCGCTGTGAACACAGTCCTCAACTTAAGAGGTGTGTATTGGCAGCTTATGTTACCCATCAAGTACCAGGAAGGAAAGGGATGAGTACACAACAGCATCGATCTCAATCAGTCATCTTCATTATTTCTTATTAAGGGGAGGGGTCCGCTAGTGTACTCACCAGTGCAGTTCAGCCATTGCTGTATCTCCTCAGGATCACTGCTGATCAGAAAGGTGTCATAGTACGTCACTTCGTAGGGTCTGTACGGTACGAAGGTGCTGAAGCCACCCATTCCGATCTCCGTGCACCCACACGGGTCCACGGCTTGAATCAACCAGCGGTAGCGGCCGGTCTGTGGGTCAGGCTCCTGGGTAATGGTGCATGGCGTTGCTTGGAAATGAAAGGACGTCGAAAAATATCTTATTTGTTTCACAGTCTTCAAGAATTCAGCCTCCTCCCCGAGGAAGACAGAATTTCCTGCATTATGAACATTAATTTTTAATGAACCTTATCATTGCAAGATGGTGAAATAAGTGTCATTTTCAAGAAAAGAGCAATTTTGTATTAGTACTAACGGTAGTTCGGACCGAACCATCACTGTGCGAAAACGTCTTCTTTTTTTTTACAAACATCCGTTGGCGCGAGCCAGCTATTTATTGACTGGATGAATGGATTTTTCCCCCACGATTCAGGTATACCCTGTGACCTATGAGTTATTTGCACGACAAATTCAGCTGTTAAGGTTTTTTCCGTGCTTTTGTAGCAACAGTGGACACAAAACATTAAACATGCCAGTAGTACGATGTCTGCTATAAGTTACTAGCCCTTAAATCGGTCAATTTCATAAAATTACCAAAGTTTAATTGAACTAGTATATACCTTATACAGTATTTTATGGTGATTTTTGTTTTTGTCGGATGGACATGAGTAAACCCTTTGTACGTTCATTGTAACAAAAAATAAAATAAGAAAGGATATCCGGCTGAATGAATAGCAATATTTGCACGTATTACTATAAATTAAAAAAAAGCTGACATTTTTCCATAAAAATCCATAAATTTATTCCATTTTGTAACTCGTAAAAACAAGAATGAATCCATTCAATCTATATAAAGGTATTTTTCAATGGTGCGTGGACAAACAAAGAAATTTCTCCTTTCTGCGAGAATTTGGCATAACACAAGGTGCTGTTCATGGTGATAATATTATTGTCTATATTTGTCAGCTACTGAAATATTCTTCCTTACCTTGAGTTTCCTTTAAAAGCAGGGCGAGGGAAACACACTCAACAATCACCCAAAATAAAAAGCCCTCTGTAAGTCCTGCCATTGCTTCCAACAAGCGAGCTGACGCGAAAATGGCTACCAATTTCACTCGGCGACACTCATTGAATTGACACTAATGCCGCTCAAACTGTTGCTATGATCCCCCGTTGCTCCCCTTCTCTGGAAAACAATTAAGCTGTTTGCATGGAAATACCAATATAACCTGTCTTTTGACTAGAAATCTCTTTTAAATTACGCGAACAGCAGTGAAATTGGCTACCATGCAGCTTCACTGAGGCAACACTCATTAAAATGACAAACTGTCTCTTTCAATTCCCCTTCAACATCTCTGAAAAACAATTAAGGAGTTTCCATGGAAACCGTTTCCTAATTACAATATAACCTGTCTTTTGACAGGAAATCTCTTATAAATTACGCGAGCAGCAGCGAAATTGGCTACCATGCAGTTTCACTGCGGCGACCGTACACTCATTGGAATGACATTCATGCCACTCAAACTGTCTCTTTCAATTCCCCTTCGACATCTCTTTAAAACACTTAAGGAGTCTCCATGGAAACGTTTTCCTAGCAACAATATGACCTGTCTTTTGACTGGAAATCTCTTTTAAATTATGCGAGCAGCAGCGAAATTGGCTACCATGCAAATTCACTGGGCGACACTCGCGATGCGGCACAAGATCATGACGGAAATCCTGTGTTGTTCATGTTTTCTTATTCTACTTGTCTTATGTCTGGTCGTGTTCACAATCATTTGTTTTATACCCAAATTGCCAGTCCGTCGGCAACAACGTCGCAACTAACGAGTAGAGCACAACTTATTGTCCAATACGTGTCAAAAATCATCCACATTGACTTTTCTTGAACTGCAAGTACTTTTACATCCGTTATTAAATCCATAACGAAAGTTGGGCCGTGTTTTTACCAGCCAATGTGTCATTCAGAAATAAATAAGTATGGAGTTCTTGACAAATTGCAATTACAAAAACAGCATTTTCAGTGTGAAACTGTAAAATAGCACATCGTCCATGAGCAAAAGCTCCCTTTAATATTAGGCCCAGGCGCTTGTACTGGGGGGCTGGGAGCTTTAGGTCTACATTTCAGCACGCCTCCCTGCAAAATGTTCAGGTTCCACCCATAGCCCTCTTAAAATAAATGCTCTAGAACCGCGCCTGATTAGGCCCCACCCTACCAGGTCCGTGACCGGGATTATTTGGTACACAGACGAGGCTGTTATGTGATCATCTGGGATGCGTTTATCCTCCATTCCAAGCGGTTCTTCTACTGAGCAATCTGCAAAATACATGTTTAATATAACAGTATTAATAAAATATATGAAAAGTGAACCGAAATGCAAACACATCTACTTTCTTGCGAAGTACCAAATTAATTAGACCAAATGGTTACATTATGTTCCTGCATCCTCGTTATAACCACGGTAGTCTTACTGGCGTATTTGGTGAGACAGTACCCCGAGAACTTTCTTGTTTTGACCTTGTGGGATTAGTTTCGAACACTTCACAATATATACTGACATATTTTCTGACCACGAAAACCGTAGAATGTACCTCCTACCCTCCCCCAAAAGGCGGCGCCCTGTACCGTCCTAAAAAGCGCTTTTCTATAGGCTAAGAAAGTTGACCCTGTAATTCCAGACATGAACATTCAGTGCGCTGGAAAAGGTCACGAAGTTTATGCGGAGAATCTGATTGGCTGAAGATTAGTGTCAATCATTCGGCCTCAGTTTGCAACGTATATTGCCCTGGCTGGCGGGGGTGCTTTGATGTCGCTTTTGATTTGCTACTTGGTGGGGAACAAGCTATTTCCACCAACGAATGCTTTTTGTGATGGAAACTTGTAACATCAGCAACGTAATAAAATGTCTCACCGTTTTTCCTGTATAGTATTTCCAGCTATCTTCGTTGGTTAAAACGATTTTGTGATCGCTCAGTTCAAACTTTCTGGTAGTTTTGGAATAAGTAAAGCATCTGCAGTGTATACTCTCTTGAGGCAGGCCGCGGCACACCTCAAGTAAAGATCCGCGCTGGCTTGACCGAATCATGATATCGATATCTGACCATGGGCGTCGCAAGGATTTTTTTCTAGAGGGGGGCAAAGCACATTAGTTTCCCCCAAATTCCCTATATTTTCCAGCATTTTCCCGATTGATCTTTTTTCGAGGGTGGGCAGAGACATTTGCCCCCTCCCCCATCCCACCCA